>NW_008823961.1:1171452-1203443 GCF_000699105.1 Pygoscelis adeliae
CTTATGAGGAGCGGCTGAGGGAACTGGGGTTGTTTAGCCTGGAGAAAAGGAGGCTGAGGGGAGACCTCATCGCGCTCTACAACTACCTGAAAGGAGGTTGTAGCGAGGTGGGTGTTGGTCTCTTCTCCCAAGTAACTAGCGAAAGGACGAGAGGAAATGGCCTCAAGTTGTGCCAGGGGAGGTTTAGATTGGACGTGAGGAAAAATTTCTTTACTGAAAGAGTGGTTAAACATTGGAACAGGCTGCCCAGGGAAGTGGTTGAGTCCCCATCCCTGGAAGTATTTAAAAGACGGGTAGATGAGGTGCTTAGGGACATGGTTTAGTGGGCATGGTGGTGTTGGGTTGATGGTTGGACTCGATGATCTTAGAGGTCTTTTCCAACCTTAATGATTTTATGATTCTATGATTCTAAATCAGTAGCATTATAGAAAGGCTCATAGTGCAACTGTCACTAAGATAGAGATACAGCAATGCAGAGAAATGGATTCTAGATTAGAAATTGCTTCACTTGGCCCAAGAAGCCAGATTCAACTTTATGCATCTAACTGAAACTCCAGTTTAGAGGCAGGATTGTCCTCATCTCCTGCTATATTGCAATGGTAGGCAGAATTGCTCTTGCATATGCAGATATTGTCTGGTGACAATACACCTAGTGCGGTAAATACTGTTGGAATAAATCCAGTCCTTGGTTATCTCCAATTTCTATAGAATATGTAAGTTACAGTCCTGTAGCACAACAAGTTGATAAGGAACAGCAACACACCTCCCCCCACCCCCCCCCAACTGTGACATGTTAATCACAAGCCCAAACTACTCAAACTGCTGTGTTTGGCAGTCTAATTTCTTTTTTATTAGTAAGTATCTAATCATTTTAGAAAATTCAACTATAAGAATACATCTGTATGAAACTTCTATTTTACTATATTCTTTATGACTGAAGACATACTCAATTTGGGATCTTAGAAAATTAATAAATATTGTAATAATCCAATGCATTCTGCTGTCATTCCATTCATATCCCTTTCTTCACAGATGATCTAATGTTAACTTTGTCAGTAACAAAGTTACTTACACTTATTTCCAGGTCAGTACAATCAGTAAATGCAGTTATAAACATTTGATTGGGGTGGTCATTTGAAGGGGGTTCTACATCAGAAGTCTGTAGGTTTGTTAGAATACTCTCTAAAGCTACTGCAAAGGCCATCTAAAAAAAGAAGAGAGAGAGGGGGAAAAAAAAAAAAGAGGGAAGGAGGGAATGAAGGAGAAAATATAGTAAAATTCTTGGGAAAAAACTGCTGTGTCTCCAGAATCTATCAGTGTGCTTTCAGGCATGTAGCATTTTCATTCCTTTTGCTCAGAATGAGCCTTCTCTCTACCTGATAGATCTGGGATGATCAGACGCATAGGTTTCTAGGGCACATCAATCTGCATTAATCAGAATAAAGTATGAAACTTGTCTCCCCAATCTTTGCCTAAAATCCTCTTTGTAAGACTATCTTATCTCCACCCATCACTCAGATCCTACAAATGGACCCAAAGAATCTTCAAGAAAACAGTCTAGAAGAACTGTAACATCTCTGTGATTTATTTAAGATTTAGCAAAACAGTGCATTTTTTAAGACCTTTGGCAAATGTACTGTCAGAGGATTTATCTATACAGGCAAAAACATTTGCATCTCTAAATATTTTTACTCAGTACTTCTGGTAATCAGGTCTTGGGTTTAAAAAGAACTTAGAAAAATCCATGGCACCTTTTTAAAAATTGTTTTGGGGGAGTTTTGTGGCTTACTCTCCTGGAAGTAGATATATTAGTTAAAAGATCTGTATTTTATAAAGATCTTCGTAAATATGAAGGAGAAAAAAAAGAAACACCAGACTTGCCTAGATGAATTCTTAAAGGTCATTGATAAATGGAAAATTCAACATGAAGTATTCTCATTTTATTTAATGACAATATTGAACATAAAACCCAATATGTCCCACTTCCTCAATCACCAAGCTGAAACAAATATTCAGTATACTGAAGCCAACGGAATCTGACGGTATGTGAAGATGTATATTGAAACTATTTGGTTTACAAAGGGATTTGTTACTCTTCGCATGCTATGAATTTCATGGTTAGGTGCTAGAAGATTAAACAAGACCAGAGACTTGGATCCAGCAGGGACTTGCCCCTCCTGCCCCCTTCACATAAATGTACTGGGATTGGAGACTGGGGTTCATGCCTCAGTAAATGAAGAAGGAGCCACTTGCCAGTCTCTGTGTAGATGACGACTTTAGAAAGGAGCTTCACCAGTGAAACAAAAGGTATACAGGCAGCACAACTATCAGGAAGAAAAGGACGGCAGCAGCAGTGAGCAAGCTGTCTGGAGACAGGCTGTGACAGGGGATTTGGAACAGGTTGCAAAATGCTTTCAGCACAAACTCAGTGTAATACTAATAGTATACAGGTGGCAATATTTTATTCCATAGCTAAGTTATACTCACACTTAAAGTGCAAACGAATGAACTGCCAATATACAAAGTTGGCTGGGATCTCATATCAGGTCAAACGAACTTCAGGCAGAACCACCTGAAGGACTGCATAAGCTGCACTACAAGTGCTGTCTGATAAATAATGACATCAATTGTTAATGTTAATAGTAATTAATTATTACTTGAAAACAACTATAATCACTGGTTAATTAACAACATCAAGACTATTCCTACTATGCAGTAGGAAAAGTTGCATCACCCAGCTCACTCAGTGAACCCATATTTAGAACAATTTTTTGTTTCTTAGAGCTGTAAGCATTTGACAATATTGACAAAAAAATTAAATACACTCAACGCACACATTTTATTAGAATTAAATCCACTGCACCATATAGCTACTTGCTCAAACTCTGTGTGATTACTTAAAGATAGCCATCAGCAGTGGATTTCTCTTTCTCTTTACAGGCAAGCAGTTCAGAAGTAATGAATTCCTTTGCTGGCTTAAGAATTCCTCCACTGGCTTAAGAAATATCAGGTTTCCATTTTTATAAAGATGGAATATTAATTCTGCAGTACAATATATTAGAATTGTCTAAAGTTAGCAGCCAATACAGCAAAATCATGGATTTTAAAAAGGATACCTCAAAATGAGAGATTAATTCAGAGGCAAAGAATGCTGTGGAGCACCTATATCTTAAATTTGTTCTGGTGTTTTACAGCAAAAATACTAACCCCATACATTGTGTTTTCTGCAGAGAATTTTATACTCTAAAAATATCAAGGGATCATTAATACCCCTTATTTAAAGGTTATATTTATGTTGTATTTGCATAACATAAAAGCATGGCATAGAACAACAAAACAAGAGTACAAACTGGCTTAACTTTAGGCAGGCTAACTATACTTTCATCTAAATGAGGTTTCTGAAAGACTGCATTTGTCTGTAGTTGCACTTATGGTCCTGGAAAGTGTCTTAGAGGAAGAAGAAAAACATTCCTGTTGATTGAAACACAGAAGACAGGACAGTATTAACTGCATGCAATAGTGGAAAAATGAGTAGCATTACAGTAAAATAAATTATGATGCCCTAAGGGACACCATACTTACTATATGAATAAGTGAAAAGTAACTTTGACTTTATAAAGTTCTAGTCTAAATTTTCAATAAAGTTCTTTTTATTAGGCTGATATGAATTTACCAAATTTACTGATATGAATTTACCAATTTTCACCTACTTAGCAAAAGTGGCTGTTATTTTTGATTTTCATTTAATGTCAGTATGCAAAATTAATCAAAATGACTCCCATAAAAATTCTTGTTCTTTCTCCAATATAACTTCTAAAGCTTGGTGAATGTCATCAATAGTTCAAATCAAAATACCTATACCTATTACACCTAATATAATCTAGTACTTTTCCAGTCAGACATATTTGCAGGAAATACAAATCCCAAACCAATATGACAGCAGAACTTTCTATAAAACCTCAAACTCACAGTATGTCCTTAAGCTTAAAATTAAAAAAACAAACAAAAAAAAACCCAAAAAACCAAACAAACAAAAAAAATGAGAAAACTAATTTTTGTTTGAAGACAAGATTTGGCAGTGGGCAGTACTTGGCACAAGAAAGCAACAGCTGTATCCATCTTAGTGTACCTTTATTCTTCTATCTCATGCCCTAAGAGCCTGATCATCTCTAGAATGTTTAAAAAAAAAGGAAATCTGCCTCTGCTGTGAAAAGTCAAAAGGTGGATGAACTGAATAAGAAAATACCTGATTTTTCAATGTTTTTCTCAAATACGTAAGATAAACCCTGTTCTGTGGCATCTCTGCAAAAATTATTTAAAGTGTGCTGAGGAATCAGCCAGCCAACTTTCTTCTCCTTTACATAAAAGCTGTGCACTACAGTCATTCCTAGAGCTAAGTCATCACCTCAGTTGTAACCTCTTTTGATCTCTAACTATTGAGCAGACCGGCGCATTACAGAGCCCTGAGATTCACTGTCAGTCTAAAGGGACATAATATTATCCTGAAATCATGTCTTCCACTGAGGCTGGAGATTTGGAAGTATTATTACCACCTATGGAAAGCAGGATATCTCCCCATCACCTCCTTAGCTTCCTTTAAATCAGGCTTCTATTGTGTTTGAGGGAGGGAAGAAGGGGCAGGACAGAAAATGAGGCAATTCCCACCCTCTATCATAATTCTTTGTCAACTAGGAATAGCTATATGGAAAGGACAGGCAAGACTTTCTGGCTTTCTGAACATTCAAAAAACATTATTTTTTTTATATTGGAAAGGATGCAACAGCACCCTGGAATACTGGATATTCAACCAGCAGATACAAAACTGCACCAGCCTGATCTTTCAGGGTTGCAGTACCTGGCAGAGCTCAACTCACAAGCTTGCAGACTCTAGTTTCCATAGAACCTCCGTCTGCACAGCTGGTTTATTCAGTTCATGTTCAGGTATATATTTTGTTTGAATGAAAGATTTCAGCTATGCCAATCAAGTTTACATGGATATATGGTTGCAATGACTCACTTAACCTCACAACTCTTGGTTTGCAGTGACACAAACAGAAATTGCTCACCTAAACTGGACTCATTCATGTCTTCTTATCTTTCATCTTCAGTGCTCCTATCTGATCAATTAATATTATTAATTAGTGGCATTTTCTCTAGCCACTAGATACCTCTGCATACTTTGAGTCCAGGCAGGTAAACAAAGATGACAAAGTTGCAACTCAAACTGTGTGGAGGTATTAATCTGCTCTGTAATAATGGCAATTTCTTTAACAGCCACCTGTGGTACTGAAGGTTGTTGAACTGATGAGCTCCCTATATTAACTTGTTATGTTAGCTTATATTAATTATTACTAAATATTAAAAAACACTATCTCAATATTAGCTTATTTCATATGAAACAACACACCTCTGCTCCCAATATGCCACATTTAAGATTATTTCTTCTTCAGATTGAGTGTATTTTGAGAGTAACTCAAATGGAAAACACTGCATGCATCCTGACAGATACGCACTTACTCTTAAAACATCAAGGAATATTTTTTTGAGGTCAGCAATTTTATTTTGCTGTAGTTTTCATTAGTCATCAAAGATTAACCTGAAGGATTTGGAGGTCCAGTTAGACAAAATACCCACCATTCTATTATTTACTCTTTTTTTTTCCAATCAACAAAACTGGACTGGAGATCTGAACAGCACAGTCAATCTCACAACGGTTTCAGTATTCCTATCTCACTCTACAAAATTTAGATATTATAGAAGTGGTAAAAATGAGAAACAGCTAATTGTTTTTGTGTTTTGAAGGTGCTGTCTAGAGTTGACTAGCTTTGCTTCAAAGATTGGTCAAAAAACAAATGTTTAGAAGTTGAGTTTAGACGAACTGAAACATGAAATAGCACACGTCCTCCTAGCTGTAAGCAAGAAATACTCCAGAAAATATATACTGAAGTAGGAAGTACACACTATCACTATGAGTCCTTAGAATAAAATTAGGTACTATTTTTAAGACTGATTATATGGTTTATGAGTGAGGGTGTCTTGGGAAAAGGGATGTGACCTCTTATTTTGTCTTTGGAATCCGCAGTTCTGTCTACACTGAGAAGCCAAAGGGGTAGAGGGTACTCCACCCGTCATCCAATGGTCTGGCATTTTTGCTACATTCTGACTGCAGACAGTAAGAAAAGCCTTGCTTTCATACAAAAAGCAGGAATCTGGGCCGAGAGGGACTTGTGCTCTGCTCTAGAAGGCTGCTCTATTTGGTCTATCAGACCAATGCATGCTGGTCATGGACTATATAAGCCTCAAAGACCACCACAACATTGGGGACCATACTGTTTATTCCTTCTGTGGGTCTTAGCTTGTTAAGTTGTTTATAGTCCTTCTGAGTATTCTCAATGCTTTGAATGTGATCATAACACTTAACAGCTCTGCCCTAGGACACTGACACTAATTAAATCCATTTCCCAAATGCCCAACTGGCTAAAATCGGTCTCTGTTTAACATACCACCTCACTTGCTGCATTCTAGATAAGTGCTATGGTTGGGTATTTGTGTAAAAATTAAAACTTAATGATTTACTGTGTCCAAAAGATGAGGCTAGAAGAGATAATGCTATCACCTGACTTAAAAGTCTACAAAAACACGAACCATTTAAGTTACTTCTTACCTGAAAGGAACACCTTCCTTCCTTCCCTTCCCTTCCCCATATGGAAAAGCAATTGAATTAGAGCAGCTTAAAGAAAGAAACAAGAAACATTAAAAAAATTCTCCAGAGCCATTCAAGGAGAAAATATCTATCATGTAATTCCTAGAAAGATTTCTTGGGGGTAAGGGGGGAGGTTAATATTGCTTTCTAGGGTGGTTAAAGTACAATCCCAATAGCATTACAGTTTATATTTATTTGTCCTTAAGGTCACTGCTTTCTATTTTGTACATCTTTTCATATAATGCTTCCTCCAAAATATCTGCAAGTTAATTCATCCATGTCCTACTTAAATGTTTAACTACCTTGTTACCCACACTGGAAAAGAAAAAGTCTTAATAATGACCTAAACAAACTATTAAAAAAACCTAACAATATGTTTAGGGAAAAAAAAAATTCTTAGAGACAAAATATTCCTTTTTTTAAAGTTTGTTATTAGTAATGAATTTAATTAATCCCTTAGTAATGTTTACATTTAAACTGCCTTAACTACTCTCACAAAATAACTGTGAACCTGTCTTTTCATTATCTTGAAGAGTGTAGTCAGAATGCTGCTGATGTCATTCATCTTCTAAACTCTAATACTATTTTTATGTACCTCAAATGCACCTTCATTTATGAGATGTCATTAATTCAGCTAACTGCAGCTGTACATTGATGTCAGACTTTATAACTACTTGTCTCAGAAACAGCAAAATGCAACTGAGTTATAAACAAATTCTGTTAAAAAGAAGTGTTTTTCTAACATCTTAAATTTTCTGAATGTTTTTTTCTGTATGTCCCACCTCTGCATGCCAGCAGACGGGAATTCAGTTTTACAGTTCTCACCCTGCACAGAGAGCATTCGATAGTGCAAAAAACGCACTGTAATTCCAGCAATGACATGCTTACACTTTTGATGCACCACATATGTAAGAGTCAGGTGTTACACTGTCCTTACTTGTCTTTACACTTTTGCAAAGGGATCCAAGCCTCTTGCAAATATATGACAAAATTTCCTAGTAGACTTAAAGTTAATAATAACTTGGAAATCTAGTGTGATATTGAACATGGTCACACAGAGTAGGTAAAATTACAAATATGAGAAACAAAAATAAAGTATTAGAATAAAAGAAAAAGAAACACTACTTTTCTGTGAAAAAAAAAGAAAAAAACCCACAAATATTTTATTTTGACTGTCCAGCTGTTTCCATAGTAAAAAACATTGTGGCTAGAGAAAAATAGCTAAAATTGCAGAAAGAGTTAATAGTCATAAAACAATGTCATCTGTATTTTCAACAAGAAATGTAATTTAGTAGTAGATGACACAAAATGCCCAAATTTAGGAATTTGTTGCTCAACTTTGCATGTTCTTCATACACTATATCATCTCCATCCTTAGCCACTTCATACAGCCTGCAGGATATTTACTGAGAAAATTTGTATTTATATATTGTGAAATACTATTTTTGTTATCAAATAAGCAGATTTAAAGCATGTCATAGAAAAAACCAGACACAAGGACTGTCTGCACAGTCTATCCCTATGCTGACTAATACACAAAATATGTGACCAAAACAAAAACCACTCATATTACTTCCCTCTTCTGCCTTTATTCGCAAACAAAGTCCCCTGTCCGTGACCTTCTGGTACATTGGCACATCACCAAGAACTTTGCATGTCATTTTGTCAGTCCATCATGCTCATATATCACAATATCAGAACCGAATGTTCTTCAAGGTTTGCTGAATTTGTGCGTTTACCATACCCCCTTTTCTTTACCACTAGATACTAATCTTTCCTGATTACTAGATCTTGCATTTCTGACTCCCTGTCAATACAAAACTACTTGAATCTCATTCAACTTGTATGCAAAGATATGCTTGTGTAGGAAAAAAAAAAGGGGGGGTCCAAAAACTGGACATGGTATTCCAGACGTGGTCTAATGGATGGTGAGTTAAGAGGAATAATTACTTCCCTTGATCTACGAAGGATGTTGATATTGATAAAATGCAGGAAGTTGTTTGTCTTCATTGCTGCCAAAATGCACGGCTGAGTTGGTTTGGCCTATCAGGTCCTTTCCAGCAGAGCTGTTACCTAGCCAGTCAGTTATTAGCACCACAGAGTTTGATAGTTTCCATTTTGACACTTGCATGCACACACAGATATGAATAGTGCTTGCGAGAAAACTGCCCCAACAGTCTCTTGGTCAAAAAAACCCAAAACAAACAAACTATATTTTATGGCCCTGACTTAGGATACTTTTTAACTAATTACTTAAGAGGAATATTTTTTTGAAAATATTACTGTACTGTAATTTAATGACTAGATCACAAATCATATCTGGTATTTCTTGTCAAATTAAGATTATAAAACATAAAGGAAAAAAGCATTTTTGTAAGAAAGACCACTTGTAGGAAGAGAATATTCCAACATTACATCCAAGGATGATAACTACTGGAGGAGACTAATACATATTTTACTGAAAACTAAAATGGGCCAAACACAGATACAACGGATACGATGGCAGCTCAAGTGCAGTCCTATTGGTATCAGTCTGATCAGACTGTACCTGAAGGTTGCATGTCAACATTTACAAAACTTTTAAGCAAGTCATTCCTGGTTTCCCAAAATGCAAAACTTTTTTTTTCAGACTTTTTTGCAGAAATTGCATTTTTGTTTGAGTTGTCCTTAATTGAGCAGTTTGGGGAAAGATCAGAAATACACGTATTTTAATAGTTTAGGATTCATTTTGATCTCAGTCCCTAATAAAGCAGCTTCCTTGAAAGAGGGCACATGGGTATACTTCAGTCAGTTCTCTGTTACTGTTTTTTAAGGATTCCTGGTACTCTGGTTCTTAATACTTTGTTGCTATTCAATTTTTGCTTTGGCTCACCCTAACAGCTGTGCTTACTTAATTCTTTGCTTTCAGAAAAGGAAACACATTGCAGATAAACTGTAAATGGAAATACAATTAACACATTCATTTATTACACCTAAAGCATCACCACTGAGTGTTGTTAAACTGCTGATGGATTACAGGTATATATTATTACATCCTTATTTTTATCTAATTTCAACCTTAGTCATCTTACCTCATAGCAAAAAGAAATTTGGTGGAGAATGCAATCAATAGACAGGTAAAAGATTGATATATTCTTAAATATTGGCCAACAAGATTTCTAGAAAGTAGGTTTTGTCAAGAAAATCTGATTTCATATTTTTATGGGATTACAAATTCATGTGATAAAGATGAAGAAAGTGGATGTGACATACCTGGATTTTGTAAAGGTCTTTGACTTAATGTATTTGGATTAAAAATTATCACCACAGAAACAATTAAGCAAGTAATAATGAAGTATATCTTAAATAGTTGAATAAATCTCAACAGAACCCAAAAATTAGGCAGCAAAGCAAAATGGAGAGCAAATGTAATATTTTTAGTGGGACTGGTGGAGTAGAAAATACAAGTCAACGTTTTTATTCAGGGGTCACAGCATGAATATAAATAGTCCTGCTGGTAAACTTTCTAGATAACATAGGCTAGAGTAAATCAGCAAAGAATACAGAAATGTTATCAATACAGGCTGGGAGATGAAGGGATTGAGAGCAGCCCTGCTGAGAAGGACTGGTGGATGAAAAGCTGGACATGAGCCAGCAATGTGCACTCACAGTCCAGAAAGCCAACTGTACCCTGGGCTGCATCAAAAGAAGCGTGGCAAGCAGGTCAAGGGAGGTGATTCTGCCCCTCTACTCTGCTCTGGTGAGACCCCACCTGGAGTACTGTGTCCAGCTCTGGAGCCCTCAGTACAAGAAAGACATGGACCTGTTGGAGTGTGTTCAGAGGAGGACCACAAAAATGATGAGAGGGCTGGAACACCTCTGCTATGGAGAAAGGCTGAGAGAGTTGGAGTTGTTCAGCCTAGAGAAGAGAAGGCTCCAGGGAGACCTTATTGCGGCCTTTCAGTACTTAAAGGGGACTTATAAGAAAGATGGGGACAAACATTTTAGTAGGACTTGTTGCGATAGGTCAAGTGGTAATGGTTTTAAACTAAAAGAGGGTAGATTCAGACTAGATATAAGGAATAAGTTTTTTACGCTGAGGGTGGTGAAACACTGGAAGAGGTTGCCCAGAGAGGTGGTGGATGCCCCATCCCTGGAAACATTCAAGGTCAGGTTGGGTGGGGCTCTGAGCAACCTAATCTAGTTGAAGATGTCCCTGTCCACAGCAGGGGTGTTGGACTAGCTGACCTTTAGAGGTCCCTTCCAACCCAAACTATTCTATGATTCTATGAATGTTGAGAACTTTGCTGTCATTTTTACGTACATAAATGAATTTTATATATAGAAGGGAATAAACAAATTATTGTTTATTTTGATTGAGGCATTTTCTTTTCCTCGTTCCAACTGCAGAGACACATACTATAAGGGAAGTTTATAAAATCAATTTTACCAAAACCTGGCAGATGTTCTGTGTGAGTGAAAATGCAACAGGGAGTAGTTGTCATTTACTGAATGCAGATTAGAGGAAATCATCTCCCAAGTGTAGGATAGGACTAGAACTTTGAATGTTATAACAAAAAGAAAATTGCATCGTTCAGTCCTTCCAGAAGTATCAGCATTGATGCTGGCAAACAGGGAGAGATGCTGACAAAAGCCTTCCCCCAGATGGTATAAATTTACAGAAGGTTGAGTTATTTTTGGAGAGTTCCCAAACACATTGCTTAGGCATATTGTGACTTGTCCAATGCATACCTTGTTTCTTCTCTATCTTCCCATGGTGTTCAATGCAGCAGATGACTGCACTGGAAGAAATTAGAGTAGAGTTCATTAAATAATGCTTGTTTGTCTGTTTGATTGGGGAAATCATATTGAGAGTTACAATTAGGACCAGTATTCTGGCCCTAAAAATGACTGACTCAATCATCTCATTACGATAAATATTAAAACCTCTGCAATTAGCAGCAAATTGCCCAGATTTAAGTCTTGAACTGAGTTTAGAGATTGGCCTTTGCTTCTCCAGTTAATCTTTACACACCTTTATTTCCCTATCAAGATTTTAAATTCTGTCCTTTCCTGGTTATAAATATAGTATTTTGTATATAGCACTGTGGATTCTGAGATTGGATTCTGGTTTTTCTACTGCTTTACAGGATTTTTGGAAAGAGATACTTCATAGTACATAAAATGTTTGGAAGAAAAAGACCTTCATAATAAATGTAAAAAAAAGAAATATAAAGTGCAATAAGAATTAGTTTCCCAGGAAAATTAGGCAGTACTCATCTTTATTTTCCAAAAGGCCAATTCTTTGTTTGGATGCAAAAGCAGACGTGCAGAAATTAAAAACTGGATTTGAAATATTCAGAATAGATACTTTTACCTAAAACACATTTAAAGTTTGTAATTAAGTATGAATCCTATTTATCTAAGAAAGAAAGAAAAAAAGCAATGGTTCGCATTTGTCTGTTAAATGGTTAACATTTATCTATTTTTAGATGGGTTTTGCATTTATCATATGAGATCAAAACAGGAGACTTTTTGCCTAGTTTCATGATATGTAAAGTGGTTGATACCTGAGGAAGATTAAGAAGGGGAAAAAACATAACATGAGAAAAAATTCTTAGCGTATCTGATCAGCAGTGTAGTTATTTTATAGATCTTGTTCTGAATAAATAGCACATGTCACATCTAATTTACAGAACCAATTTTGGCTGGAAATTATATTCCTCCTATGTAAACTGTCACTGACTCTATAAGAAGTGAAAGTATCAGTATCAGTAGTATTTAATCTTATTTTTTTCTAACTTAATATACACCAAGTTCTATGTCAGTTAGTCTTTTCAGACTTCTTTGTGTCCTGCAGGTTTTCATTTTGGGAGAGTAGAGAGGCAAAATCCTGGATTTTTGTAGAAAAGGAAGAAAAAAAGAAACTAGAAATTCTCGTATGAAATGATCGTTGCCTGCCTAACTTTTAGTTTATTTCAAAGAATAACTGATAACATTTAAACACACAAATTATGTAAAAAAAGAAAGATAATTCTCTGTTAAACACTTAGCAACTTAATTAGTATTACTAGATGAAGGATTCGCACCTTGAAGATAAAGGGTTTAATATGCCGATTGCAAAAGAGGCAACAAAAATATAAGTGTAAAAAGGGCAAGGAAGAGATTCAGAACTAAATAATATTACAGAAAAACTTCCCAATTTCATTATAGTTGGTCTTTAAGAGATACTTCCAAAGAAATGTTCTCCAAACTTCCACTTATTTCCAGTTCTATAAGACATTTAATACAAATGATATAGTTATGCAAAGAAGTGAGTGTTTGTATCCATACTGAACTTCTTTGACATGCATGCCTGAGTTTATTGTCTTATTTTAAAATAAGGAAATTTGAAGTGCAAAAGGAAAATCAGTTCTGTCAGTACAAAACTCACAATATGCACTTAGCTATGATACATGCGCAACAGTTGCTGATGCCTTAAAGCATGAACTAAAATGCATCAGCTGTAAAATGTCATTTGCAGTTTCTTCTTTCAATAAATAAATGATACATTTGTTCCATAGCTTGAACTGTTTCTTTTTTTTTAGAATGTCAAGAAGAATGCATGTTGAGAAAGTGGTTAAATAAGTAAGGTTGAAATAAAGAGATTTATTTGTAAAGCTTATCTAATAAAAACAGGTTTGGAATAGTAAGTAATTGACAAGGAGTAATTCTCTGTGTCAACATAAAAAAATGCTAACATATGAAAAATAAAAAGATGAGATATGAAGTTAATCCATGACTTAAAGGCACATAAAAGTAAACACATCAGTTTGTGACCCATTAAATTTGTAGAAATATAAAGCCTTACATAGTAAACATTTTCCTATAAGGCTTATAGCTTTATGTATTTATTACATTGAAAATGAGGAAGAGGATGCATTCAAGTTGGGCAAATCAGTCTAGAAATTTTTTCAATACCTCTTCAAAGACTTGGTTTCTTTGAAATCAGCTTAGTCTTCTCCTTTATTTTCTAAGATAGTGACTAAGATTTCAAAATTGGGCAATGCAAAAACAATAACATAACAAAATGTAATAGTTTTTCCTCTGTTTCTCAATATTTTGCCAATTTCTCACAATTTCATTGAAAATATTTAAATATATTAAAATGCTTTTTAAAAAATAAAAAAGGATATAAATCATAAGCTGATCAAAATTGGAATGCATAGTGGAAATGCATAATTATTTCATACCTTCTCTTTCACCATGAAATCAGTACACTTTGGATTTATTATTATGATTCATGCAGATATTCATATGCCTACACTTATTTGTTTTCAGGTATCTTGTCATTAATTGATTATCTCATCACTTAAATGACTTGAGAATTGAACTTTAAAAAAAAAATTCAATATACATTTTTTCAATCAGATTTATATTGAAAATAAAAAAATAGAAATGTAAAAAAAGGTTGGTTTTCAACAATTTCTTAGTCACTTTACAGTTCCTAACCCTTGAACCAGTGCATATTCAATTGCAATGCAATTTTGTTTTATATGCTTTACATTTTTTTCAGAGAAAAAGGTGACTATGTTATTTCTGATCTTTTTTTCATTAACAAAACAATTAATCCATGCTCAAGAAGAAATCAATCAGCCAAATTAAATTCAGTAAAAGTGAAATGCAGAATAGTTTCCCATGTATGTTCATGTTACTGGCTACTATGTACAAACACTTTCTCTAGAAAGCTAATATGTAAGCACATATTTACCTTTGATTATAGATGGAAAATTTTCTGGAACAGACACAAAGTGATGCTAGCAGTTTGTAAAACTCAGCATTATTCCATACATCGTTCTATTAGGAGAAATAAATGGGCACATTATTCTAAAAATACTATATACAAGTTAATCTTAACTCCTTACCAATAATGAAAATTTTGGGAAAAGATAATTTTTTTCAGTAGAGATTAGTATGATTTCTTTCCTTCTGTCACAGTTACAACTTAGTTTAATATCTGTAAATCTGTTTTTCAAGTCCCCAGAGTAACATCTTAGAACACAATAATTTATTATGTTTTATTGCTGTTAGTTATGACAAAATCTCTCTTCCTCCAGCTTTTATTTGAATCTCTACCCGTTTGTTATACAGGATGGGAAATTTATTTAAAAAAAGGGACAACTGGTGGAAAACACTTGGTTACAGATTCCCCACAGGATTGTTGTTTTCATCACATTTACCCAGATGAATTTCCTCCATGCTTTATGTTTCTGTAAGCTCACAGAAGTCTGGAAGTCCATTGAAAGTGTACTTTGTTTAAACAAGTCTATTTAAAATTTAGTGCAGTACATGCTTTGTAATTTTTAGGATCGAGTTCACTTTTATATGGACAACGAATCAGTTCCTGTGTTTTGAGATGAGTAGACTATTGACATGGATGGTACAGTACTTGACAAACAAGATAAAATGCATTATTAGGGAAATAAGAGGCCACATGGGATTTTTCTGTTATAAGAAAGATATATAAAGAAAGAATTAATGTTGAATTTGTCATCTAGACTCTTTTTCTGAGAATTCTGAGCACTTGCCATGTAGCTTTAAGAGTTTCTCTACATTTCAAAGGTTTTAAGAGAGATATTTTTATAGCTTGGTTTTGTTTTGTTTTGGGAGGAGGGATAAAGAAACAAGGCTCAAAGGTGGTTTTTTTTCTCTCCCTGGTAATCAAACTCATATAGTTGATGGCTGTGTGATAATGATAAATCTTTAGACTAGAAAAAGAGCAACTATTATGTTCTTCAACCAAGTCATCTTTAGTATTTTCAGTAACAAGGTACTACCCAAATATTGTCATAGCTGTTCCAATATCATATAAAATTAGATTTACAACACTTCAGATTTTGAGTAAGTCTTTAAGTGAATTTTTAAAAATTTCTTTTCTTTAATTAAGAGGTATGAATTAGCCTCAATAATTGAGATATTTGTTTTGCCTTTTGATATAATCCATATAAGTAGGTGTAAAAGATGTCTGTTCTTTTGGCAGGATGGACCCATAGCTAAAAGGTATAATGACTGAAGGAACATAACAAAAAAAAAAACAAAACCTAAAAAAAAAAAACCAAAGCAAAAAAAAAACCACCCAGAGGCAGCCTCAAAAAAGATGCTTTTGCCCTTACTTTCAAGAACATGAGAGCAGTACACAGAAACCCAGACTTGGATTTTCAAGAATGCACTCCATCCCGGGAAGGACCAGATTGTCAGAGGACTTTCACTTTACTACCAACATTTTTATATGCACCTTGCAGAAGTGAAATTCACCCAATGCTAGCATTTTGCAGGGAGCATAATAAGTATATATCTATTCCCTTCAAGATTTAAAACAACTGCCTTTTAGATGAATTCGTTTATTTAAATATAGCATTATTAGTCACAAGAAAAATACAAAACCCCAAAGATATCCTTGAAGTAGCAGAAGGATAAGGACCATAAAAATGAAAATCAGGAAAAAAGATGATGATATAGTTCACTCATAGTTGCTCTTGCTTCTTAAAGATATCATCCATATGATGATGCACAATTGCGGTACAAATTCTTCATCACTAGTTGCAATACAAACTATTGCTTATATTCTGTTATAAATAGAAGGACTGTGTGATTTTTATCCCTTCTTTTAATTTTATATTCTCAAACTGTATTTCCATGTGAGTAGGAGATATAAAAAGCAATACTTCTTTTTATGTATAATATTATTATTATTTGCTTCAGAACTGATTTATGCCAATACCTTTCTTCAGGTTTTGCTAAGCTTTTGCTGAAACAAATTAAATGCAGTGAAAAGACTCAGAGCAGAATGAGCTGTCCTTGAAGGAATGCCATTTCAAATTTATGTATCCCTGATAACTACATACATTTAAAATAAATTGACATCTGCTTTTATTCTTTATGTAAGCCTGATAACAAGTTTGGGTGATTAAAAAATAAGAGTAAGCATAGGCTTCAGTTAACTCATAAGTATTTCTATATGAGGATTATATGTGTCTTCAGAAATTTACTACACTCATTAAAATCACTCTTCCTGAAGTTCAAGAGGAACACAAATTGCTTTCAACACATTTTAAATTGTGATGGCCCAAACCAACTCTACAGATTGATTTTAATAATGGTACAGTTCAAGAAAGAAGTGCAGAGGGAATATCAGCTATATTAGCCTCTACTCGCTTCCCTTCATCCAAGCCCATGAATGATTAGAGCTTGGTTTCAATACTTGCTGTTAACCTGTTACTGCAGGGTCAAAGTTAGATGCATGGTTGAAGGATGTCCTTCTTGAAGACTAGAGAGTTTTGGAATGTCCCAGGGTGATCATCAATTAAGATTTCCACCAAAGTGTTCAAACAGCCTTTAACTTTAAGCACTTGGATAACAGACTTTAACTTTAAGCACTTGCATATCTGCTCAGCTGAAAGAAGTAGACGTAAGCATGTGTCTATTATATGCAGTATGTAAAGGTGAAAGTCTAACTAAAATAACTAACAGTAAGGTAAGTAATAAAATACTGATAATTTTAAAAATCCAGCAACTGAATCAGTGTAAAAAGCACCATGCTGATACTTCTGATCATGTGTTTTGCATTTTTACACTACTGCAGCACAGTGTTTAATGAAACTCAAAGAAATGAACAATTCAAAAAAAATGGACAAATGCTTATAGTATAAGAGAAGATTTTCTCTATCAACACAATTCACCATGTTGTCATATGCTGTTCATATTGGCTGTATGTACGTCAGTGTGGCATGAGGGAGGATTCCTTCACTTTTTATACTGTTGCAAGTGAATTACTAATAGAATTCACAGTGTTTTCAGAGGAGGTAGAATGCAGAAAAACAGCATAAAAACAGAAAAAGAAGCTACAGTAATGTTAGAAAAAGATTCATAAAATGATTATTTTAGGTCTATTCATATCATGCTTGTCACCCAAGGAAGCTGGAAATCATGTTACATGCTGATTTCTGCTCTCTACATTTAGCAAGCTATTTATTCTCCAAACAGCAGAAAATTTGGCAGTGACTTAGAAATTTTCTCATAACATCATAGTCTAGGACATATGCAAGTAATATTTACTGTGGTTTTAATTACAGTTTATCCCTGACTTGCAACAATAGGTAGAAAATCATTGTAATATGTATCTTTCTAAATGGATACATGTAGGATTTTGTAATTGTGTTATAAAACTGTCAGTCTCTTTTTGACTTAAAGTCAGACGTAATAAAAAATTCACAATAGATTTACTAATAATATTAAATGTTTGAGGCAAATTTAGGTGAGAATGAATGATATTTTCTGTCAGTAGGAATGTATCATAACCAACAGTGTAGAGAATGGCAGAAACTGAAAGACATTGAAAATAACCAAAGCTTATAAGAGGCACTCACAGTTTTGCCTCATAATATGTTTGCAAAGAGTTTGCAGCATTAGATCCTTCTTTAAATGTATCTCAGGATTCACCCTGTGCCCTGTAATGACCTAAAAGCTTTGCCAGCTTTTCCTTATAAGAGCTGCACTCTTTAGTAATTGGCCTCTTTTCTCTGTATAGATTTTCTGTGCTTGATGATATAAATTATAAACATAACCCAAACTTTACTAGTCAAAAGTTCATATTTACTTGAAAATTGTGTTAGCCTGCCAACTTTCTTGCCCAGCTTAATGTGGCATTTCTCACCATGGTTTGAAGGATCTCCCTGTCTAGTTTAGCACTGCCTTTTGACAGTGGAGGAAACTGAGGCACAGAACTTTGTAGCTGGGATGGGTTGGGGAGTGGAGGACATCTTGGCAAGAACACATCCAGTTCTCTTTCTTTTTTATGTTAAAATAATTTATGTATAACAGCTTCTGCAAATTAGGCCAACATGCTAGAAAAAACAAAGGACCTAAAAATTAAGGTCAAAATTCAAAAGAAATGGAGATCAACTGGCAAACTACATTAACTTTTTGGCTGCTTATTTCTTAATTGTTGGATCTTTTTTGCAAAACCACCAAAATAATGATAATGCTGTGTCAGTAAAAATAATATTAAAGTAATTTGACTGCCAGAGCATGAACTTAAGTAGCATCAACCTTAAGAAGGTATTTTGATTGATTATTTATTTTTAGTATGATAAACAAATAGTAAGCACGTTCAATATAGAAACTTTATTGATTTGCATCTTAAATTCATGCCACTCTATCAAATATACCAATCGCAATCAAAATAGCGCAGCCTAATTCTCAAAGTTCACAATTTCTGCAGCCATAGTAAACTATCCCTCAGATTATCTAACAGCTGTATACTAATATATAGCTCTGAAGGATAATCTGCTGTGCTTTTCTGACAGACTGATAGATTAAAATGATAAGCGTACCTGAAATTAGCAGAAGCTCCAAGACATACAGATTTTTGTGAAAAGCCACTCAGTGATTTCAGCTAATAAATATTTATCCTATTTTCTGATAAATTGAGCATATAATTAGCTAGCGACCATATTCTACTTTGGGAGGCACCAAAATAGATGCTGGTGGTAGAGATCCCCTGTGCAGAAGAGGAGCTGATGGTGCACATATGTGAGATGAAAAAATGCAACAATAAAAAGTGGTATTCATTTACCTAAGGTAATGAACCTAATCAAAGGTAGACATCTAAAGTGCACTAGCCAAATCATGAGGTAATATAGTAAAGAAATTTTGGGATTTAAAGATGAAGATTAATTTTTTTGGTTCAGGGATTCCTATTTTTAAAAAAATATCATTCTACAACAGCAGAGTTAGTCAATCCTTTTGTCATCTGATACATAAATGCTTTGGCAGATGATATAAAATTCCATAGCCTATTCTCCCAGGATTGTGCCTAAAATAACCTATTGTACAAAGACAAAAACTGAATATCCTTTTTACTGGCTTTAGGTCACAGCCAGATATTAAAGCAGCCATAGCCTAGCAAGAGGAAAAAAGAACTAGAGAGTAAGCAATTAAAAAATCTTTGAAGAAAACATATAAATTTATAATGCTACACTGGATGTAGTTCCTCCTCTCTCCTAATCTTATTCCATCACAGTGTAATAGATTCCTTACCATGCTTTAAGGTATTACATACGTGTTTCAATTTGCTCTCAACACTCAGGGAAATGTAAGTTGAATGGAACTCCTAAGTGTGTACTATTTCTTTCAGCTATATATATGAACCTAAAATCATGAAGACGGTATATTCTTTTTTGAAAACTAAATAACTAAATGTTTTTTTCTTCAACAGTAAAACAAGTGCACAGGACAAGATTTTGAGTAAGAATAATTCTAAAGAAAAATAAAGTGCCCTTTGTTTAATGGTGGTTAATGGGGAAAATAAAAGATTTACAAAAGCCAAGTGCAGAAAGAAACTGTGACTGGGGAACAGCCTGGAAGTATTCATCTCTCTCCTCTCCCTTAGCCAAACTGTTAGGGTTCTCTGTGTTAGATGATACCTTTCACAAAAGAGAGGCCAATGGCCAGTATTTGGGTGTTGTACACCTAACCATACTAAAAGGAAGCTCAGTGCAAAATTGATAAATGACCAAAGCAATCCCTTTAGAAGATTAAAAAATGAATCCAGGTTATCCGATGCTGATATTTCTAGTGAAAGAAATGGAATACCTATAGGGAAATATATTTTGACTGTTCTGTCTGGTATCTTGCCCAAAACAACCAAGCAATTGTAGTCAGACAATACAATACAAACACTTATTGAAGACTCTTAAAACTGTTAGGTAATATAGATTAGGAACCCAATTCTACATCTAACTACCAGTGGAATAGAAAGAATTTCACTTGATTTATGAGTGAAGAGCAAATTAGAAAACTACTAAAAAAGCAAGCATTTCTTTATTTTAAACTCATTAATTTGGATTAGAAAGCATAAGCCAACTTTATACATTTATTATTTTAAACCACTTTTCAAAACCTAAGCAACAGTTAGGGAACAAGTTTTTCTAAAACTTTCCTTAAAAAAATTATCTGTAATATAAGATTATTACATATTTATACAAATCCAGGAAGCTGATTATTTTGTACAATATGGCAGAACAATGTTTTATGTAAAAATGCTTGTTGTGATGAAACAGTTAACAAAATCAAATAGTCATTATTATTTAGTCATTAAAATATATTATCTAGGAATTCATAGATAAATATGCTAGCATCTGTGCTAGAATGACACTTCTTAGTGAAGACAGCATTTTAGCACCAAGCACCTATTTAGGAACATTCATTATATAGAATATTCCAGAATTATTTCAACATGTAATGGAAAAGAAGTGAAAAGAATAGAAAAAGATTTTACTTCAGTGAGATTTCGCCATATACATACTCATTATTTAAATCCCGAATAATTCTATAGTTAGGAAGACTAAACGGTATTCTACATTTGAAGAGCTGTTTGGTGAAGAAAAATCATTGATGTATTTAGGTGAGAGTGGCATTCCCTAAAGTTCTTTGGCTCAGTGTACTGTATGTGCACTTTCTGCACAAACATAGACATTATGCAGGCAAAAACATAAAATACATATTTGTGTGCTTTTAAAGGAATGTGTGTGTTTTGCTTTGTTTTATAATTGGCTTGACTTTTAAAGTGTTGAGCCAAAACCAGCTCCCACAAAAAACAGCCTTTCACAGGTATCCAGACACATATCTGGGTGCCCAGTACAAGACTTTTTTTTTTTTGAAAAAATTTAATCAAAGAGTCCAATGACCAACTCAAATAAAATTGGTTGTTTATATGCTATATATCCAATAATTACTTGTGGAACTTAAGCAGCACACATATAAATTATAGAACCACATCTACATCAATAACTCTTCAGCCTTCCAGGAAATGTGAATTGAATTGCATGGCCCTCCTTTAGCTTACTTCGGTAGTTCTCTGTTATCTCTGAATGTTTAAAAATCCCAGCTTGGTCAATGAGATCAAATAAAGTTTATCTGTATAAAACTCAAAGCTTAAGTAATCAGAATTACCAGCTGCAGCCTGATTAAAAAAAATACACAAATATTTCACCTAAACCTCAGTTAGGCTTATTGAATAGCTCAGCAAACAAACAACCACAGACTTCTCTTTAAAACTGGCAACACTCTAAATCATTAAAAAGTCCAGGTAAAAGTCACATTATTTTACTTTTTACATATTCCTCAAAAGACTGAGATAGGTAAAAATATGCTTTTATTATAAAATGCAAGTCTTAAGAACCTAAAAATTATGTTCCATGCCATTAACAATATATGGTTAAAAATTAATTCCAAAAGCATTCATGCTCTCAGAAAATACAGTCTCAAAAAAAGACGGTCAATTTTTTACAGCCATGGGATGGGAACAGCACAATGGTAAAACTAGTTTGCTAAGCTTTTCTCGCTTAAAGAGAGTGAGAAAATTTACAGTCTCACTGAAAGCTCTAGAGCAGTAGGGGAAGGGAAGGGAAGGGAAGGGAAGGGAAGGGAAGGGAAGGGAAGGGAAGGGAAGGGAAGGGAAGGGAAGGGAAGGGAAGGGAAGGGAAGGGAAGGGAAGGGAAGGGAAGGGAAGGGAAGGGAAGGGAAGGGAAGGGAAGGGAAGGGAAGGAAAGGAAAGGAAAGGAAAGGAAAGGAAAGGAAAGGAAAGGAAAGGAAAGGAAAGGAAAGGAAAGGAAAGGAAAGGAAAGGAAAGGAAAGGAAAGGAAAGGAAAGGAAAGGAAAGGAAAGGAAAGGAAAGGAAAGGAAAGGAAAGGAAAGGAAAGGAAAGGAAAGGAAAGGAAAGGAAAGGAAAGGAAAGGAAAGGAAAGGAAAGGAAAGGAAAGGAAAGGAAAGGAAAGGAAAGGAAAGGAAAGGAAAGGAAAGGAAAGGAAAGGAAAGGAAAGGAAAGGAAAGGAAAGGAAAGGAAAGGAAAGGAAAGGAAAGGAAAGGAAAGGAAAGGAAAGGAAAGGAAAGGAAAGGAAAGGAAAGGAAAGGAAAGGAAAGGAAAGGAAAGGAAAGGAAAGGAAAGGAAAGGAAAGGAAAGGAAAGGAAAGGAAAGGAAAGGAAAGGAAAGGAAAGGAAAGGAAAGGAAAGGAAAGGAAAGGAAAGGAAAGGAAAGGAAAGGAAAGGAAAGGAAAGGAAAGGAAAGGGAAAGAAAAAGGAAAGAAAAAGAAAAGAAAAAGAAAAGAGAAAAGAAAAAGGAAAGAAAAAGAAAAGAAAAAGAAAAGAAAAAGAAAAGAAGAAAAAAAGGAGTAATCACTCAGGCAAAAGCAGAGCCTCCAATACAATTTTCCTTTGACCTGTCTCCCAGTCTTAGAACTGTCACAGGATTTCCAGACAGTTCTAAATCTCAGTCCCTAATTACAAGAAACAAGATGATCTAGACCCACAGTATGTAAAATGCTACCTACTTCTCCAAAATTAAGACCAATTATACTCAGAACTGATGATCCCCTAGAAAAACTGGGTGGCAGACTAATGGGGCAACTTTTCTAGTGCAGCTTTCTACCACAACTTCTGTTTTCTATGGTGGATAACTGCATGAATCTATGAAAGTGAAAGAACAAACCCACCCAGCGTGTCTTCCAAGTCTCACAGGGAAGATGTAGGTATTTTGAGTTACACATATCTTTAAAAACTGAACATGTAAAATGTTAGTGACAAATTCAAAACTGACATATTTTAAGAGTCAGTTTTCAGAGCACAGCTGCATTCAAAGGAGAAGGAGTTAATTAATTTTGTTCATGGGCTGTTCCATGTACTCATTTGTACCACAGGCAGTAGTTATTGCTGTTGGTGTGGCCATACCGTCCCTTGCTATTCATGCTGGTGAAATTCATTCCAGCACACAGGCTCCCCACAAGAACACATACACCATTTGAAGCACTATGTAAGACTTTAGTTTGTGGTTTAGAAGGACAAGAAAGAGTCTTTGTGGGCCCCATGCAAGATGATGAATTTCATCCTGGATGGTAAACACATTTTTGAACAGAAAGCATCTGCATTGTATACTGAGCTAGTGACAGGGTTTCTGCTAACTTCTTGGAAATATATAACTGGCATTGGTAGGCAAAATATGGAAGCCATAATGAAAACTGTGTGTATTTGCAAAAGATAGAAATAATTCCAAACACAAGTAATAGCTGTTCCACATTATCAGCATCTAACATTGATTAATAGTTTACCCCCCCCCCCAACCTACAGGTGTTTAAATTATCCTCAAGCTAAGAGAAAATTTCTCTGTATGAACGGTATATCCACCAAGGAGGAAAAAGATCCACAGTAAGTCTGCACAGATCACAGGATTTTTTTACTAAGTACATTTTTGACAGACTGAAGATACCAAGTAAATTAACTGGAGCACTTGATCGTGTCATTCTTACACTGCATGTTAATTTGTTTAGTGCATTCACAGAAATTAAGACAGAAAATGCATTACAAGTTTTTATGCTGCAAGATGTCATGACTATGCAGGAAATTACAAATGATACTGTAAGGTACAGATTCAGAGTAAACTACTGTTATAATCTTCTCCCAAAATAATTTGCTGATGCCAAGACAGTGTTTTCTTTTAGCTATGATGAAGAGAAGGGTGGTTTAGAAATCAGAGAGAACACAATGACTTTTCAGTTCCTATATGCCTTCATGGTAGCAAATTAAAAAGCATAGTAGGACACAGCTTAGAGGAAGGCAAGGTTAGCCCTATTGTAACACCATAGTCTCAGTAGCAGGGTCGTTGTCTGTTTGTGTTCCTCATATTTATAACCACTAAATCATAAAAGTCAATATTAGCAGTAAATTCTTTGCCTTAAACCATACAAATTTCCCCAAGGTTTTGGCTTTTACTAGCTTTCAGTTGCACAGCGTGAACTCAGGAACAATGTACCCCCCTTACTAGGGGGACAGGCAGTTCTAATAGTGAAGCACATCATATTCCAGTTCTCATGTGAAACAATGTATTAGATTTTGTTGAGAATTTCCCATTTTATGGGAAATGGGAATATATGGGAAAAGGGAATATTTTATGGCTTCTGTCCAAAACAACTACAGAAAGTACCTGAGACAGTTTGCATGTCAGCACAAGTCTCAAAAAGAAGGTAGTTCTGCAGAAAATATTTGATGCCAAAAATTTAACAAGAGTGAAAATGGAATTGGGCATTTATATGGAAGTCAGAATATACAAAGTTGTCATTAAAACTAATACTTTGCAGAAGCTATTAAACTTTGAGGTTTAATGAAGTTTTAACTATTGGAAACAAAATTATACCCTACTGAGGGCAAAAGTATCTTATTTCTTCCTGCTGGATGATTTTTGCATCTTCTAGTTCTGTCTACTGAGAGACACTTGTTCTGGACAGATTTTGGTATTGATCTGTGTGGCAGTTCATACATTTCTAAGAAAATAGTCTGCAAACCAGCTTCCATGAATCTAAATTCTTCAGTTATTTCAGTGGGAGCAAAACTAAACTCCAGGTCTTTTCCATGTCAGCTTTCAAAATAATTTCTTTTAAAATTTAAATGAAATGCCTTTTTTTGAAGAAATTTAAAGGCATATAAGAAAATCATACAGAATATGTGTTGATATTGTGACTCTTGAAATAAAATAATTGTCTTTTAGCAACACGTATTCAAAGACCATATTAATCTGAATTTAAGTTCTTAAAAAGTAACTAGGTTATCTCATACTGTTCATTCATATGTTTTTTTAATTCTGAGAACTCAGGAGAGCAAGTTTGTATTTCAAACACAACAGAAGACAAATCCTGGGTTGTAAAACCCCTCCCTTTTCACTTGTTCTGTAACCCATCAAAGCAAAGCAAAGCAAACCATTAGCTTTCATAAGTTCTGTGTTAATGTACTGACTTCAGGGGAGAGAATCTTGTTCATAAGCTTTGTGCTGAAGTGGCTCAAATATTTAATGGCAATAAACTACTAGCTGGTACAATATATGTCTGCTCACATTTATCTATTATCCCTGGGCAAGTGGTCCAAAACAAATCTTGCATCAGATGCATCACTGAGCAACGTTTCCAGGAGTAGGTTAAATAATGTACCTGCAAAATAAAATCTGCCAGTTCAGTACCCAAGCGTATGTGTTAGTAGTTCTTAGTTTTAAGATTATTTATAGACAAATAATCATGACTATCCAGTGGCTGAGTCTAGGGTGTACATCACCTCTCCACACCAGCTGAAAACTTGACTTCAAGAACTACCCTGCTAGTCTTTTGACGATTTCAAGCTCTCTCTCTTTATTATATAAATTGTGTACATTTATCTGTTTAGTGAGTAAAGTGATATAAAGAAGCTGTGGAATTGTCAAATTCCACATTTCTTTCACACAATTAGCTAATCCTAGTGGAGACTCAGTGAAATAAGTGTGGTGCCCTTTTCTCACATAAGGAACTAAACCACACTAATAGTCAGGTTGTACATGACACTTTGCTCATTTTCATGTGACAAGGAAGACTCTCCTTATCATCAGTGAGACCATTCACTGAACCTACCTAAAGTCACAAGGACTGCAGTTTCCTCAGTTCCTGTATGGAGCAGGGCACCAGAGAAAATCACAAAACATCTCTTAATAGTTCCAACAGTAATCACTTTATAATGTGTTTTGTATTTCTATTAGCACCAGACTATTTAAGATGAATGATGAGTCTGGGAATTATGGAAAACTAATATTTCCCAATATTTCACAATAACTTACATTCCTAGGATAAATAATTTTTTACTCATATGGGAAAAATTAAAATGTTTAGCCTTAAGATTTTTATTTTTTAATTAGCTTAGAAGGAATTTTCCAAATATGAAGTATTCTAACAGGATTTATTATGAAGTAAGCACATGTATATAGAGAGAGATAAAGTGGCAGGTTGAGATAATCACTATTTAAAAAAAAAAAAAAAACCAAAATTGCTAATATTGATGCATCCATTGTCAATTGTTTAGCTTGAGATGCCTAAATAAGGTCTCCTTATCAGACCTTCTTAAAAAATTTTGTGCTGAAGCAGACTTTTAAGAAAGCCACTTAAAATCAGTGCTATGGTTTATGCATATAAAGACATTAGTTCATGATATCAATATTTTCTTTCCAGAGATATAAATCCAGAAGTATAAAATTGAGATTAAGAACTACATCCATTAGAGTTCGAAGCAGGACCTGGATTTAATCTAACCTATTACTGACACACCATAAGGATCAAGCACAAATTTTAGATTCTATCACGCCTCTTCCAATATTAGTGTTTGACTCTTTTCCATTAGAATTCCATTGGAATTATCTGATAATTGTGATGCTGTTAAAGCCTACAGGCAAAGCCATTAACCTTGAGTTATACAATGTGCAGGGAAAGTTTAGAAGAGATTTGCCATCTCTTAGATCCTACAGATGGAAATGATACTATGATAGTATTTGTACGAAAAATTATAATGCTGAATAGATGCAGGGGATTTTAAGTCAAAAGATAAAAAATATGAATGAAATAAGACTAAATTATGATCAAAATGTTATATAAGGAAAGGAATAATGAAATTACATAATGTGGTAAAATTAGCACATGCTAAGTCTTAAATTAACATAGGAATAAAGCGAAATAAATGGGGATTGTTCCAAAACTCTTCTAATTCTTTACCAAAGCCTTACATTGTGTCACACTGAGGTTCTGAGAAGCACAGACACCTTTAATACTGATTCTCAATACTTCACAATAAGGCAACTTAAAACTTCTGTAAATTAACTCAAAGAATTAGGCCTTTTCAATGATCTATCTAGCTTGCAGGAGCAGTCTCAGCTCAACTTCAGGCACTCTAGGTGACAGAAATTCGATCTCAAAACCCCTTGAATACCTTTACAGCACTTTCAACCGAAATGTCTGCAGGCCAACATTTATAAAAACAGCAAGCCATCAGTATGTAGGCATTCCTTAAGGAGCAAAGCTATCTGCACTGCTGCTTCGAAATTCATGTACCACTGCCTTTAGCAATTCTCAATCACTGTGATTTCTTTCCTTATTTTTATCTTATATTCAGAGTGTTTCACTATTAAGATTTCAGACTGTAAATTTCTGAACTGGAATCAGGGTAACAGCCAAGCAACTGGGAAACTGCATGCTTTGCTTCTAAGTCCATAAACTATGTTTTGCCTATTTTGCTTTCCTTTAAATTTGGCATAGCACTCAAAATTCATCACATGCTTTCTGACTAAAAAATATTAGCAGGAAAATTAGTACATACACTGATGATTTTGGAAGCAAGTAAGAAAGATTAAGAAAGGGTTTTTCAGCAAAAAATGACATTTTATAACCTCTTCCTTTATTTTTGTATGACAAGATCAGGAAATACTGCTTTGCTTCTCCTGATCAAAAGAGAGGAAGAGATACCACTGAAAGCTATAAGGATTGCAGGGTTCAGCCATTTCTAAGGTGAATGGTTGCCTTTTAAGGCATCGTCAAATCAACAAATATCTCAGCTTACCATTTGAGACTGCATGTTATATAAAGTAAAAAGAGATCCTGTGCCTAATATATCTGAATGTACCACAGATACATGAATGTATCACAAGTCAAGGCCTTAGAATGCAGTATGTTGAATAAAATCATATTAATTCCACAAATGAAGAATTAACAGCTTGAATGTAAGACCCTGTATCTCAGTTAATCAGTGCAAAATACAGTATCATATGTATGGGAACTTGAAATATTGTCTTCCTCTTTTTACAAATGGGGAAGCTGACTGAATGGAGCTGGCAAATGGCAGCATTTACAAGTCTGGTACTAAGAAGTCAGACAATGAAAAACCTAAATTACCATGGGTGCCGAGATTCCTAACATCACCTTGAATAAACTTACCTGTTGTTCCCTACTCTTTCTCCTTCGCATGTATACACCCTTCCCTGAACCCTATTTGAAACCTTAGTCATCTGATTTCATATCAATCTATATGATCTGTATGAGCTTAAACTTCAGGCTCCTTATGTAACAATTCAACCTAGTTACCCATGGATACAATTTTTGCTTAAGTAGCTCTTGAAAAAAAACACAGAAAAGCCTTGCAATAATGAAAGAACAGTTCTCGGCCTTCTTGATTTTCTCCAAACAAAGATGACTTAGGACAGTGCTTAGCATGAACAGGCATTAAAATATAGTTGTTCAGCAAAGCAGAATTCCTTTATGATGTACATAGATAGTACTTACTAGTAAGTGGTTTGTAGTCCTTGTTCTAACCTCTGCAGAGACATAAATTTCTATGACAACATTAATAACTGTGAACAGTGACTAGGATTTGAGAATCACATCATTATAGCTATGGCAAGTGACACATGGCAAGACATTACTATCAAGACCCAGACAACATATGTGATACTTTTGTTTACTGATTTTTAAATAATTGTTCTAGTTACAAGTGTCCAATAATTTGCCCATCTGTCTTGAAATTAGGACTATAAATATTACAAAAAAGAAGCGGGAGGAAAAAAGATAAAAGGTAATTCTGTCTTGCTTCATAACCTTCTGTAAACCTCTGCTTGTAAATGGCACTATTTGTAAATTGCACTAGAATCAAAGAACTTGGAAATTATTATGTTCTCAGCTACTGATTCTGAGGCTTATCCTTGAACAATAGTGTTCCACACAACAAATCACTCAACATCTCATCAACATGCTGCCACCTTCAGAAAAGTATGGTGAATATTGGAGCCTTGGGCTCCCATTCCCACCCTTACACTTACACATGCATACACACATACATTCCTCCTCTACTGAGACCAACCTGAAACCAAGGGGATCTCGTCTACAAGTCAATTTCTACATGGTAGTCCATGACCTTCAACAATGCACAGACCAATGCTTCTATTTGAAACCTGTTTAGGTCACAAAATTCTTTTAAAAATGCTATAAAATTTACAGCCCAGTAGGAAACCATTTCATCAAGTGTATAGGTCCTAGTAAGCTACAATAATTGACTAAATGGATCCAAATCTCACTGCTGACTTCGTCTTAAAGTTATATTCCCAGAATTTGGGGTTTGTTAATTTCAGAGTGCATGCTGATTTAGAACAGATGTGTTTGTAGACAGTGTGGATGCAGTTCATTATGAACAGCAGAAAGGTAAAAAAAGTACTCTAAAACACAGATAGACACTAATTTTTTTTGTGCAGTTTATATTCAGAGAGGCCAAAAACCTGTGGGGTTAATTGTCACCACCACCAACTGA
Organism: Pygoscelis adeliae; assembly: GCF_000699105.1. NCBI lineage: Eukaryota > Metazoa > Chordata > Aves > Sphenisciformes > Spheniscidae > Pygoscelis > Pygoscelis adeliae. Next base: position 1,201,301 of record NW_008823961.1, read on the forward strand.
GTTTAATCTGTGTATGCCACTTGCACTGTTATAAAATTTCATGTAACTTCTGCAGAATACTATTTCTTTCAGTCAGATTTTGGTAGATGAAACCTCCCACCAGTCTTAATTTAATTCTTTTAAGGCCACGAAGGTAACAAATTATATTTTCTCATTAAACCACAATGGTCTTTCATAACAGAATAACTTGACAGTTATTTAAAGAACCCAGAAAGGATTTTTTGACAGATTATTCAGTTCCATTCAGAAGCTGTAGCTTTTGTCTTTCTCCACTGATAACAGCATAGAAATAGTTGACTCTTTTCTCAGTAGTGTGACAACTTACCTTTTTAATAACAAATTATGCTTTCAACATATGGCCCTTATGAAGGTGCCATTTAAGGACGTACTAGGCCAACTAAGGCTTTTCAGCAATATATGGACAAAGAAATACTGTCTGATTAGTTCTGCTAATTGACACTTCAAGGTTACTTTTTCTTCCCAAAGCCATCAATAGATTTATTTTCCGTCCCTCCATAGCTCAGACAGGAGGCATATTTGCCAGTACTCACATGATCCTAAATAGCAGTGCTGTGACTGTGGCTCTGACCAGGGCTCACTCTTAAACAAAGTACAGAAGTGATCAAACTGTTCTCCCTGCTTTCGTGAATTGTTGTAAGCAAAAGTACATTCTGCACATAAAAAATGGTAAAAGAGGTACTCTATATTTCAGTACAACACAAACTAGCAAGCTTTTCCTCTTTTTAACACAGTGTACGAATAATTAAGCATAGAAACATCTGTCCCAGGTCAGACTCGGGTCCACCTAGCATTATAATGTCTAATCGCTGAAGAGCCCAAAAGCTCTAGTTCTAGCCCCAGGCTCCTGTGACTTGTGGCTCTGACTTTTCCCAAACTAGAGGTGATGGTTTTGTAATTAATAATTGGAAGAAATATCCCACCAGCTCTATTTGTTTGAATGTTTTCTGAAGCTCTGGCAATTTCTGGCATTTAAAACATTCTGGCAAAGAATTCCACATCTTAAATATGCATTTTGTCTGTTTAGAGGATGCCACCTGCTACTTTGATTGGAGAATCTCTAGTTCTACAAGAAGAGAAAACGAACAGCTGTCCCTATTACCTTCTCTACGTTTCTCTTGATTTTATAGACTTCTAGCATAGCCCCACTCACTTGTCTATTTTTATAGACTGAAAAACTTGAGGCTATTTTTTGTTTTCATTTCTCATAAAGGACACATTCCATAGCTTTGGTTTTCCTTGACACCTTTTTCTGTACTATTTCCACAGATGGAAAGATGGAAACCAGAAGTATTCCTGCAGTATTCAAAGAGCAAATGCAGCATGAATTTATACCGTGGCATACTACTGCATTTCTATTTTGTTTTCTATTGCTTTTCTAGCAATTACTATCAGTTGATTTTGGGGGGAGGAGGGGTCAGAGTTAATAAAAATAGGGCTGTCATATAAGCTTCAGACTCAAGGTTTCTATCACAAATCACAATAGCCAATTTATACTCCATCCTTGGAGTAAGTTCAAAACTGAGATAATTTATACATTTTATATATATATATAATATACCTTACTTCACATTTGTCCATAATAAACTTTTCTCCATTTTATGATGCGATTTCTAAACATTCTGCATCTTTCTGTAATGGTTGTTAAGTGCCTTTTGGAATACAGTTAGACTCTCAATGGGATGTCCTCTGCCCATGAGTGCATAGAGTGCTTTGAAATAACATATTATTTGTGAGATACTGCTTCCCTTGATTATTTTTCTGAGTTATATAATATTCCTAATTTTTTTAAATTAACAATAAATCACATACTAATATATAATTTGCACATTTGCATAATTTGTTATTGAAAAGGTAAGTCATCACACTGCTGAGAAAAGAGACAACTATTTCTATGCTGTTATCAGTGGAGAAAGACAAAAACTACAGCTTCTGAACAGAACTGATCTCCACTCTATGTCAATGACCAGCTGGAGTGCCTGGAGCTCTGCCTGGGGATGGATGAGGAGCCGACTGAGAGCTTATGGGTCAGAATTCAAGGGAGGGCAGGGACAGGTGACATTATGGTGGGGGTCTGCTACAGGCCACCTGACCAGGAAGACCGAGCAGATGAGGCCCTCTATAG
>NW_008823961.1:1207182-1214911 GCF_000699105.1 Pygoscelis adeliae
CTGTGGTCCTGGGAAGCGCCCCACGGTAGTACTGTGTCCAGCTCTGGAGCCCTCAGCATAAGAAAGACATGGACCTGCTGGAGCGGGTCCAGAGGAGGGTCATGAAAATGATCAGGGGGGTGGAACACCTCTCCTATGAAGAAAGGCTGAGAGAGTTGGAGTTGTTCAGCCTAGAGAAGAGAAGGCTTCACAGAGACCTTATTGCAGCCTATCAGTACTTCAAGGGGGCTTATAGAAAAGATGGTGGCAAACTTTTGAGCAGGGCCTGTTGTGACAGGACAAGGGGGAATGACTTTAAACTAAAGCGGGGGGGTAGATATAGACTAGATATAAGGAATAAGTTTTTTACGCTGAGGGTGGTGAAACACTGGAAGAGGTTGCCCAGAGAGGTGGTGGATGCCCCATCCCTGGAAACATTCAAGGTCAGGTTGGGTGAGGCTCTGAGCAACCTAATCTAGTTGAAGATATCCCTGTCCACGGCAGGGGTGTTGGACTAGCTGACCTTTAGAGGTCCCTTCCAACCCAAACTATTCTATGATTCTATGATATATCCCGTATTAAGATTAGATCTAACGGTGGAGTCTTCCAAGCTTCTTTATAATGAACATAGATACAAAATAGTTACTTACTGTTTTTGTCTCTGGCAGTTTCTTGTTATTCTGTAGGTCCTGTCAACTTTTCTTCTCCTAACATGTTTGAAAAGAATTTATTGTTTGTTTTTCCTGCCTGTTACAAGGATTTAACTTCAACAAAGCATGTTTTAGTATAGGTTTCTTTTTTTAATTCCTCACATTTGGCACATACAGAAGTATTAACTGTCTTACCTCAAATTTTTCAGTTTTGTAAGGAGAAACTCCATTGTACGAGAAAAACTATGTTTCTGTTCTCACCTAGGCATGGTTTAAGTAATATCTATAACTCCTACATTTTGATTGTTTTGCCATAATTGTAATCTGTGCCTGTTTTTAAAAGGGGAACAAAGCTATTATCAGACCCAGAAAAAGCTATGATGATCAGCTAGATTCTTGACTCTAAGGTGTGTCTTTCAAACAATACACTGTATGGTTTTAGACGTGTTTTAAAAGCAATCAGAAATGCTTTTGTGTTAGTTTGACAGCCAAATATAGTCACTTCAGGTAGCTGCCCAAACTTGTTAACTTGTCGACTTCTACATCTGGCAAAATGAAAAAGTAATAGGCATTTTGCAAGGCAACAGTAGACCCAACACTATAAAAAGAGTCACATCATACACAAGCATGAATCAGTATGTACTCGTTCAACTAGGTGTGACCTAAATATTCCTTCCTTTGGGCTTTAGGCTCCATTTGCTGTTTTCTTGAGTACACACTTGAGTACATCTGCCTGTAAGTACTATTCATCTGACTGGAATGGGTAAAAAGGAGAACTCAGACCATCAAGACTGGTATCCCTCAGAGGAGATCTTGTTGGCTGACGGGCTCAGAGTAAGAACTTTTCAGTGGGTTGTCCCAACTTGTCACAAATGTTTTGAAGAACATGAAATAATAAGTTTTGTTTTCTTCCAGAAACGTTTCTTTCTTCTTTCCAGATTTAATTTTCCCTAATTAAAAATTAAAAACAATCTCCACTTGTAAGTGGATTTTAGTAATGCATCAGGTAGAATAGCTTTAACTATGTGACATATTATTGAATGATAATAAATTTATTAAGACCTCTTACCTTAAATTTCTGTTCATAACTGTGATCTAAGTACTTCAGACTCGGTTTAAGTATTCCTTTTTCTTCTTAGTCCTCCCCTTTTTCATTTCAGATAGGGTACTCAAAGAGAGTATTTGAAAATTTTCAAAACATGTCTCATGCAGACAGCCTGAAATCAATAAAACATTGGTCTCAAAGATCAATTTCTATGCCAAATATGGCTTTATCAAATTTTACACCAAGTATCTAAAATTTCCATATTTGAAAATTTCTCTAAAATCTTCTCTTAGGTTTTACTAATCACAAAAATTCCTAATAACACTTTATATTAGTTTTATCCATTATGTTGTTTCCAAAGAGTGTTTCTGATAATTTTTTATAATCTCCTTTTTTTCAATACTGCAACAGAAAACATGGAAAAGGTTATGAAAATGGATTTTTTATCATTGTTCCATCAAAATTAAGTTACTGTAGTTTGGGTTTTCTAACATCTATATTTCATACAGTTAGATCTTTTCTATGTAAGACACTAAGCTCCTTTGAGCAAAACCCATCGCTTTTGCATTTCTGGAAATTGTTCAGACACATCTGTAAATAAAAAAGCAATATTTTGTGGTTTAGTTCAAGTATGACATTGTAATAGCATGATAAATACTGTTTTTAATGATTTTGTGCATTCTGTTATTTAAAAATAACCTCTTCCACACACATAGTAAAACAAACTCCACATATTCCACAAATATTCACTCAAAATACAAGGAGCAACACGTCCATCTGAAACTGAAACACAAAATAAAGAAAAGAACAACTCTTTCATAGAATCATAGAATCATTAAGGTTGGAAGAGACCTCTAAGATCATCGAGTCCAACCGTCAACCCAACACCACCATGCCCACTAAACCATGTCCCTAAGCACCACATCTACACGTCTTTTAAATACCTCCAGGGATGGTGACTCAACCACTTCCCTGGGCAGCCTGTTCCAGTGTTTAACCACTCTTTCAGAAGTAAACCACTCAGAAATGATCTTTTCTTCTGGCTTTCATCACATGTTGCACTAAACTTCATGAGCCTTGATCCTTTTGCTGAATTTTTTCTGCTTGTTTCTGGGTTGTTGGGGTTTTTTTCTTTATTTTAACACAATATTATTTACGAAAACTTCAGTAGCTAGAAACAGAACTAATGGGTAAGTTTCAATGCAACTCCTAACTTGAAATTTTTGAATAAGTATACTCTGTGCAATAAAATATCATAAAATTGTTTTAAACAATTCTGATTATTAAGAAATTTTATTAACATTTTGTTAATGTAATGTTAAACTATTTAAAAGGGGCAAAGATCATTTTAACAAAAAATGCATATTTTGAAATTATCATAATGAAATGATGGCTTACCCAGAAGGCTTTTTTCACCCTTGATACTAATCTGTGAAAATGGGACATTTCTACTTTTTGTATCCAGTTACAGTGGGAAAATAGCTGATATTCAGAATATGGCCACAGGACTAAACTTTCATTCCTTTCAGCTTTGCCATTGTAATATTTGAGGCGTATGTAAACTCACTCATTTTAATCTAAGAAAATGATGTCACATACATTGACAGAAGATTTTCATGGGCATATTGCAGCAAGTCTGTGTGTATTTTCTGGGCCATTTGCTAAGAAGTGAATGCTTGAAAGTGCTAAGAAAAACAGTTTGCTACAGAGGTTGCCTTTTGAACAATACCTGATACTGACAGCATAAGATCATCTCTTGTATATAATTAGCCTTAATTTTAGTGTGGTGGAGAGAATTGATTAGATACTCAACACCGTTCTTTTAAGTTTAAAAGTACTATATGTTAACTGTCTTCCTTATTTGGGTTGTTGTACTACTAAGAACATTTAATTTAAGATATAACATCCACAGTGTAAGCAAAATGCTTTTCATACAGCAAGAGATACCAGAGTGGTCTGAGCTTCACATGGAGAGAGAGATGTTTTTAAAGTGCTTTGAAATCCTTCTGGATGAAAACAGCTCTATTTAATTTGAGATATTTATAATTATTATTATGCCTTTTTGCACTATTTTATCAACAGAATCATGACAGTTAAATGCTTGTTAAACCGCATATTGGAATGATGCAGTTATTGGAGACAGTATCACTCTGCCCTTGAAAAGCTATCCTTTACTCCTTGAAGAGCAATCATTTATTAAGAACACTAGAGCCATTATAAAAGTATGTATATTGCATTTCAGATTTGAGACCTCTATAGAAACTAGGCCCTTTTTAGTAATGAAATTCTACCAATGTTGTTTCTGTGTGAAATATTTCCTCATAATATCTGTAACATGTTCATACTATGAGTGTATTTACATCTGAGTATATTCAGACATCTAAACTTATGTCTGAAGTTACCTTGCTGTCTGCTGTGCTTTTGGTTTGGATTGACGCTTATGCCCTTTTCCATCACATTTGGATTCATTGTGGGATAAGATCAGAAAGTTGTTAATTTTCACTTTATGATCAGAGTTCTAAACACTTAAACTTCAAGCAGCATATTTGGGTCTCTTTCCCCCTTTTCTTTTGGTAAAACACTGGAAAAGCAGTTGTTTGCCAAGTAGGAAAATAACAAAATAACTATACTTCCACTCCAGTCCCCATACTCACACACACCTCCCTGGAAAAAGAGACAATCCATTTTTAAAAACAGAATTGCATCTAACTTCAGGAATTGTGATTGTTGTTTGTGTTACTGTAGATTTTGTCACAACTGGCCAGAAGACATTAATGTCAGATTGTGACAAGCAATTATAGCCCATTCAAATTGCTTCCTTACCTCATGAGCATTATAACTCATGAGCATTGTTCCCCATTTGAAGAACAAAGATTGTCCAGTGTAAAACTTGTTACTAAATGATTCTGGCCTAAACATTAGTCCTGAGAGAAAAGTCCCAGGCAAATATTTGTATTCAGGTGCAAAGCATCTAAGGCATACAGTTTTCCTTTCAGCCTGCATTTAGGATTCTAGGACGATGAAAAATTGGCTATTATCATTTAAGAGGGGTTAAGAATCACAGAATCACAGCATCACAGAATAGCTGAGGTTGGAAGGGACCATCTGGTCCAACCAGGTGGAAGTTTTGTTGTTTGTGGTGTTTATGATGTTCCAAGCAGGTTTCAAGTTTCAGAAAAAAGCTTGGCAAACAATCTGCTCAGACCATCCACAAATTCACTTATCAGAGGATTTAAGGAAAAAAAAAAAACTGACCAGTTTTCTACATGTCAAATAAATGTTGAATATTGGCCATTTACCAAAAAAAAAAAAAAAAAGAAAAAAAAAAAAAAGGAAAAAGTAATCAAATCTACCTACCACTATATTCTTATTCCTTCTAACTACAATTTAATTATCAACTAGGGTTAGTTAAATATTGCTGATGCAATTATTTTCTGCTGCAGTTAATGTTTTTCTTAGAAAACAGTGTTTTAAAGAATTTTTTATAGAAATGCTTCATTTTCATTTGCATTTTAACTAGTTTCATTTAACTGCATGCTTAATAAATTATATTAAATAATTTATATAAAGATATTATATGTATGCATACACTATATGCATGTGAACATATATAAGGTTTCCAAGTTAAAGCACACTGATGTTTCTTAATGAAAAAATATTTGAATTTTTCATTATGGCAAAAGAAAATGGTGTTGAGTGGGGAGAATGTTCCAACCTGGAGCAGAAATATATTTAAAAATTTCTCAGGAACTGAGTGACTGAATTTTACTTGAATATCTTGACAAATGACACATTCCAATATTTGGGACATGATCTCTCAGTGATACTTTAGGGATTCTTTAACTTGCAAATAGACCCTGCAGATTAGTCAGTAGAAAAAAAAAAAAGCTGGATACCTGAAACACTCCTATAACAGTTGAAAAGTCATTAAACTATTTTATGTAATAGTAGATCAGCAATATTACAAGACATAATGTTTCCTTTAGTCACCTTTTGTTCCTAACCTTTTCATCATCTTGATACAAGTTGATCTGTGTGCTGAATTATCTGCCAGGCTTGTAGTTTTATTATCTTAACACCTTCATGAAAACTGCAGAAATTATAAAGAATTTCCTGCCTTGAGTTGCCAGAAATCATCACATTATCACATACACATCATAGCTTATTTTTAAAATATGGCATCTTTCAAGCTGGTTATTGCTACTTTCACCTCACTTTTCTTCAGGGTGGCCAGTCCTGTCATCCAAACTTTTTCAAAGGCCTGATTCCTCCTCATGCTTTACAAACCTATGCTCTACACGGATTTAGGACTGCATGCATTTTCATTAGAAAGATCATCATCAAAGTGTACAATATTGTCTTAAAGTGTTTTTTAATAGTGTGCCTGTAATGAAAGTGTTTGACCACAAACACAATTCTGCACTGCTGAAGGATCATACCCCGTAACTTTGCAGATACTTTTTTCCACAAGTCCAAGAGCATTCCCCTCTGTGCTTTGTGATCAGGTTGTCCTTTAAAATTGTATTGCACATAACTACCAATTATATTCTCCCCCTTGGCAAACAGAATAACCAGCAGTTTTTTTCTAAGTTTGGGTTTTATTTTATTTGATGTTTTTCAGAACTTATGATTCATTTGAAATCTTACAGCATTCAACCCTAAACCATATCAGGTATGCTTCATAAGCAGTGACTAGCAAACACAGACATGCTCCAAACCAGTGCCTGTATTTATCATAGCTCACTTTCACAATGCCTTGATTATTGCCAGGCTGCAGCTTCGCATATAAAGTCTTTCATTGAAACACTCAGCCGTGGAGTATCTTGTACAAGGGATGAGCTTCATGATCCTCTGTAACTTTTTTTATTACTCTTATTCCCATAGGAGTTTCACATATCCTATAGTTTCCACTTCGTAGTCTTCTATCATTAACCTTACCAAGGCAGGAGCCTTATTTGATAATAATATGCACACATTTGATACACAATAGAATTCATACTTTTTAAAAAAATAAAAAAAATATTTAAGGAAAAGACAATGTGGACTACAGAGTGGGACAGGTATGTGCAACTTCTTTTACTAGTGGCATTAAAATCAGATAACAATATATTTTACTTAAAGAACATTACATGTATCTGTAACTAGTGACATTATAGTAGTGGTGCATTTCAGGCTAATGAGAACCACAAAGTGGTAGCAAGAATTCAAGTGTAAAATATTAAGATCAACTCATATTTGACCTTTTCTCAGTGTGAACTCTATGCATGAATGTGTTTCTCTGTCCCAAATCTGCATGGGCAGAAGGAGGGGAGGTTGCAAGGTTAGTTCTTCCCTCAGCTCTCATTAACGTGAGGTCCAGAGCTCTTCCAGTGTTCTGAGGGAAAGCCAGCTGGTTGACCTTTCCAAGGTCTTTGAGCATCAGTAACTATTTTGGTAGCAACATGGAGAAAAAACAGCTGTTTTTTTCTTTGTTTGTTCATTTTTTAAACAGCACAAAATGCAATAAAATATGGAGTTTTCACTATCCTCTTCTCATGTCTTTCAGAAGAACAAGTCCTACATGATCCTCTCTATGCATCCTAACTTTTAGGGACTTTATGTTTGTGTTGTGATGCTGCAACACATTAGGCTAACATAAAGTTTATTCCTAACAATGGCAGCAAGCACTATTCTGTTTCCATCACTTTGTAATGACTAGCATACACACAATAAAAATTTTGCTGTTTGGTGTAAAATGTATATAAATTCTACCAAAAAGAACTTAAATATTTTAAGGACTCTTTGCTTCTATGTTGTCACAAGGGGAACTCAAGGTGCAATTTAATACTCGGGAATTTCAATGGAATCCTTAGCTTTACAGATTTCACAATGTTCTTCACAAAACTTTGCTACCTTAACAAGAATTCCAGAAGCAAAAGGGATGTTTAACTGAGGTACTATGAAAGATGCTAGAGATTTGATGTAAGTAGCATCAAAATATACTGCTTTAATGGATTGGAAACATTGGTTTGGACAAAGGAAATCTCATTGATATCAGTATTTATATAATTTTCAA
>NW_008823961.1:1214969-1216431 GCF_000699105.1 Pygoscelis adeliae
ACAGAACAAAAATGAATCTCAGGGTTTTATTTATAAGTAATTATAAATTCTGGACCTTTCATTAAAACATTGAAAGCATACATTGTTGGGAATGGTAGTCAGAGTTCCATCTAGTGCAACTCAAAAGAGAAATGCAAGGTAAAATAATAGTTTATAAAAGAAATACCAGTGATAGCAGCACTTTCAACCTATGCAATAGCTTTTGTAGCTACTACAAACTTTTCTAAAAATATTTTAATGGACTTGCAACCTCTATACAAACAATTACCTGTGCATTAAATTATGCATTTTTTAATATCCCTCAGCTGAATGTCACTTTAATCTGAAGGCTGGTCTTAATGGACAATCTGAAGGCAAAGTTCACAAATGACAAATCTGGCTAGCTGCTATTTTTAGGTTACCAGCCTAGCCATAATTTATAACAAGTCAGTAACAATTCTGATTTTTCTGGTACAAATTTGTAAGCAGCTATGACTATTTTAATCAACACTTGTTTCAGTAAACTTAAAGTAGTACATTTTTATATGCAGAAAACAGGACAGAAATCTTGTTCTAGCTTGTGAGGCATGCCTTGCATATGTCCAAAGAGCAGCAAAATAAACAAAGGCTGGTTTCCTAGGGATTGTTTCTTACTGTATCTCCTTAGATTTCACCTCCCTCACAATATTGTCAAATCTAACCAAAATCCATAAAGCCTTTCTTCCTTCCCAGTACATCATCCAGTCTACCAGGACTAAACTTGTGTCCTGGTTTCGGCAGGGATAGAGCTGATTTCCTTCCTGGTGGCTGGTACAGTGCTGTGTATTGGATTTAGGATGGGAAAAAAATTGATAAAGCACTGATGTTTTAGTTGTTGCTAGGTAATGCTTACACTAGTCAAGGACTTTTCAGCTTCCCATGCTCTACCGACTGAGAAGGCTGCAGGTGCACAAGAAGCTGGGAGGGGACACAGCCAGGACAGCTGACCCAAACTGGCCAAAGGGATATTCCATACCATGTGACGTCATGCTCAGTATATAAAGCTAGGGGAAGAAGAAGGAAGGGGGGGGATGTTTGGAGTGATGGCGTTTGTCTTCCCAAGTAACCGTTACGCGTGATGGAGCCCTGCTTTCCTGGAGATGGCTGAACACCTGCCTGCCCATGGGAAGTAGTGAATGAATTCCTTGTTTTGCTTTGCTTGCGTGCGCGGCTTTTGCTTTACCTATTAAACTGTCTTTATCTCAACCCACGAGTTTTCTCACTTTTACCCTTCCGATTCTCTCCCCCATCCCACTGCGGGGGGAGTGAGCGATCAGTTGCCAGCTGAGGTTAAACCACGACAGTCCTTTTTGGCGCCCAACGTGGGGCTCGAAGGGTTCGAGATAATGACAGGTTTGATTGGAATGTGCTAGATCGAATTTATAGCTGTTTAGCTATTAATTGGCAGGCTCCTGTGCTTGCCATGGGGCTTGCTTGCCTTACT
>NW_008823961.1:1217809-1220385 GCF_000699105.1 Pygoscelis adeliae
TTTTCAGCTTCCCATGCTCTACCGACTGAGAAGGCTGGAGGAGCACAAGAAGCTGGGAGGGGGCACAGCCAGGACAGGTGACCCAAACTGGCCCAAGGGATATTCCATACCATGGGACGTCATGCTCAGTATATAAAGCTGGGGGAAGAAGAAGGAAGGGGGGGACGTTTGGAGTGATGGCGTTTGTCTTCCCAAGTAACCGTTACGCGTGATGGAGCCCTGCTTTCCTGGAGATGGCTGAACACCTGCCTGCCAATGGGAAGTAGTGAATGAATTCCTTGTTTTGCTTTGCTTGCGTGCGCGGCTTTTGCTTTACCTATTAAACTGTCTTTATCTCAACCCACGAGTTTTCTCACTTTTACCCTTCCGATTCTCTCCCCCATCCCGCCATGAGGGAGTGAGGGAGCGGCTGCGTGGTGCTCAGTTGCCGGCTGAGGTTAAACCACGACACCTTGTCTTCTCCTCACCCTTCATACACACACGATACCCTCATTACAGAAAGTCAGCTGACCTCACAACAGTATACCAGCCTGCTCTACCAACCAGGCACCATGTTATAAAACTAGAGTACCTTTAATGTAGTTTTAATATTTGCCTTTTTCTTTTGTCCTGCATGGACACATATTCAATGCCTAGAGCAAAGCTTGAACTGGTTTAGCTGTAACTATTGCAAGAGTTCTTTGCCCAGCTCATACAGCATGTTTACATTCTCTCCCGTCTTGATTCAGTAAAGCTGATGATTAAACTTTTTAGGAGTTTGGTGGAGCCAGATTAGACCTAACATCATGCTTTGCATTATTTAATTATGTCATCCATAAAAGCACAGGACAAGGTTTAACACTGAGAGGACTTTCAGTTTTAATCATCTCTTGCTCTCTGTCCAGATATTTATATGGTGTCTCTAATCCCTAATAATTATAGAGCTAAACAGATTAAGACAATCTAGTGATTCTTTCCAGATTTACTCTGCTATGAGGACCACCCACAGGAAAAAAAAAAAAGAAAAAAAAAAAAGTATTTAAACTGATAAAGACCTTCACATGTGTATGAAGAGGCTGAAATTATCTTGAGTAGAGCAAAGAACCACAACTGTGTTAGAATGATATTGTAATACAAATTAGACTCAGTTCTGATCTTAGAAGACTTCCAGCACACCTATGAAAAGGAAAAAAAAAAGAAAAAAGACTCCATTGAATTCTACTGTAGAAGTATCAACAGAGTTGGAGAGAGGCTCATGGAATCTTCCATATTGACGTACCTTGTCATTAATATACATATATATTATATATATGTGTTTGTGTGTTTGTGTATGTATATAGGTAGATATACATAACACATAAATCATAGAATCATAGAATATCTCAAGCTCAAAGGCACCCATAAAGATAGTTGAGTCCAACTCCTTGCTCCTTGCAGGACTGCCTAAAACTAAACCATATGACTAAGAGTGTCGTCCAAACACTCCTTGAACTCTGACAGGCTTGGTGCTGTGACTGCTTCCCCGGGGATCCTGTTCCAGTGACCGACCACCCTCTCAGTGAAGAACCTTTTCCTATTGTCCAGTCTGAATTTCCCCTGATGCAGCTTCATTCCATTTCCTCGTGCCCTGTTGCTGGTCACCAGAGAAAGGAGACCAGCACCTCCCCCTCCACTGCCCCCCTTCGGGAAGTTGTAGACTGTGACGAGGTCAGCCCTCAGCCTTCTCTTCTGCAAGCTGAACAAGACAAATGACCTCAGCTGCTCCTTGTAAGTCTTGCCCTTGAGACCCATCACCATCTTTGTCGCCCTCTTCTGGACACACTCTAACAGTTTGATGTACTTCTTATATTAAGGTGCCCAAAACTGCAACCAGTACTCGAGGTGGGGCCGCACCAGTGCACTGTAGAGTGGGACAATCACTTCCCTTGACCAGCAAGCTATGCTGTGTTTGATGCACCCCAGGACATGGTTGGCCCTTTTGGCTGCCAAGTAACACTGTTGACTCATGTTCAACTTGCCATCAACCCAAACCCCCAGATCTCTTTCTGCAGGGCTGCTCTCCAGCCTCTCGTCCCCCAATTTGTACGTATAACCAGGATTACCCTGTCCCATGTGGAGAATCTGGCACTTGTTCTTGTTAAATTTCATATGGTTGGTGATTTCCCAGCTCTCTAGTCTTTCCAGATCTCTCTGGAAGGCCTCCTTACCATCGAGGGAATCCACAGCTCCTCCTAATTTAGTATCATCAGCAAACTTACTTAATGTATGTTTGATTCCTGCGCCCAGATCATTTATAAAAGCACTAAAGATCACTGACCTGAAAATTGAGCCCTGGTGACTAGCTGCCAGCCTGATATAACCCCATTTACTATAAGTCTTTGAGCCCAACCCATCAGCTAATTGCTTACCCAACATGTTATAGACTTGTCTAGCTGTGTGCTGGACATTTTGTCCAGAAGGATACTGTGAGAGACTGTATCAAAAGCTTTGCTAAAAACCAAAACCACCACATCTACTGGCTTCCCTTGGTCAACTAGATGGGTGACCTTGTCATAAAAGGAAATTAAGTTGGTTAAGCAGGACTTTCCCCTCGTGAA
>NW_008823961.1:1220684-1230491 GCF_000699105.1 Pygoscelis adeliae
ATGCCCCTCGGGGAGTTACGTAACTCCTGATCTCCTGTGCAGGCGCCACCGTGGGGGTGGTCACTAGAGGGTCTTTTGGGTGGTTGTGAGCCCTTTCCTCAAATGAACTCTGTATGACCTCTGGCCGTATATGGTGCATTGTCCTGCCAGGCCTATCAGAACACGGAACTGCGCACCCTCTGGCATGCCCTCCGTGTCCCGTGCCTCTCACCTGCAGTCCACCATTGCCATACAGACCGCAACCTGGTTTGCCACAATGTTTGAGACATTAACTCTTTCAGTCTCTCACACCCCCAGTCATGGTCTTCCAACACAGGGCTCCAGGGGGTCCCAGGGCCCATCATTGGTATTGGAGACAGAGACGAAGAAGGCATTAAACGTCGACGCTTTGTCTACGTCCCTATTTGTGAGGTAACTGACCTTGTCAAGCAACAGACTAATGTTATTGCTGATCCTCTTTTTGCTGTTAACGTATTTAAAAAAGCCCTTTTTGTTGTCCTTCACTGTGCTGGCCAGTTTGAACTCTAATCGAGCTTTGGCTGCACAATTTTTTTCCCTGCAGTGGCGAACAGCATCTCTGTAGTCCTCCCACATCACCTGTCCTTGCTTCTGAATTCTATAAGCTTTCCTTTTCCACCTAAGTTCTAGAAGATCCCTGCTCAGCCAAGCCGGTCTTCTGTCCCACTTGCTTGACTTCCAACGCTTTGAAATTGCCTGCTCCTGTGCTCTTAAGAGATGGCTCTTAAAAAGTGACCAGCATTCATGGACCCCAATACCTTCAAAAGCAGATTCCCAGGGGACCTTACTAACTAGCTCCTTCAGCAGCCCGAAGTCTGCTCTCCCCATATCCAGGGTCGAAGTTTTGCTGGCAGTTTTTCTCCTATAGCCAATGATTTGAAACTCAACTACTTCGTGGTCATTGTGACCAAGACAGCTATCAATCACCACTTTGCCCATGAGTACATCTCTGTTTACAAACAACAAATCTAGGAGGGCACCTTTCCTAGTCAGCCTCCTTAGTACCTGGACCAAGAAGGTGCAGGTACTATATAGCCATAAATATATGTATATATGCACATATACAGACATATGCAACACAAACTATTTAATTTACATTAAAGAAATTATTAATTCTTGTTCTGAAGTACAACTACTCTCAGGAAGACATGCTTTCTTTTAAAATGGGTGAGATGTTTGGGCTGAACAAAATGGGGAAACTACTTTGACAGATACCATATCTTATAGATTAGACAGAGCTGCACTTCATAGTATGTCATTCAATTAATTTACACATACTTTTCTGTAGTTATTCCTTTAAATAAATTCTTACCCATTTCAGGCTAGCTGCAAGAACTCCAACAGAATTGAGAAGTCAAAATATTAAAAAAAACCCTCTAAAACCTACTCTAGTGAGCAGTCATATTTATTGTGTATGTCCTTATGTGGTTTCAGAATATTCTAGATATCTGCCTAATCTTAATTAGAAGCTTTTTTGCTTCTGCCCTAGTCAAAACAGATGGAAGACTATGTCACACTTACTGAGGTGCTGCTGTCAATAAGTCCCACAAAAGCACCCTGAACCAATACTACAGGCCATTCTTGTAGGAAGCTGCTTGTTTTTAAAATGTTCTGCAGGAGAGGAGGAGGAGGAGGTAGGGCTTCTGTTTTCCACTGTAGATATGAATACACACCTGTACTTCTCCAGAACGCTCCAGCCAAGAAGTACTTAATTAAATTCCTTAGTTGTGTGTATATTTGTGTAGAACATTATGACTAAATTCCTTGAGTGTTATTGCTAATTTAACCTGTGGAGAAAAAAACACCACTAAGCAGAATAAAGCAAGCAAACTCCCCCGCCTCCCAAAATCCCATTCTATTTATTACTTGGTCTCTTTAAACAGAGCTTCAGAAAAAAGTCAAAGAGCGGCGCTCTGCCTTATCACTGTGACCAAAGGCAACTGTTCTTTTTTTCAAGGACAGGCAGTGATGTTAGGTGGGAATTCTTGGAAGAGAGATTGAATCCACTGTTGTTCAATGACTGATGAATTATACTATAAATAAAATGTGTCACCCTAAACACCCTGACTATTTCTTCTGCAACAGAATATCAACTTGTAAGACTCTAACATATAGTGCCTTTGGTCAGAGAGGCAAGAAAGATTGCAAACTGATCCCTGTTCCTCTGTATTTATATACACAGTGTCCCAAATTTTTGGGCAAAGAGATCTCGGCCTACATATCAGTAAACAGTTGCTTGATTGAATTATTTGTGATAGGTCACTGGTTATTTATGCACTGCAGTATAGTGAAATTTTGCCAACAATAGAACTGCAAACAGGAAAGAGTAAATAAGAAAAAGAAAATAATAAATAGCAAATTTCATGCAGGAATCCACATACTAGTTTTCCAGGAAGAAGAGTAAAATATCTAGAAAAACAAAAGCAAGTTTGTATGAAAGTTCATCAAAAGAGAATTTGGGAGGACATGAACGAGGTCAGAAGTGGATTATCTGCAAAATTTATAAATTATTGTAAGGTATTTTTCCAGTATTCAGAATAGTAGCCATATTTTAACGCTGGTAATTTTCCTGGAGGCTGAAATATCTTATATTTTTTCATCAGAAAGCAGCCTAGTTGTCTTAACCAAGAACACATACAACCACAAACAATATGATAGATTATGCATAATAAGGGGGAGAGCAAGTCAGTTCTGCAAGCTGAAGAAAATAGTATAGAATAGACATTTATAACACTGCAGTGAAACAGACATTTGTAATAAACCTTCTCTTCAAACTAAAATGTCTGTTTGGAAAAATTCTATAATTTGACCCAAAATGAACTAAAAGCTTTCAAAATTTTCACTTACTCAGGAGTCCCAAAAGGAACTGAAGATCAAAGAGAAAAATAAATAAAACTAAAATTAATGGGACAAATTTTTATATTCTTTTCCAGTGGTAATTTTACAGATTTTAAACTGTGGGTTACACAGCAAATACTTGACCCCTAATAAGATCACTATTTTATTGAACTAAAGGGAGTGTTAAGAGAACATTTTGATTATATCCAAGTATAAAAAATTTATCATGTTTACTGACCATTTATTCTAATAAATAGAAATCATGAAACAATATGACACAATAAAAAGCTAAACATCACTAAGTTGGATTTATATTGGGGTTTTGTTATCTCTTTTTCACTCTTTTGTTACCAATAGTGATTTTTATTACTAGAAGGCTGTGAATAATATACAAAGTCAGTATAGAAATGGTGTAATAATACCATGTGTTGTTTTAAAAGAATAAAAATATGTTTGACATGTTGGCTCTATGAAAACAAATAAAAATCTGTTGTGTATCTGAGAATAGTGAACTTTGAAGAATTAGTATCTTTAAAATCTTGGGAGCAGAAGGGGGAGAAAAACACAGATTCACAGGGCTTAGAAGGTTTTTTCCAGTTGGCAGTTCTCTTTTTCATATTTTTTCTGTTCAAAAGCTGTTCCATTATATTTTTATTATTATTTTAATTGCAGTCTCTGTTCCAAATTAGCTGAATCACAACAAACCCTAAGAATTAGGTTCTAGGCTCACAGTAGAAAAGCTGATGAGATTTTGACTTAAGCAGCTTTTTTATTATCGTCTCAAGTCCATCAACCTGAAGTTCTGCAGTTAGAATCAAGAGAGAGCTACCGTAGAAAATTCCACCTGAAGACTTTATCCTTTAATAGTTTTTTCTGTGAAAATTTTCAGACTAGTATTCCTATGTGAATCTTTCATTTAATGTCCCTGAAAAGGTATATTCATCCTATAATTTACACACTGGTGTACATGCCTCCGTACATTTCCCATGTCTTTTAATAGGTACTTTACTTTCAAAGCTTCAGAGAATTCCTTCCTATGGCACTGTTTAGATGCTAAACGGCTACACCAAGACCATCAAGATATAAACATGCTGACTGCAGTGTCCACATTACTCATAGACTGAAGATTATTGGTGAGACTAGTGAGGAAATCTTTAAAGCCACAGCAAGGTCTTTGCACACATTTATCATCCTTTACTTTATGGGGTTAGAACATATTTAGATTCTAATTCAACTGTCTAGAATCTTCCAAAGGATGGAAGAAGGATGCTCAACAGCAGGAAAAAAAAAAGGTAATCTAAAATCAGATTGTCTGAGTACCTTTACTCCCTTGAAAACAAGGAGTCCAAAGTGTACTGTGTGCAAAGAATTACTGATCTTTACAATTAACTGTTAAACTAAAGGGTTCATTCACTTTCATAAATTCTACCCTTCACTAAACTCCCCCTCATTTTCCCTTTGTAATTCCTAGCAGTTCAATGGGCACTGAAATATTTTAACAGATTTAAAGACAAGCAGGTATTGTGACAAACAAGACTATTGTCAAATATTTTCTTTATTGTATATGTTTGTATATGCTTTACTTGAATTATTTGTGATAGTGCACACACAAACCCAAAATGCATGTATATGTACACATACACACACAATTTTCTTCTATTAATTCAACACATTTTCAAAGTACATTGTAGTTCTCATAGCTGCAATGCTAGACAATTTTCTATACAAAAAATCTGTTTGCAAAGGGAACAGGAGATCTTACGTATACAGGAATGGCAAAGGAGATGTATCAGACTATAAAAAATAAAATGTAGGTCTTGGGTTTGATACTTAAAGTGGCATAAATTAAACATCATTGCTTAAAGACATTTATAAGATATTTGTGAGAACAGAAGAAAATTCTGGAGTACAGCTGCAATGTAGAAATATACCAAAAAAAAGAAGCAATGTCACGGAATTGACAAGATCCTTCACGTTTCTTAGCTGTACCATGAGATTTTAAGCTGACAGAAAGTATTGAGATGTGCCTTCAAAAAAATTTCAGATTAATTTTAACTTTCAGGTTTCAGATAAGTCTTCGCTTGAGTATTTTAAAGTAAATATAAGAATAGATTACTATAGCATTAATGAATGAAGTATGAATTATAAGCACTGAAGTTATAATTTAAGGGTGAAAACACAATTAGAAACTGTTTGGAAGAAATCTGCAAGACGTTGCAGATCTGCCAAGCCAGGGCTAGGGAAGCAACAGCTTTTTTTCTACGTCTTATATCTTAGATACACTATAGTTAGATGTGATTCTTGCAGAATAATTTAGCTCAGTCATATTTGCAATGAAGTTAAAATACAATATAGGAATATTAAGACTGTTTAATTATATTTGATCCATTTTAACCGTACTGTATGTATGTCAGCTACTAACCTCTCATTTCTGAGACTTTGGAGGTCTGAGGTTGGTCTGAATGGTCAACCTTGAATCAGGGAGACTACTTCTGCAAGAGTTTCCATTGCGAAGCCCTATGTTTGTCTTTATAGTAAAATACAGAACTACAATAGCAATTCCAAACTACGTAAATAATATTTGAAATACCACTTACGTAAATAAAGTTCCTTATGTTTTTAAGTGCAAGCTGGGGCCTTACTTTTAGATCTGCAGTAAGGTATAAGGCTAAAATAACAAGCACATAATAATCAAATGGTAACCTAAATGTACATAAGATGTCAAAAGTATTTCTGTAAATGACAAGACAGCTAAACAAAGATTTGGTAATTATTGCATTGGGAATTAACAAATACATTCAAACATCAGAACATTCAGGTTTTTCTAAAACATTAACTTAGAATATTTGCTACTGGATACTGAAAACCTTTTTGGCATGAAAAGGCCAAATTGGTATGCAGATAAATTGCAAAACCAAAACATAGCTTCTTCTCCAGTCAAATCACAGTGAAAATTTTGCAAAACTGAGTACATTTCTGTTGATTCAAATTTGAATTGAAAGTAAAATAGTTAGATCCTTTCTCTTCAAGGATGCTAAGCATGTATAGCTTCAACATAGTACACTGTTTTCCATAAGAATACTGTATAAAAGTTTATGGATTGAAACTTGACCAGTTCATTAAGTGAAGACTACAAATCTTTGAAATCAGTTTATTACCATGGTTTCTTTCAAAGGTTGAAAAGTGATTTGTATGTCAAAATAGTATCACTTACCTATCATGGCCGGTGCTTAAACATATTGGGTGATACTTTGCTACTGACACTTTATATGTCATTTTCTCTTCACTCTGAACACCCATGTTCTCTTACACCGTTATCAGAGGAAAAGGGTTTGAAACATAATGTTTAAACTGCATGGCAGATAGGTTATTGCCATTATTGTGCCAGCAAATTGGACGTGACTCCTACCATAGACATAAACTCATTATGTGTTTCTGTTTGTAGGGAGCCACATTGCCAATACACACAAATCACCATTTCTGATTTTGAGGCAGGTCAACCATCAATCAAGCCCCACCACGCAAAAGATGAACAGAAAACCTTAGACTACCTTTTCGCAGTGGAACTTCTTATCTCATCATCCCTTCCTCAAAGTCTAAAAAGACAAGCGCCCCTGTACAAATCAACAAACTTAGCATAATTTGCACCTGACAGAAGGGGATAGCAAACCAACACAATATATTTGCAGTCTGTTTGTACATTGAGTGAGAAGACTGGCTAAGGCTTTCCAGCACTCAGAGAATATTGAGGTTTTATATAGCAAAGATCACCATTGTAAATTTTATTAGGCATCCAGTGGAGCTCCACACTCACTGATGTTTGGTTTGGAGACATCTTGTTTTGTAAAAAAGCACCTGCATAGTGCCACGTCCAGCCCCGCTTAGCTTCCAGCTCATACTGAGATGTAGCCAGAAGGGCTGTATTCATTTAAAACTAATAAGGTCCAGCTGCTTGGTTGCTTGTTAGCAGACTTTGCATGATGCTGTGGTTCAGACTTAAACAATCTGAGAACAGAGCAGCTATAAAACATCCAAGTTACTGTATCCAGCATCACTCATCCAATGCAACCAATTATTTTAAGGTTATTTCCTTCACAGAATCATAGAATCATGGAATCACAGAATGGTTTGGGTAGGAAGGGATCTTTAAAGGTCATCTAGTCCAAACCCCCTGCCATGGACAGGGACATCCTTCACTAGACCAGGTTGCTCAAAGCCCCATCCAACATGACCTTGAACACTTCCAATGATGGGCCATCCACAACTTCTCTGGGCAACCTGCTTCAGTGTCTCACCACCCTCATCGTAAAAAATTTCTTCCATATATTCAATCTAAATCTACCCTTTTTCAGTTTGAAACCATTGCCCCTTGTCCTGTCACTACAGGCATTGGTAAAAAGTCTTTCCCTGTCTTTCTTATAAGCCCCCTTTAAGTACTGAAAGGTCACAATAAGGTGTATCTGGAGCCTTCTCTTCTCCAGGCTGAACAACCCCAACTCTCTCAGCCTTTCTTCGTAGGAGAGGTGTTCCAGCCCTCAGACCATTTTTGTGGCCCTCCTCTGGACCTGCTGTAACAGGTCTTTCTTGTACTGGGGACCCCAGAGCAGGATGCAGTACTCCAGATGGGGTTTCACAAGAGTGGAGTAGAGGGAGAGAATCTCCTCCCTCAAACTGCTGGCCATGCTTCTTTTTATGCAGCCCAGGACATGATTTCCTTTCTGGGCTGCAAGCGCACATTGCCAACTCATGTCCAATTTTTCATTCACCAGTATCCCCAAGTCCTCTTCCGCAGGACTGCTATGAATCCATTCATCCCCCAGCCTGTATTGATGTTGGACACTGAGTTGTTGACTGTCACTCTTTGGATGTGGCCATCCATCCAATTCCTTATCCATCTAACAGTCCATCCATTAAATCCATTCCTCTCCAATTTAGAGGTAAGAATGTTGTGGGGGACCGTATCAAAGGCCTTACAGAAGTTCAAGTAGATGACATCCATAGCTCTTCCCTTGACCACTAATGCAGACACTCCATCATAGAAGTCTACTAGATCGCTCAGGCATGATTTTCTCTTGGTGAAGCCATGATGGCTCTCTCTAATCACCCCCCTGTCTTCCATGTATTTCAACATAACTTCTAGGATGATTTGTTCCATAATCTTAGCTGGCATGGAGGCTGAATGGTCGGTAGTTCCCAGAGTTCTCCTTTTTACCTTTTTTAATGATGGGTGTGATGTTTCCCATTTTCCAGTCACTGGGGACTGGTCTGACTGCCATGACTTTTCAAATATGATGGAGAGTGGCTTGACAGCTACATCAGCCAATTGCCTCAGGACCATGTGATGCATCTTGTTGGATCCCATGAACTTGTGTATGTTCAGGTTCCTCAGGTGGTCTCGAACCTGATCTTCCTCTATGATGGGAAAGACTTCATTCCCCCCAGTCCCTGCCTTCAGGTTGAGGGACTTGAGAAATGTGGGAAGAGAGATTATTATTGAAAACTGAGGCAAAAAAAAGTATTGAGTACCTCAGCCTTCTGTGGCTGTGGTAAATGTGTTGTTAGCAGTTCTGCTGTCTTATTTACCAGGGTGGGTACATTTTCTTTAATCTTCCTTTTCTGGTCAACATGCCTGCAAAAGCCCTTCTTATTATTCTTCACATCCCTTGCCAAATTCAGCTCCAGCTATGCCTTAGCTGTCCTGATCCCATCCCTACACATCCAGGCAGCATCCCTGTATTCTCCCCAGGATACATGTCCCTGGTTCCACTGCCTGTGCATTTCCTTCTTACACTTTCGTTTCACCAGGTGGTCCTTACTCAGCCATGCTGGTCTCCTGCCTTCCTTGCCCGATTTCTTACACACAGCAATCGAGAGCTCTTGAGCTCTAAAAAAATAGTCCTTAAAGAGCTGCCAGCTCTGTTCAGCTCTTTTACCCCTGAGGACAGTTTCCCTGGGGGTCCCATACATTAATTCCTTAAACAACTGAAAGTTTGCTTTCCTACAAGTTTGCTCTTCCAATGAATACTATTTGTTATTAGTAAACTGGTTGATATTTCTCACTACTACATTTGAAATTCCTTTTGAACTAACTGAGCATAAAAAATGTTTTTTAAACAGCTTTTGTCTATTTTGCTTTCTTGAAAGTATATGTGTCAACAGCATCTAGTAAAGTACCACTGCCATAATAGAATGTCCTGGTTTTGGCTGGGATGGAGTTAATTTTCTTCCTAGTAACTGGCATAGTGTTATGTTTTGGATTTAGCATGAGAATAATGTGATAACACACTGATGTTTTAGCTGTTGCTGAGTAGCGCTTACACTAGGTCAAGGACTTTTCAGCTTCCCATGCTCTACCGACTGAGAAGGCTGGAAGTGCTCAAGAAGCTGGGAGGGGGCACAGCCAGGACAGCTGACCCAAACTGGCCAAAGGGATATTCCATACCATGTGACGTCATGCTCAGTATATAAGTTGGGGGGAGCTGGCTGGGGGGCAGCAATTGCTGGTCGAGGACTGACTGGGCATTGGTTGGCAGGTGGTGAGCAGTTACGTCAATTTTTTTTTTCCTTACCCTGTTGGTTTTTAATTGGTTTTGGTTTTCTCTTCCTTCTTGTTGTTTACTTTCCATTACAATTTTTTTTTTCAACTATTAAACTGTTCTTATCTCAACCCATGAGTTTTCTTGCTTTTGCTTTTCCGATTCTCTCCCCTATCCCACCACGGGAGTGGGAGGGGGAGTGAGTGGCTGTGTGGCGCTTGGCGGCTGGGGTTAAACTATGACATAGGATAATATTTTAACTTCTCTTTTGGCAGCCAGGTCATCAATGATGTATCACTTCAGTAAAAAGTTTTCATTCATTTAATATGCACAACTAGTTAAGCATTGCAGTACCAGTAGCAGTCAAGAACTATTAATCTTACATCATTGTTGTGGTTTAATCTCAGTTGGCAAC
>NW_008823962.1:0-875 GCF_000699105.1 Pygoscelis adeliae
TGGGGGGCTATAGAGGGTTTTAGGGGACCCTGTTTCCTCCAGGGTGGGGATGACACAGGGCAGGAGGCTGCTGGGATGTGAAGTCTTCCACGGCCCCACACTGCAAACGGTGGTTGGGCCTCCCCATTATGGGTTTTTACAACCCCTGTGGTCCTTGGGGTGATTTTTCCTGTAAATCACAGGTTTTTAGGAGTCCTTGCACTGCAGAGCTTGGGGGGGGGAGGGGGGAGCAGTCAGAACCTCTGTTTTTATTTTAATGAAAAAAATTGGCTTTGGAAACTCTGGGGATTTAGGAAACTCCTTCCTGCGCCTTCCAGCCCTTCCTTGGGACTGGGAGGGGCGCAGGGTGGCAGCACCCCAGCAGTGGGTGCTGAGCAAGTGGGATGATTTCACTCAG
This sequence comes from Pygoscelis adeliae, assembly GCF_000699105.1. Classification (NCBI taxonomy): domain Eukaryota; kingdom Metazoa; phylum Chordata; class Aves; order Sphenisciformes; family Spheniscidae; genus Pygoscelis; species Pygoscelis adeliae. The sequence continues at coordinate 398 of NW_008823962.1, forward strand.
CCCTGCCGGCAGGCGGGAGCTGGGCCAGCTCAGGCACTCACTGGGGTGCTCCGACGGGCTCTGGGTGCTCAGAGGGGCTCCGAGGGGCTTGGGGACTCTGAGGGGCTTCAGTTGCTCTGAGGGTCCTGGGAGGCTCCAAGGGGCTCGGGCTGCTCTTAGGAGCCATGTGTGATCTGACAGGCTCATGGTGTTCCCAAGAGCCCAGGGTGCTCTGAGGAACTTGGGGTGCTCAGAGGGCCCTGGGATGCTTTAAGGGGTCCAGGGTGCTCTGAGGGGTTTGGGGAGCTCCAAAAGGCTTGGGGTGCCCTGGGATGCTCCAAGGGGTCCAGGGCTTCCCCAGGAGCTCAGGGTGCTCTGCGGACCCCAGGATGCTCCCAGGGCACCTGGGTGCTCCAAAAGGGCCCAGGATGCTCTGAAAGGCCCCCGGGATGCTCCAGCCGCCCGCAGGCGCTGGGGTGCGGAGCGCTCCCGCCGCCGG
>NW_008823962.1:2342-3732 GCF_000699105.1 Pygoscelis adeliae
GACAGCCTGTTGTGTTGGGGTTCGGGGTGGGCTCCGTGGGGCTCTCCAGGCAAATTTTCTGAGTTGGAAAGCAGGGAGCCTGCCCTCGGAGCGAGGTAAAACATCAAGGCAGCGGCTTTGCTCCAGCCCAAGTTGGTATTAGGGCACCCAAGTTGAGGTGGGCATCACGAAGCCCATGGCTGCGAGGCAGGGGCTGCCAGGCAGCAGAGATGCCCGTAGCATCTTCCCCCCCAACACCAACTCTTGCAGGGCTCCCTGTGATGTCTGAAGGCAACAGGAGAATTTACGACGTGCGTTTTAATTTACAACATGCATTTTAACCCCGTGACCGGTGGCCGAAGCGCCTGCCGGGGTGGGCGGGGGGCTCGCCGCGCCGGCAGGAGCCGTGCTGCTGTCACAGCCTGTGCTTCCTCCCTCCGCGCCGCTCGGTGCTCACCGGCTGAGCGATCACATGAGCCCCTTGTTCGGAGCCTTTGTCTCTCATCTCCTACGCCGAGGAGCTGCGTTTCAGGAAGCCTCTGCAACCTCAGGCCATAGACCATGCAGAGATGCTCAAATAGGATTATTTGTCCCATTTATCCTCCCAGGGTGGGTTTGTAAAAGTCTTCTGTGCTTGGTGATACATATAAAACCCCTGGTTTGTTTGAGGGAGATGAGCTGCATTAATTATTAACTGAATTAGCACTGGCGGCTGCTCTGGGTGACCAGTAGCTGCAAGCCCTCCTGTTCACCCTGTTGCCATCAGCCCCCCGAAAGGATTTTTCCTGGGTCCCCGTTCACCGCAGGGGCTGGAGCGAGGGAGTTTGATGCCAGCAGGTTTTCAGGGAGACTGAACCTGTGGCAGGAAAACCCTTCAAAAAGCAACGCTGAATTTGCGGTGGCCCCGGGATTCGGGTTTCCAGGGCAGGGTTTGCACTGGCACTGCAGGAGTCACATCTCTGGTGGCCACGTGGGGATGGGGACGGTGGCAGGTCAGCGGCCCCTGGGTCGGAGCATCGTGCTCAGGGTGGCAGAGCGGAGAGTCCTGGAGAATAAAAGTGTTGGACACCATCCCGCGGGAGGTGACAAATGACAGCAAAATGATACAGGTGCCACCGGCTCTCCGAAAACCAGGGCCTGGGCTGAGCATATGGTGATGCTACTGTGATGCCGTCATGTCCGCTGCCGAAAGAGCACCCGCGTTGAACAGCTTTGCTCCAGCGGGACGTTGGCGGGGCTGCGAGCTGGGCACAGGCATGCGCAGGCATGCTGGCTGCAGCGAGGTGTGCCCGCATCTGTCTGCCTGCCCTCGCCGGACCTGCCTGTTAGTGTCCGCTCAAGAGGCGTTTTCCCAGCTTTTCCAGAGAAAAATCGGCTTAAAACACACTTCTGGGGTACCGCCTGCAACTGG
>NW_008823962.1:3774-4592 GCF_000699105.1 Pygoscelis adeliae
GGGAGAGGAGGGAGGCTTCAGCACAAGCTGTAACATCTGAAGGTGTCACTGGGTTTGACCCTGGAGCACCGGGAGCTCTCTGCCCCGGGAGCCAACAGCCCTGCTGCGATGCTGCCGAGGAAGAATTTCCCGGTTTCTTGAAAAATGGACTTGAAAAAAAATTGCCTGTGCTCCTGCTGAGCTCTTGGTGCAGCAGGCGCAGGTGTCCTGCTCCTTTATGGCCTCATCTGGAGGCCATCGGAGACCATCGGTCCCCGGGGGACCGTCAGCAGGCCCTGGGGACAGGTGGTGGCATCAAGGATTGATCCGGAGTCGGCATCTCCAGCCGGGAAGCGGGGACCTGAGGGCAGTTAGCTACAGTCTCGAGGACTTGCGCTACCAGGAAATGCTCCGGCAGCACCAAAGCTCCGCAGCTTCAGGGACGGCCACCGAAAACGTGGCAGTGCCACACAGACGCTGCACAAGGGGCTGAGCAGGAAGATGCAGCCCTGCCTCGACCCTCTTAATGCTTTCTCCCTCAAGAGAAGACTCCCGAGACTTTTTTCCCCAGCAAAACTGCATTTCCCCCTCCTGATAAAACAAAGCTCCATCAAAGCTGCCGTGAACTTTCTGCATGGTGTTTACCCCGCCCCGGCCGTGCCGCTTCGTGCAGACGGAGCAAACCAACCCCTCCAGCCAGGGCTGAATTTCCCCTCCCGGGACACGGTCAGCCCCTGGCGCTGCCCCACACCCCCTGCTCTGGGGCCGACCCCCCCCCTGCAGCCGGTCCTGGCCTCAGCACAGGTTGCATCCCGCAGCGCCGGCAGACGCCACCAAGC
>NW_008823962.1:5374-5982 GCF_000699105.1 Pygoscelis adeliae
CCTACGATCCCTGCTTCGGCGGCGCCGGGGCTGTGTCACCTTGGTGGGGAGGGGGATCCTGTGGTTTTGGGGGGGAATTTTTGACTATAGATGCTGTGGGCTGGACGTTACCACAAAGCTGGGGTCTGGCGATTCGTGGAGCAGGCTGTGCCGGACGGCAGCTGGGGGGGGACCTTTCAGGGGCTTTGTGGACCACCCCTGGGGTGGGAGAAGCGGGAAGGGATGACAGTGGCTCTGGCTTCAAAGCCTGGCTGTTGCTCCCCGTAGGGGGCCACGCTCAAAGCCCCTCGGGTGAAGTGCTGCCTCTGCAGCGTGTGCGTCCCCCCCGCAGAGATGCTGCAAAGCCCCTGTGAAGCCGGGACCTCCTGCCAGCTCGGCCCTGGAGGTCTCCGGGTGGGAGGGTCGGTCTCACTGCCACAAGGCACCGAGGAGGAGGCAGTTGACATCGCTCCGTGCCAGGCTTTAACCTCTCGCCCTTGCGCTCGGTGTAGCATCGCTGGGAGAAGACGCCATCGGTGGCGCGTGCCTCGCCCCGTGCCCACCACTGGCCAGGCCATGAAGACGGAGAAGGACGAGGCTGTGCCCACCTTCTCCCTGGGGGGTAAATA
>NW_008823962.1:6187-7075 GCF_000699105.1 Pygoscelis adeliae
AGCCCGAGCCCTGCCCCGGGGAGGTGACAGCAACAGCCAGGGCAGGGACGAGGCCAACCGATCTGTCTCCTTCCAGGGAAGCACTACCAGTGCTCAAGCTACGGCTGCAAACTGGCCTTCCCCAGCATGCAGGAGCTGATGGACCACCTGAAGGTCCACTACATACCCACGCAGTCCCTTGAGGGTAAGGCCAGGACACCCTGCGTCACTCCAGGGTGCCCTTTTTTGGCTGGGAGGTGGCAAAACGGGGCTTGAAGCTGAGGCAGCGCTGGTGGTGCCTGTATGTCCAGGAGATGCTGCACAGCACTGGACAAGAGTGGGGAGAGCGTGGGAGGTGCTGGAGACCCAGTGGTGGGGCTGCCCCCAGCCCCGGGGGGTGCAGCGCAGCTGGGCTGTTGCTGAGTCTCTGCCCTATTTCTTTGCTCAGGCAAAACCTTCCAGTGCCCTACGCTGGGCTGCACAGAGACCTTCCCCAGCATGCAGGACCTCATGGCCCACATGAAGGTGCACTACAAGCCAAACCGCTACTTCAAGTGAGTCCCGCTGCTCCCCGTACCCATCCCGTGCCACCCTGCCATCTCCCTGCAGACACCTCCCACGGCGTGTCCTATCTGGGGGCACCCGGCAGCTCCCAAACAGCCCCGAGCACACGGGCTCCCACCTCTGCAGACCCCGGGGCCGGGTGGGGGGGGGCGGGTGATGCAGAGGGGAGCGCCGTCGCTGACCCCGCCTGCCCGGCCCCACAGGTGTGAGAACTGCATGCTGCGCTTCCGGACGCACCGCTCCCTCTTCAAGCACCTGCACGTCTGCTCTGACAGCGCCAGCAGCCCCGCGCCACCCCCCAAAGCCGACAAGCCCGTCCTGCCTGCTACCTCTGCCCTGGAGCAG
>NW_008823962.1:9720-10160 GCF_000699105.1 Pygoscelis adeliae
GTGTCAACACATCCCAAACCATGAAGGGTTCCTGAGAAGCAGAGTTGGAGCCTCTGCCAGCTGCACCCCAGCACCCAGATTGGGCACCCAAACCAGGGAGGACCTCAGCCGCCTTCTCCAGCACTCCAGCTCCTCTCCTCTGGCCGGCTTCGATGCCTGTCCTCACCCCACCACAGGCAGAGGTGCTAGGAGGCCACTCAGCACCAGGCAGCAAGAGGAGAATAGGGCCCCTGCTCCACCCCAACGGCTCTTCCATGCCCTGGTCCACAGCTCTGGGGGCTGCACAACCCCCTGCACCACCCGTGGGAGCCGAGCAGCCGCGCGTTCTCAGCCCGGGGCTCCCTGGGTCCTGCTTTGCCTGCGCAGGTGCCAGCCCCATCCCAGCGAGGTGAAAAGTTTGCTGCAAACTGGTTTGAGCGAAGGCGTGCCGCCGCATGCCA
>NW_008823962.1:11066-19424 GCF_000699105.1 Pygoscelis adeliae
TGCGCTTTCCGGCTCTGGTCCACGCACTTGGACTGCCGGCTGCCACCCCACCGTCCAGCACGGACACCCTCCCCCCAGGGAGGACAGACGTGCTGAAGCGAGAAGCCTGAGCTGAAGCCCCTGGCTGCCAAGACCTGATGGAGCAGCAACTTGTTACAGAGCCAGAGCAGGACCACGCAGCCCCAGCAAGGTGAGGGACCCCTCGAGCCCCCAGTGAGGGGGGAGCACTGTGGCCCTGGGCGCAGCTTAGGCCCCTCCAGCCCCAGCAGGCACAGGCAGCTGCCCCGACACCCCCAGCCCAGCCTGCAGTGGGGTTCCTCCTCCCTGACTTGCGTTCGTGCCCGAACACCCAGTTTCCTCCTCCAGGGCAGAACGCAGATGCCTACCCTAAAACCCAGCAGTGGGTCCCTTCCCCAACCTTTCCCTGACCCTGCGAGCCTGGCTCCGAAGGCAGAGAGCGGAGCGCAGCAGGGGCTGCACCATCCCGTCCTGCAGACGCATTCGTGCTGGGACTCCTCTGCATGAGGATGGTCTGTGCCACTCCACCCCACTCCGTCCCCATCCCCACCCCACAAGCAGCCCTGGCGTTCCCAAATCAGCCCCACCAGCCAAGCTGCACTTACCGAGCATCCACCCAGCTGGGGCTCAGGGCAAAACCAGGCCATGCTGGGGGCACAGGACAGTCCCCGCTCCCAGGAGAGACTCAAGAAAAACTGCCTCAAAACTTCCACCAAGTGTCCCTGCAGGCTGGCTGCAGCTCGGATGTTCCTAGAGCAGAGGCAGCGAAGACAACGTTCATTGCAATGGATTTTTAAAAACAGAAGTCTTTATTAAAAGTTTTATCCAAATTTTGTAACAAAAGATACAAAAGGGCTGGAGATCCTTATTTCTGGGACTAGTCTGACCAATCAAAACCTGACAGTTACTAGGCTAATATAAAATCCATACAATCTGCTAAAAATGCAGGGAAAAATTAGAAGTAACTGCTGCTCTGAAATTTCTTTTAAAAATTCCTTTAACATTTATAAGTTACTCAGTTTGCATTTTACAGGACTAGTTCTTCTCCGAATGGTTACAGCTACTGTACAATGCAAGAGACAACAGCAAGAACAGAACAAAGCAACAGAAACTCGGATGTGCTGCAACACACACCACTCCTCTGAAGGAACCGCTGCGAGTCTCACCTCCGAACGCCGGGTGCCGACAGATTGCCCAGGGCAACCACCGGGAACGCCACAAAGTGCCAGTGCATCTGCACCCGTGGAGAGCCTCAACAGGAGGAACAGCAGTTACTCCCGCCCCAGCACAGCTCTCCGGCACCCAGCACCGAGCAGTTACCATCCCTGGGATGCCACGGGGCCAGTTCTCCCCAGAAGTTAAGGGATGGGCCGGCTGAACACCTCCAGGCAGAGGAAGGGTGGGCAAAGGGGTCAGAAACCCTCTGGCGGAGAGCTACACCTGGCTGAATTCCCCCCTTCCTCCTTCCAGCCACCGCAGGGTTGGGGGGGGGGACACGACACACGTGCTCTGCGGCACCACCTGCGCTCCCGCAGAGCATAAACACGAGTGGGAGAGAGCTGGATTTCTGATCAATGCACTTCATGCTGAAAAGGGAAGAGGAGGAGGATGCGTACACCAGGCTAGCGCTGAGGCAACTGTCCAGAGCTGGAACTGGCTAGCAGAAGGACCCTGAGAATATATAGGCTAACACAGTCTCCCGGGGAACGCCGAGTTAGGTGCATCACAGTGATACTGGTTGAACGTGTTCTGTACAGTGCGAAATGGAGTTTGACAGAAGTGCAGTATCCCTTAACCTGCTATTTCCTATCTCTTCCTAAAGGCAGAGGCTGCTACGGGGTGACGAGAAGCCTCATCACAGCGAAGATGCTCACAGCCGCAAAAATCAGACTTACTTGGACATCCAAGCGAAAGTTATTAGGTGGCCACCAGGAAAAATATTCCAGTTTATAAAAAAATAGGAAAGCAAGTGCAGGGCTACTGCAAGGTGCATTGTCAGAGGTACCAGGTCTTGCAAGCAGCCAACCCCCCCTCCCCAACACCCCAGGCACCCCACATCCCCAGCACTAAAGTATCTTCAAGCATCTCCAGAGATCACATCACCATTATATCTGATCAGAGAGACCTCAGCGATCATTCGCTTTGAGTCCATTTAGATGAACCAGATTTGCACCCACTGCTCAAGATGGCTCAAGCGTCTTCAGAAAGCTGGTCTGAGGGCATGCGGATAGCAAACACGCCTTCTTTGCTGTCAGGCAGGGTGGCGAGCTGGAGCTCTGGGTCCAGTGTGGCAAGGCTGATTTCAGACACGAAAGATACCCTAGGAGGAAATTTTTTTCTTTTTTTTCTTTTTTCTTTTTTTTTTTTTTTTTTTTTTTTTTTTTTTTTTTTTTTTGCAAACTGCTGCACAAACCACAGAACGGAGAAAGCCTTTGGTCATGAGACACTTGTGAGAAAGTGAGCCTTGTATGGAAGATTCCCCTGAATGCCTACAGTATTCTACATCTTAAAAAAATATATTGTGGACGCTGCAGCCATACAAAGGGGGGAGGAGTGGGAGACGGGGATTTACAGTCTCACATAGACACAACGGGGAGGTTAAGACAAGCACAGTCATAGTCTGTAAAACTGATTGGCTCGCTCGGATCAGTCATCCTCATCGTCCTCTTCATCGTCTGGATCTTCCTCTCCTTCATCCTCTAGATTTCGTTTTCTCTTTTCCCCTCGCGGAAGGTCTGCAAAAAGAGGCGAAGCGTGAAGCTCTGTTCAGTCTTGTGGAACAGCATTTGAACTGTGGCTTCAAGCCGCGTCAGCCACAGCTTGCTGGTGAACAAGCACAGACTAGACTGGCACCATTACGGAGCGGAGATCCACCCTGCCCAGTTTCTCATGGCACCCTGAAAAGCCTGCACTATCACGAGAGATTAAATATTTTCTATGCTCTCCAAGCATCCCACATTTCAACAGCCGCTTGAAAACGGGCTTTTTTGTAGAGCACCCCCAAAAATGTAGCATCTGCAGAATTCAGTCACTTCTGACCAAGCTCATACAAGATCATTTGAAGTCACGCCAGCCACTATATCCTGTCAACATTCACTCATATAGTTTGTTACAACCAGAGGAGTCTGGACTCAAGTCAAGAAGCTCGGGTCTTCCCTCCTCTCTACAGCTGAGAGGAGAGGAACGTGTCTCCAAGAGCATTTCCTCACGCACACTGCTAACACGAGCTTCTGTGACAGAAGCCCTGCTCCTGCACCGACTACCAGTTCGAGCTACTTAGAATTGGTTTTCTGGGCAATTTGCTTCTTTAATATTTGGCAGGCTTACCCCGCTTGGTTGGTATTAGGAGGTACTGAAACCTGTTTCCCCATCACCGCTGTGTGACCCTTTGGTTATAACCACTATTCAAGCGTCAGCTGAGGCACAAGCAACAACTTCAGCGGTGCCCGTAAGCCGAAACGCTGCACTTTCTATCAGGGAAAAGCTGCAGGCAACAACAGCACTGCACCGAAGCTTGGGAAGCTCTACAAAACCAGCAAATGTGTGAGACTGTTGAGGCAGCTTCGCAAGCACTTCGTTTGTTAGGATTCGACTCACCATCATCAGCTTCATCTTCTTCATCATCCTCACCATCTTCCTCTTCATCTTCCTCCTGGAGTCAAAACAAGATGCTTTGTTGCAAGAACCACAATCCCATCAGCAAGGTGTAATTCCACAGCAACATCTTCCTTCAACTCTGCTCCCACCCTACTCTACCCTCAGGGTGGCAGGTACAAGCCGAGCAGGGAGAAGCTGTTGGTTCCTAAATAGCTTCTTGCATCCCCGCGACGGGGGCTGTACGGCTTTATCACTTGAAGCCACGGGAAGTACCAGGCCAAGCAATAAACAAGTCTGAACTGGCAAACCCTGTGGACCACGAGTCAAAAGGTGTATGGGAAAAGCCAGAGCGCACGACGGCACTCCTCAGATCTGCCCACAAAGAGGCATCTGTGACATCTGGTCAGATGGGTCACCAGATCAAGGGACAAACGCGCTACCAGACATAGCAACGTGGCGCTGCAGATTTGTACCGATGACAGAAAGCCTCACCTCATCATCTACTCCGTCCTCCTCTTCTTCACCTTCCAGATCATCATCTTCGTCTTCTTCATCATCAATGACTTCTTCATCCAAATCATCTTCCTCATCATCATCATCCTCTTCCTCACCTTCTACCAAAAGGAGAGGGAGGTAAGTGTTACGGTTCCCAAATACTCGCTACTCCCAGACAACACGCTCGCACCTCCAACCCCAGTGCCACGTGAGCAATGGGCGGGAAAGCACACAGAACAAGCACGCACGAGGAGTGCCAGCAACGAGCCCCGTCAGCTTCCAGCAAGTCTCATTCCTTAGGCAGCCTGCCAAAGGAGGGAGCGGGGTTACCCAGACAGCCCCTACTTCAGTGGCAAGTTATAATCACCATTGATTTAGCAACGTGACCATGCAGAAGGGAAAAAGGGGTTGTTCCCCAGCAAGAAAACCAAGAGGAGAAAGTCCTCACCTTCCCCATTCTCATACTCATCTTCCAGTCCATCCCCATCTGCTTCAGGGTCTGAGTCGGGGGCTTCCTGGTCATCAGCATCAAATCCGTCTAGGTAGGTGAGCTGGGGCAGGAGGGTGAACACGCTCTCCCGGTAGTTGATGAGCATCGTCACCTCACAGTTGAAGAGGTCCAGACTATGCAGGTTTGGCAACTTTTTCTGCAAAGATCAATTCATTAGATTATTTACAAGTTGGCACCGTTTGAAGATCAGGCAGCCATCAGAGGACAGATGGTTTGCTACCCAGATCTAGTACAGAAGTGTCTTTGCATGCATTATTTGCACCATGTGCTCCTCAGATGGAGAGGAGTTATTGCTCTCGCTAACTGTAGGCAAAGAAGGCTTCTTTTCAGCTCCTCTGTCCTCGTTTCCCCTCCTTGGAGCCAGCTCCCTGTGAAACCTTTCGCAAATCTTACTCCCTTCTGAACGGGGTGGGCAACAAGGACAGAAAGCCCAGCTCCCCCAGCAGGAGGGATCACTGAGCCAGACTCATCCTGCCCAAAACGTGAGGCAAAATACCCGAGAGCACAACGCAGGGAGACCAAAGCGCAGTGCCTGCAGACTGCACCCCGTGTGCCTTTCAGCACAGCCACGGCAGCTCTCCCGGTCAGGCCATCGAACCGTGTACCAGGTCAAGCGAAGGAGGAGTAAAACAGTTTCAAGCTCTTTCTGGAGGGGATGGAGTGACCAAAGACAGCAGCTAACGAGGCAAATGCCCCAGATCAGACCTTTCAGCCACAGAGACAGGATCACAAGGCAAGAGCCTTCTTTGGGGCAGTTCAGATGCAAGGGGAAGCCCCTGCAACGCATGCTGTCACAGCACCCAAGGCGAGAGGGTCCCAGCCCAGCACAACAGCACCTTTGGACTGATGCAATGCACACCCTCACTGGTGTCCAAGCAACTCATCTCCATGACACCCCAGGTGCCACCTACCTCAAACTGCATCCGACCCATTAACGGTCCTTTCTCAGATGGACACTGAGCACTGCATCCACAGTTTTACTCATCCAGCCCAATTTCATGCTTCTTTTAGCAACTGGCTGCTGGTTTTCCAGACAGAGGAGCCATTAACTATTAGCCCAGCCTCAAATTGGACCCACTCATCTGTTCCCATCAGAACCACGAAGTGCTGTTGGAACAGTTACCAAGACGTTGGACTTCTGCTGCACAGACACGCTCCCCAAAGGAAACAACGTCATCCCTTAGATTCCAGCACAGCCTTCCACTCACCAAGGGCTCCAGGGTATTGATGTCTTTGATCTTGTTGCCGCTTAGATTCAAGTGTGTCAGGTTAGGAGTTCTCTCTGCTAGAACTTCAAGGCCACCAGAAATCCTGTTATCACTCAGCTCCAGCTGCCAGAAGGGAATATCAGATGGTCACAAAGTGTCTCGGCTTGCGACATGGGGAATAAAAGTCCAGTCCCTGAGAACTGGACTACAATGGGCACCCAAGTTCCAGACCCTGTTCGTTAGACCATGCCGTACAGCAGCAGTTCAAGTTTTCACTTGAAACCCCTTTCCCGCAGTAACGCAGCACTCCCAGCCACCTCCGTACTGCAGGACACAAGGATACATGTCCTCTTAGCTGTAACCGCATGTTCTAAAATCCAAAATATTTATGATGTTACTGAAGCTTCTGACAGAAGCACAACAGCAAAAGCGAGAGAAAGGACACCAAACGTACAACGAGCTCAAAAGCATTTTGTTGCATACTAAAAAACCACCTCTCTCACTTGCTCAGGTTGTAGGCTGCAGTGGAAAAAGCAAAATCAAATGGCCTTTTTCTGGCAAACGCAGGAAAAACAACTGTCACTGTCCCTGCTATCCGGGGACAGGATAGCAGAAGTCTCAGAGCAAGGACTGCTGGAGATGGGACCACAGGTCTGACTCACCTTCCGGAGTTTGTTAAGTTTGGGGAGATTGGAGACGGACAGCAAGTTGATGTTGATCATGCTGAGGAACTCCAGGTTCTCGAAATCTGAAGAGAGCCCAACGATCTTCCCATCGTCCGAACGGCAGTTATCAAGAACCAGCTCCTTCACCTGCCAACAGAGACACCCAGCAGCTGTCATCACACCCAGCTAAGTCTCACCTCGAGTCTGTCAAGCTGGCATCAGGCGGACTGACCGACACTTCAAAGCAGCAGGTGTGTCTGAAGGTCCTCCTTACTCACATTAAGGGACACGCAAGATCTTAAAGCCAAATAACTTTTGCAAGGGTACAAGGTGAGAATCCCTCACGGTGGTTAGGACTTCACCCTTTAAGCACGAGCCATGCAACATGTGACTGCTGCACCACCCCACACCCTGTGGCTCCAACAAGGTCCTCCTTCTCCACTAAGAAGCATTAAGGGTTGAACCATGAGGTTCCATCAAAACGTTTCACGCACAAGGCATCAAAAAGCTTTCAGTCGCGCTTCAGGCTTCACTAACAAGAGACCAAACAAGGTCATCTGGTTTTGTCCCCTTCAACTTTCTCCCCCACGCCACTGGGGTGCTGGAAACCCTGCCTCCAGAGGATTCGTTTCCTCTGTGACAGTCTCCGTGCAGAGGTGACACATCTGCCTAGGCAGGCCCCTAAGCAGATGAGCTCAACCTCAGGCTCGTAGCGCACGACCACTGACGGCATCTAATATTTTGCCCAGCACAGACTACACACACAGAAGCCATCGCTACCCGGCAATTCAGCACAGAAATCAACCCCCCTGCGGCATAAGGACCATGAAGCACCAGCACAGAACCACTCCCCCCCCTAAACACCTGGAAGGCAAACACACCCGGCATCCCCTTCTCCCCCAACACGCAGGTGAGTGCTCAAGCCCCAGCTCTCACAGGCCACTTCCAAAACTTGCTTTTACCCCACACGTTCTTCACAGCAAGATGCAAAAATCAGCCTTGGCCAGAAGGCTCATGATACTCTCCAAATTCCTCCTTTACAGCGCTCCCATTTTCCCTCTCTTGCTCAGATCAGCCAACTATTAGGGAGTCATTTTAAAACCACTTTGCCTTACTGGGAGCAAAGTTTCAGAGCTGCCGTGCCATCTTCGCAGTACAAGCTCCAAACAAATTAACGCTTAAAACTCCAGAAGTGGCATCGCTGGTCAGGGCTCCGAGTTGAGCAGCAAACAGGCTCAGCCAGGAGTTTTGCAGCTGAGCTCATTTTGCTCCCAACACTCCAGACAAGCCTCCAACCGAACCGAGACTCTGTCACCACGGTGGGTGTAAAGGCGGCCAAAGCCAGCCCGCTGTCGCTTTGTTGGTGCGGGCATAGAGGCGAGCCTGAACGTTACCACGTTATGAACTAACCTGGCCGAGACCAGCTTTAACCCGGAGCGGACCCTTGCCCTGGATCGCAGAGCAAGCACTGCAGCAGGACGAAGCAGCCAGGATGGCTTCTTCCAGCAGCGACGCTGCCTCACACCGGCTTTGGTCCCAGGGCACGCACGCTCCGGCCCTGCTCGCCTCTGCAGCGTGCCAATCGCTCAAATTCCTGGTGTCAAACTAGAGGAGACCCGCAGCTCGCAGCCTCTGAGGGACGCTTCTACTCCTCAAATCGTTCTCGTCCTGCAAATCCCTTTGCCATCCACAAAGCATCTTTAATCTCTACTAAAAGCTCCACTTACAACCCATTTTCCTCACGCTTGATTTTAAGCTGCCCACAGCCGCACGCTGCCACGACACGGCGACCTGTCCCCAAGCCGAGTGACAGCCGCCAGCCTATCTCACTGCAAGGCGGCGAGCGGGGCTGCCAGCCCGGCCC
>NW_008823962.1:21818-22843 GCF_000699105.1 Pygoscelis adeliae
AGCCGCGCTTAAAGGGTGCAACGGAGCTGGTGGGACTCGCTGCACAGAGCTCGGGAAGGTCCCCCACCGCGACACGGTGCCACTGTTCGCAGGGACCCCGCGCAGGAGGAAGATTCTTGCAGGATATGGGCACTGCTGGCCATAACTTCATTAAAAATTATCTTAAAAAATATCCAGAGAAATCTCTCTGATCAACGACCAAGCCTCCAAGTAAACAGGAACACGAGGGCTCGCAGGACCAGCCTCATAGTCCCTCATTGTCCCCTTTGGCAGCAGGCCACTGGCTTGCCTTGTATGGGAGGAAATGGCTTTCTGGTACATTGCAGTTAATTTTTGCCAGTTGGCTCTAACATGAGCCTTATTTTATTGGGAGTAGCAAAATGAAACGGCGACATTCAGCAGAGGGGTTTAAGCTCCAAAGGGGCCAAACCCAGGGTTTTTTTAAGAGCAGATAAGGGACATCTCCATGAAGAAAAACTGCCGTTAACATTGGTGCATTTTTTGCATCTCTGTGATCTCCCCCCAGCTCCCTCATTGACCGTGGCTCAGTCTCTCCAGCCCAGCTGCATACCAGAGAGCTCCCGGTGCTCTGCCGTGAGGCGAGCAGCCCACGGGGCACCGCACCAGTCACCCCTCTCTTTGGTGTGCCCCTAAGGAGCTCCCCCCGAACCTCCCAGCACTGAGGCTGCGTGGAGGTGGGCAGATGCTGTGGAGGACGAGGCGTGTGGCTGGGGGCACTAAAGGAGCAGGGAGAGCAGCCCACGGCTGGGACAGGCCTGGCTGCAAGGCCCAGAGCATCCTCTTACTGCCCTGTCCGGGTTAATCACGTCCCCACGGGTGAAGCGGCAGGCGGGCCTCAGAATAATTTAGGTTGGAAAAGACCTTTAAGATCATCGAGTCCAACCATAAGATCATCGAGTCCAACCGTAACCGGGTCCCTCTGTTGCAGGGTGAACCCAGGCGCGTCTGGCCCTTTTCGGCTTCACCGGGACCTACCCGGGAGGGAAGAGCAGGTCCCAGCACCC
>NW_008823962.1:23136-32796 GCF_000699105.1 Pygoscelis adeliae
CCCAGGGTGGCTTTATCTCCCCTCCCGTGGGCTGCACTCCCTCGGGAGCTGGGCTTTATGTTTGTCTTAAAATACAAAACCCTGCTCTGATTTAACCGAATTGATTTTAAAGCTGCGTCTGGTATTTGATGTCTGGTAGATGCATTTAAACTGATCTAGATTTTCTGTGTTTGGGCAGATTAACGTGAAGCTGGTAATTTACTGTGCAAGTGACAGCAACTGGAAGGCTGGACCGTAAATGCTGACATGGGTTGAAATTGAGGTCTGGAGCTTTTCACGCAAGCTGGAGCACAGATGCTCGGAATAACGTATTATCTGTCTGTTATACAACACAATATTATCTGCTTGCGTTTTGCACTGCTTTAACTACTTCATTCCTAGCCCAGTGCCTCCTGAGAGTGAATCCTGTATAAACGGGCCGTTACTGCTGTCTGCGCCGCAAGGACCTTCTCACCACGCCGTACTCTCCTTTCCTCAAAACAGGGACAAGATTCCCCCAGATCTCCCAGCGGCTGTGGATCCCCAGCAGCCGGTCCCGCTGGGATCCAGCCACAGGAGAGCGGTGGGTACACCAAATCAGCTGCAATAGCCTCTTCCTGCGGGAGCCAGGAGCTGCACAAGCTCCCGAGGAGAGCCGGTCCCTGCATGGCTGAGCTGTTCCACCAAGGCAACTTGCTCCAGAGACCTTCGGGGCGGTTTGGGAATATCCAGTGACCTCCCGTAGCTGGAAGATGTGATCAGGCAATTTCACTGAAGATTTACAAGCCAATAAGGCATCGACTGGGAGACCAAAAAACCAGTGCCCACGTGCACCCCAACAACCCCCCCAAGGAGGAGGCAAATAAGGTTAACACAGTCCTCGGTAGCCTTTAGAAAAAATTCCCATGATTTTTGTTTGTTTGTTTCGCCGGGGCAAATCGGGGATCTAAAACTTGCAGGGCCTGATGTGCTGGGTCCCCGGGGACCTCCTCTCCCTCCCCTCCCCGGCCGGGTCGTGCCCCGCCGGCTCTCCCCGCTGCAGAGCTGCTCCGGTGCCGGCAGAGGGAAGCATCCCCCCGGCGATGCGGGGAGCGGTGCCCCGGCAGCCCGGCCAGAGCCCCTCGGAGGCTGGAGCCCGGCCCTGAAGGGTCCTGGAGAGGACCCAGGAGCAAACACCTCTGCAGAAGGAGAGCCTGAGCGTGGCTGGAATCCCCGAGGTGCAGCCGTGCAAAGTGGTCCCGATTTGGGGTAAAGCCAGCGCTGGTGCCTCCCGCCTGGGCTTTGCAACCCTTGTCCATGGGACACGTGATGGCCAAGCAGCTTTCCATATTTTTGGGCAAGACAGAGGCGCCCGAAGGGTTTAGATGCCACCAGCCTCCCTCCAGGCGCCTAGCAGAAGAGCCTGAAACAGGGGTTGTTGTCTGGCAGCTCCTGAAAGGCAGCAGGGAGAAGGAGGCACTTCCAGAAAGTGATGTGCCTGGGGTTGCCTCTGACCTGAACGCTGTCTTTCTGAGAGCGTGCAGGATTAGTACGCAAGCAGAGAGAGAGGCGTGGGGCTGGCACTCCAGTTTACGCACAGTATTTCCCCAGCGTAGGATAAAGTCACGATTCTCTCATATTTGCAGTGTTTCTCCTTTATGGGTGATTCTCTTAATGGTGCGGCGGGGATATCGGCTTGTCCCCCTTGAGCTTTCTGCACCACAAGGGCCTTGCAAGCCGTGCAGTTTGTGCCTTAATATTTTATCAGCCAGTCAGCGATTGAAAAAGAAAATCCAACCATTTTCCCCGGAACGTACCTGTCGTGTCCTGTCCCTCATGACAGTCTGTACCAGGTTTGAAACACCCAGGCAGCAGGCAGGTTCCTTCGGACTCTCTGAATATGGTGTTCATTATCCCAGTCCAGGGGCTCCTCAGCCCAGGATGGCTTGTTCTCTCTGCTCTGCAGTAATTAGCTTTGCCCTGCAGTAATTAGCTGTGGATACTGGCATCTTTATGCCAGCGTAACCATATAACAACACCCAGGTCCTATCTCAAAGCAGATCTGGAGGCACCTTGCAGGTCGCTGTTCAAAGCTCCCGATAGGGAAGCTGAGCCGTGTAGTGGGGAAGCTATTTATCCACCATCACCCCGCAGAAAGCCAGTGCCCTTCGGACCAGCTTCTCCCAGGTAATATACTCAGCACCATTTCCATCGCAATCAGTGCCTTGGAAACACAGGGTGGGAATGGGTCTGGCTACAACCCCGAGGAGAACAGAGAGAGGCAGCGGGGATGTACCTGGGGTGGGATCTGGGGAGACGGGGCTGCCTTCAGCCAGGCAGGCACTGTCCCCAGCTCACCGCGCACAAGGAGTTATCACCTCCAAGCTGCCCCAACACCCCCCAGGCTTTTTGCAGTACTTGATAAAAAAAGGAGGGTGGTGGATAATTACTATTTTTACCAACTCTGCAATGTCTCCTAGCTCAGCTGGACCAAGCAATAACAGCACCAGGAACTATCATCACGGCTATTGCTGCTTTGCACTACTGCAGGATTTTGAATCCCCTGTAAAGGAGCCAACACTCAGAGAGACCACAGAGAAAACCTCTCCCAAAAAGCTTACAAAAGGCATGCGACACAGTTGGGAAATGGACTTCAGGTGCCTCAGGCCCCGAGATGAACCCCTGATGTTAGGGCTGAGTAATGCTGTGTCTGCTGGGATGGACACCTCCAAGGGACCCCATGAAACACCCCTCATCCCCCCAAGAGCTGCGGCAGACACTTCAGTCCAGAAGGACTTATGACACATGCAAGCAAACAGACACGAAGTCTGTGTGTAGGATTCTCAAATGCCACTGCTCTTTGCTTTATATCTCAAAAATATGCGGTTGAAACAATACCTACCTCCTCCTCCTCTGGAATATCACCAAGACCACGTCCTGTCCCTGCACCATTTTCCTGCCACCTGGATTATGCTTCAGCTGCATCAGGTCTCAGCCAGCTCATGACATTTCTGTGCGACGTGGGCATCGATGGGTGAACGCTGAGGTCTTTCCCTTCTCTGGCCCGGGCTTACACACCTCTCTACCCCCCAGCTCCAATGCTGCAAAACTTCCTGCTTCCAGGCTTCAAAATCCTTCCCCTCCACCTATTTGTCTTGTCCGGAGAATTTCTGCGAACAGGTAGGAAAAATCAGGATATTTCAGTTTGTTATCACACCGCTGCTCCGTCAGAGCTGCACTTGCCCCTAATTTGCAAAGTTTGTGCTAATATTCTGGTTACTCGCAGGAGTAACAAACAGCGCAATAAGAGCATCCCCAGATGAACTGGAGTTCATCCTCATCACCTCTGCTATGCCAGAGCATGAGGGGGGCTGCTGCGCTCCGCTCACTGTCTGCGCTGAGATTTCAGGACATGAAAATAGGATTTGGGAAACTCTGCTCTTCGGGAAATAGTCCCACAGGGGCCACGGGGAGAGGCGCGCTGCAGGTGGGATGGCTCTGTCCCCCAGTTCCTATCCCAGTTTCCCAGTCTCGGCAGGGCTGTGCTGGGGAGATAGGCAAGGACCTAGCCTGGAGGCTGGGTTCCCAGAGCAGCCTCCTCCTCCGTTACTGTCTGTTGTGCAACCCGCTCACCCTCCCTGCAAAGGGTGTGGGCAGAAACCCTCGCAGGCGGGTGCTGCTCAGGGTGCAGCTGAGCTTGGGAAACAGCTCCGCATCAGCCCCGAAGCACGGGAGAGCCCTGCAGGCTCCCTCCTTCGTGCCACGCTGGGCAGCACATGCTCCAGCCTCATGCGCCCCAGCCGCGGCCGCGTGACGGCATGGCGTTGGCCCCTCGCATGCCCCACGTGCCTTCGGAGATGGGACGGGGCGGCCAGATCGGGCTGGAGGCAGGCAGGGCCGATTTTACACCTCAGAGCTATTTCAGAGCCAAACTCAGCCCTGATGCAAGCAGGAAGTCAAGTGAATTGCACCAACCTGGGGTTATTTTGCGCCCTTCAGATTTACCTCCGAGTTGCCTGCAGACTCTTAAACTCTCAGGACTAGTTGGTTTTATTATTCAGAGATGGTTTTTAGTCCTTCTGTGTTCCCAGGGAAAGCCAGAAATTAAAAAAGTGAACAACATAATCAAGAAACGGGGAGCTATTAAATGAAAAAAGGAAATGTCTATGGTGGCGAGGGCTGGCGTGGGAACGAATGGATGTTCAGTGGAAGGCGTGTTCCCAATCAGCCCTTCCCCAGAGTTTGGCCTAGCGGTTGCCCGTGTTTGGTGACTGCCGGCAGTGTCCCTGGGGCAGCCACTGGGAGAAGGGCACACACTTGCCAACAGATCAGCGCTGGCACAGCCCGGCAAATGGCATCAGGAGCTTCCTACGGAGTGTGGACAGAGGGGGAGCTGTCTTCAGGGATGCATCCAGCTCTGTGTTAAGGCCACCAAGAACGGGATCTGCAGGAGAGTGGTGTGGTCTTGACGTGAACGTGTTTTATTGTGCAGGCAGCTGTGCTCAGACCACTGCCTGGGCACGGGCACACAGACAGAGGCTGTTAAATAGCTCGCAGGAGGACACAAGCATTGCTTGTTCTCTGTCGCGGTTGAGTTGAATCACAATGGATGCCCTCTGCTATGAGGGGATCTCATCTGCTTTCGGATGTAAGAGGGAGGTTTGTGCCAGGCGGTGGTTGCAGGAGGCTGGAGAGGGTTTTCCTCGTGGTCTCAGAGCCCAGGCACCAAACCAAGAATGAAGAGAGTGGGACATGGCCCCTGCACGCACTCCTGCCAGATCTGCTCTGTGGCTGCTGGGGGCATTTCTGTGCCCTTCTCAGGCTTTGCTATTTCAGGTGACAAACTCTTCCAAGAGGTTTTTCTAGTGGTGCTTCTAAGTGTCACCGTGTCCTTGTTATAACAACTCCTCTTGTCTGCCCATGAGGCGCTCACACCAAATTTCTGTTTTCAAAATAACGCGTGAAGAGAGACTGTTAAATATTAATCTCCCTTTACTTTTGTAGGCAGACAGATGTTTCAAAGTATCTGGGATGGGACGTGCTTCTTTGAACAGAGATGAGAAACTAGACAAGGCACAGGGATGTACACTGGGAACAACCGGGGTGGGACAGGGAGGTTGCAGGGAGATGCAGCGAAGGGGCCTGGAGGACGGGAGCAGGGAACAACTACACGTGATTTCTCACTCCAGAAGTGACCCAGCTGGAGGGCACCCAACGCAGCCACCAGGCAGCAGATAGGCAAAAGGAGATACTTTTTCACCCAGCACCTAATTAAACTGGACCTCGTTGCCATAGGATATGACCTCAAAAAATAACCTTTTAAAGCTTGAGATAAACATATGCAGGATTGGTCTGTCCTGACTGGTTAAACATGATGGTCCAGGACCTCCGGCTAAGGAAGTATTAAGTCACTGACCACCAGAAGATGGGGCAGGATTATTTCCTGCTTGCCTTCCTTCTTATATTACTTCCAACAGACCAATACTTGCCACTGACAGGGTCAGAGGCAAACCCGTGGTCTGCCTTCTTAGGGCTTACAGAGTTTTAATGAAGGCACGAATTCCCCAGGCTTTACCCCGTCCTTCACCATGAACTGAGATGAAGCTTCTCCCTTCCTGAAACAGAAAGAGCAGCTCCTGCTTTCTGCCCAGTGGGGAGCAGAGAGTAAAGAGGGGTCGGGGGGGTCTCCTCCTTGAGTACTCAGAGACAGCCCTGGGTGAAGAAGCCTCTGGTTCCCAGGGCCTGTTGCAGACTCTGCTATTAAGTCTCTCGCAGAACTTGCACAAACCACCGCTGTCTCCTGCCAAAGCTTTGCGCCACTCTGAGAAAGGATTGCAACGTTAGATAAACACATCTACCTGGGTGCAAAGCACTGCCAAGCTTCTGCCAGCTGTGATGTAAAACTGCAGGCTCAGCCCAAGCAAAAAGGAACTTTCTCTTCATCGCCTTCCATTTTCACATCCCTTCAGAGTCAAGATTCCTGCAAGTAAGAAAGGGTGAAAAGTTGCTAGATGCAGGGCTTTGGTTTGGCAAGAGGTGCCTCCCTGCTCTGTGTCTGCTAAATTCAAAACCTTCCCAGGACTCAAGGTGTGTCTTGACCTTGAGGTCACCACCTCGCTGTGTCTGTGGCCCACACCTAAGTGGGAGAGCCCTGGTTGTGCTGTTACAGCACCTCCAAGAATAAGGTGATTTTCCTCTCTCCTGATTTAGATAGCTTATATTTTCATCTACAAGAAGGGGAGAATGAGAAAAGTCTCTGCTCAGCCCCTGCGCATCCAGCAGCTCCTGCGGAGTTACATAAGCCGAAGTCTCTGCAGCGTATACACGAGTGCACCGAGAAGCACATGTGACAGATGACAGCACTGGGAGAACTTCCTTTAATTATTACTGTTATTGCTGTTACTATTAGCAATTAAGGCATTTGTTTTAAACCTGTCTGCATTTCAAAACAAGCACGGGGTGGTCAGATTGGCAAAGACTATTGGGTTAACTGGTATGGCATCCTGCCTGGAGTAAAGATAATAGAGTGCCTGGGTGATTGCTCAATGATGATGGATTGGTGGGGAATTTCTCTTGGACCCTGAGACCAACCCTCTGGGGCCTGACAAGGCTTGTGCTCCGCTCCTCTGGAGGCTGACTTGCACAAGTACCAGGGCCATGATGTTGTGAAGAGCAGGTGTTTCAGACATTTGAGACTTTAAAGCCACACCTCGCGTGGGGTGCAGTCTGTCTTTGCTGTTGCTACTGATGCTTTTTGGTTGCCTGGAGCCCCTGCCCTACCTGGTGAAGAAACACAGATATTTACAGCTCTGGAGATGTGAATAAGAACGGGTACATTGCTCCCGGTAGGCTATACAGCAGCAATGGAGACAAATGCTTTCATTTGGCTGTGTAAAGCACACCCAGCTTTAGCACGTCTCCTGCTGCTGTTATTATTTCTTCCAGACTGTGATTTGCTAAACAGCTTCCAAACCAAGCAGAGGACGCAATTCCTGCCCCGTGGAGCCATGAATGACAGGGATTATCTAACTGTTCAGCATTAGCAAGGCTCCCAGGACACCTGCCTGTGTTTTTATACCTGGAAGCATGAAGTTGCAACCCTGGAGCTAAAGTCACGTACCAAAAGCAAAAGAGCTGGCAGCGGGATGGAGCCTGTCCAGGTTGCTTCAGGGCCTTCCTGGACACAGGCAGGACGATGCAGCAGGACACCGGTGAGCCAAAATGCCTGGGTTCCCTTCCTGACTCGCCCCCTGCCTCGCTGTGAGAATGGACCTAAGTCATTTCATCTCCTTCCACCCCAGGGCTCTGACTCACGCTTGCTGAGCAAACAGCAGCGGGGATGTGGGATGCCAGCACTCCCACCTCACCCTCCCTGCCCCGGCTGTTCGTAACAGCCCCTCTGCCAACAGTCACAGCTCCACACCAGCCAAGGCAATAAATAAAGACATGTGCCTTTGAGCCACAGCTTCTCCAAATGGGCTTTAAAAAAAAAATCCCCCGTCATCAGCAGTTCAGGTGGAAGCCTCCATCTGAGGTGCCATAGGACAAGGCAGGGTAGGACCAGCCTCAAGCGACTGGATTCTCCCAAACTTGCCCACCAGAGTCCCTACTTCCCTGTTCTGGTGGCACCAGCAGCAGAACTGCTTCCTCACCATGCCGTGTGAGTACAGAGCATTACAAAACGCTTGCAGCTGGGCCTCGAGGCTGCAGACTCGGCTCCTGTGAAAGCCCTTGCCCCTTCTACCACTTGCTCTCAGCTGTCTCGGTGCAATACCCTCGGACTCTGCTGCCCACCCAAGGGATGAAAGAAGGGCAGAGGAGCCAGGATGAGGTTTTCCAGATTAAAGCAAGTGCCATATCACAAAGCCTGGGATGTTGCCTGGGATGTGGGGTCTTGCAAGACAGCATCAGTCCCAGGGAGCGGGAAGGGAACAGCTAAGGGGACAGGACGAGGAACAAACCTTGTCCATGAGTTTTCCCTGCAGATCCTGGTGCAGAAGTGACACATCTGAGCAAGCCAAGATGTCACATGTTCGAAGAAAGGTGGAGGGGAGGCTTAGCAAGGAGGTGAGGACTTTAGGTGAAGCTTTGAGAGAAAGAAGTCTCAATTAAAGGGAGGATTAGGGGAGTCTCTGTAACTCTCACATGAGGCCCAGAAAGCTTCACTCCTGTCCTCCCTGGGCACCCCCATCTCCCCAGCCCATCCCCATGTCAGCATCCTCAGCATCCCAGGCCCTTCTGACCACAGGCAGGGTATGTAACCATTAGGAGGAGCTGGGAAGGAACACTCACCAGGAAATCAGCCTCTCTATGACCTGAATGCTACTTATTGATGAATCAGGGAAGATGCAGATTCGTGATGTCCTCCCCAGTTATTTATTCACTGTGTGGCACAGGATATATCAATGATGCTTCGGTGCTTTGCTCATGACAAGGATGCCAGAGGTTTTGGGGTTGGAAAACTCATTCTTTTAAAAGTTACTCATATAGGCCAGGCATCACGTGTCTGGGCAACGATTGTCTTATTTTCAAATCCACCTCTACCACCTTTCCCTGGCTGACACTGTACCTCACCTGCCTCCCTTCTCAGTGGGATGGACAAGTCACCACTTGCTTCTCACTGAGATCCCCTGGGGAACTGGGTACCTTCTTTCAGCATGTGAACTCAGTCTCCTACTCGCACGGTCCATTCAGGAGTTATAAGTGAATAAGAAGAAAATTCACCCCAGAGTTCCTCAACGCGGACACCGCAGTGCAGCCATCCAGGGGGTGAGAGCAGCTCGCTGGGGATTGCCTCTGATCTTCTGCTTCAAGCCGCATCGTCTGTCCTCGAAAGACACCCAGCCTTGACTTAGTTGCATGTAACGGAGGCTCCACCATGTTGTAACATAAGCTGCTTCAGTGGTTAATTACCCTCTCATTTCAAAATGCACGTGGATTTGCGAGGCTTTTGTAAGCCCTGGCATCTTTAGGAGGTGTCGCACAGCTCAGGTCTCCCAGGTACGCTCCTTTTTATACAAGTATCAAAATAAATGGCTAAGCTTCCCAAAGAGCCAATCCCCCGGGCAAATCTGAAGTGTCACAGCAAAGGCTGCTGTTTGATCCCTACTATTCAGGGAGCACATGGACGGGGACAGGGACACCTTGAATCTTGGTCTGACCCTGCCCTGTGATGCTGAACGTGGTATCTCCCATGCTCCAACAGGAAGAACTGACCAAATAATAAGCTTTATGTTTAAGAAAGCAACATATTTCTTCTTTTCCCAACCCTACATGGAGGAAAAAATGTTGATTTTTGGGAAAAGTTTAATTGCTGCCAATTTTCTTGACACCTTGAATGGGATTCAGGAGGAAAATGTTTGCAAAGCAGTCACCCTAAACTGTCCTATTCAGCCAATTCTTTAACTAAATAACAAAGTTAGCTAGCTAGAAGAAGTGTAATTTGATAATAAAATTGTTTTTTATAATAAAACGGTAGTTGGGGAAAAGTTGAAAAGTGGTTCGAATTTAACCCCTGAAAACGAGGCAGCATCAGCTTGCCACATGCTTTTTGGTGAAAACTGTTTTATTGTTTTTTAACCAGCTCTGCAAGGGAGGCTGTATGGATCAGTCCCTCCCCTGGGAAAAACAGGGTTAGGATTGGGGTGTGTGCGCGTGCGCAGGTAACCTGCCTAGGGGCACACTGATGATTTCAGACTGCAT
>NW_008823962.1:32833-57953 GCF_000699105.1 Pygoscelis adeliae
TCTCTGCCCTCCCTCTGCCCCTGCCCATTTGGG
This sequence comes from Pygoscelis adeliae, assembly GCF_000699105.1. NCBI lineage: Eukaryota > Metazoa > Chordata > Aves > Sphenisciformes > Spheniscidae > Pygoscelis > Pygoscelis adeliae. Next base: position 32,867 of record NW_008823962.1, read on the forward strand.
TGCACAGATATAAACCCTCCAGCCAATATGTTTCCTTTGGGGGACTGGAAGGTTTGCCTGGAGGGTGCGCATGGCTCTTCTCTCATCCCAACGCTTTCCCTAGAGACGGAGCAAGGGTATTTCCTGGCGGCTGTTCCCGGTGAGCTCACACCGTGGGCACTCCTTCAGAGCTAGAGCAGTAGGGCAGGTTACTGCTCCAGCTTTGCTAGAAACCTTGGAGCTCCCGACGCTTTGCCTCACCGCGTGGAAGCAGTGCTGATCCGTCTCAAGGGAACACAGGTAAGCCAGGCTGGGATGAGAGGCGAGCAGCAAGCCAGCAGCCACTGGGCACTCTGGTCGCTGCTTTGATTTTTCTTTTCCCTTTCTCTTCTTCTGTCTCGGGTCTCCTCCATCCCTTCACCATCTCTCGCCTGAGGTCTGTTCAGCTAGGAGATGGGATTTACCATCTCGGGTATGATTCTTTTTTTACCCTACACAACCACTTGCCTTGCTGTAAAAGCATAATGCAGAGCACCAGGGATCAGGAGAGAGTCACTGTGTTGCGAATGAGCACATGGAAACCCAAGATCATGAGGAGTCAGACCTCAAACCAATCTGCCTGCCATCTATTTTATTTTTCTTCTGTAGCTGTGATCTCACCTGGTCTGGGGAACCAGCCTGCCTGGATTAAAGGGAGGGCATCGTTAACCTGCAATTGTAAAAGAACGGTGGAGGTTTATCCACAAGTCAGTTTATCTGGTTGGAGCAGGAGGTTACAGAAGAGCTTGTTTGTATTAGCGTTACACTCCTGTGTTTTCTCCTTTTGAACTTCTTCTTGGAAGAGAAGCAGAGGAAGCTGCGGTAGCTTCACACCACTGCACACCTACAGTAACTGCTGAACTCGGTGGTGTTGCTCAGCTGACACCGGTGTAAACAGGGACTTGACTGTTTCTCCACAAGAACATGATCAACTGATAAGTGGTTTTAAGATAAACTTCCCTTCCTTGCGTTAGACAGCTGAAAGGATTTTCAAAGCAAAGAAAGCTCTGTTTTCCACCCCTTACCACCACTGCCTTGGGAGCTCAGAGACGCTACTGAAATGCTTGGTGTCACCCCGGTACCTGCTCATTCTGAGCTAGAGAAGCACAGCTGGACAGGTTAGTTCAACACTGCATCCAGGGACTTAACTGCTTAGTTCCAGGGAATTTCTGTGGCTCTTGTGTACCAAATACCCAGCTGCTAGGGTTTGGATGGTGCTTCCAAACACCTCTAAGGTTGGCACCCATCTATCAGCTTCTAAAATAGCTCCAAAGTCTCAAGGATCTGAAACAAAATATGCCAAACAGGAAACTTGATCAGAACTTTTACTTTTTCAAATGAATAAAAGAGGGCTGAGAAATGATGCTCACACTGAGGATAGGAAAGTCTTTAGCATGGGGAAGAAGAACAGGCAAAAGGTTAGATTTTTTTTGGAATACCACTTGTAACTGCAGCTTCTGCCACTGCCAGAGGCCAGGCCGGGGGAACCTGGAAGTGGAGAGCCCACTCGAGGTGTGAAGCTCTGATGCCTTTCACTGGGAAACCAGGACGGGGCTTGCATGGGAGCACATTCAAAGTGAAATCACTGACACTGAAGAGACACCTCGCAATGCCTTCGCTCTGCGCCCCCAGGACTCCGGTAATACCCAGCGTCTGTGCTGGTGCCCTTGGTGCTCCAGGGCTGAGCTTGCATAAGGTGAGCTCCAGCCCTCAGAAAGATGCTGAGAAACAACTAAGGAGAACAGAGCCAATGAGCAATAAACCCTGTGGAGTTGTCCACTCCCAAAAGGTAGTTCACAGCCCACAAAGTACAGGCAAGTCCTCTTGGCAGAAAGATCTGAGTCATAAAGAAAGTGAAGAGAAGGGAGAAGACAGGGTGACAAGGACGAGGCTGAAATGGGGAAGCATCACGCGGCAGCGATGACCCCTGATGAGAGACGTTAATGCCATGGATGGGGCTGTGTCCCAGGCTCAGAGTTCAAGAACATTTCCTAGGCTGATTTGTCACTCCTGCGTCCTGGGAAGAGAGGAGGAAATATTCTGCAATATGATGCGTGCTGGGAAGAGGATGAGTCTTTCATAGGAGGGTAAGGACACTGTGCTTGAGCAGGCTGGTGCAACATGAGCATGCGTGTGTGCAAGGGGCAGGCAGGCAGAGTGTGCTTCTCCCCTTTCCCTTTGGGTGTGCAGGACACTCCTTCCCCGGGTGCAAAACTAACCCTCTCCTCTCCCTTTTGCAAAGGTGGCCCAACAATGCCGAGCATATTTTCCTACCAGAGCGCCGAAGTCGACTGGTGTGAAGGCAACTTTGAGCACTCGACGGTCATTGCAGAGTACTACAACACCGTGAGTGCGGGCGCATCCGAAGGGCAGGCTGGGGCGTGAAGGCAGCTGGCTCCGGGCACCCAGGAGCTGCTTTTTAGAGACGAGACAGGACAACCTTGTTTTCTCTCCTCCTGCTCACCCCTTTGAACTTCCTGGTGTTGGAGGGTGCTGGTATGGGGACCATTTTCTGAGCTTCAGGTAAATCATGGGACTTTTATTGCTTACAACAGCCAGCTGCTCACAAAACGAGCTGGGGTCAGGGGTACTTCTGGCATGTGTGGGGCTGAGTTCCCAGTCAGAAAACCCTGGCGGTGCTCCTTAGCCCAGATTTGTGAGATCCTGTTATACCAGTCCTGCAGCTCTCCTGCCAACTGGGGTAAGTCCCACACAGGGCTCATATATTCCAGCTAAATGTACAGGAGTGGCAAAATGAGAGCCAACACTTGCATGAACCATGTCAGGCAGGTTGGGAATCCGGAACTCAAGACAGAGGGAAGCTGATGCATGAGCCAGTTTCACCTCCTATGATCCTTTATAATTCAGTCTCCATCCAGCGCCAGTCCCTTGAATACAGCCTCCTTGGCTTAAGCGTGGCTAGAAGCATCCATATCTGTCTGCAGAGGACTCGGTAGATAACCGGTCTACCTCAGTGCAATTACAGGCTAGCAGGGGTGTGAGGCATGTGGATTTACAACCTTCCAAAGGCCTTGTTTACAACTTTTAGCAATTACTGTCTAACACTAGAAGTTCTTGTTCTCATGGAAATGTCTCTTCCTCTTTTTTTAAAGCATTTCCTGCTTTTAATAAATTGCCTATAATAACGATAATTCCCTCACCCAAGTCCCGCAGCTCCCAAACTCTAATTGCCCAGCCAGGGTCTCAGAGGAGGGATGCTCGGGCTGTATATAGTCACTTCTCTTTGAGACAGTTAACAAATAAAGATCTGCCAGTCCAGACCAAATCCTGCTTCCCTCTGGCAACCAACTGAATGTGTTGTGCTGTTGCCTGTTTACTGGCACTGCATCCCTGTCAGATGGGCTCAGAGCTGCAGAGCAAGGCATAACTAGCAAGAAGGTACAGAAATCACTCATACTCACATCAGCGTTTCAAATGTAGCTGGAGATGCCAAATGCCTTTGTGTTTTGGAGTATCACTGGCAACACTGGAGAGGGGCTGATTTCCACAGAGCAGGAAGTCTGAAAGTTATGTTTTTAATCAGAATTCATTCAGGGAGATAAATTTGCCTAACCTCCTAGTTTAGTACATAGGCAGCATTTTTCAAATGTGTCTTTGGAGCTGAGACCCCATTTTCACAAGGATCCTGATTTACACCCAGACTGTCAAAGTGGCTCAGCATCCTTAACACACCCAGAAGTGTCTCAGGAGCTCTCCAAAAGCACTTACATGTGTAACTTCTCTGCGGCATGCTGCTAGACACCAGTTGGTGTGACCAGATGCATAACTGTCTTTCTTAGGGCCCAAAGCCCTCTAATTCCCATAAAACATTAACTCTTAGCTGCCTAGGTCGCTTTGTAGTGCAGGTTTCTAAATTATGTAGCTATTCCTAAAAATCTTACCCAGGTGCCTAGTTCTGGGCTGAGGTCCCTACTAGCCACAGCCATCTCCCATGTTCCCATACTATACCACCTTTGAGGCACTGGGCTTGTCTGGATGAATTTGCACTCGGTAGGACTGAGACACAGCTTTCCTCCAGGAGAGGAAAACTTCTGCAACGCCTGTTTCCACACAGATGCAAACTAGTGTGATACCGAGGAACACAGAGACATGTGGGCAGAGCAAACCCTGCAGGATTATTTCCAGTGATTAAACTAACCCTTCTTCCTTGCTATATGTGAACACAGGGCACCTCTTTCCCAGCAAAGAAAGAGCTTTTTTTGGTCCCTGCACTGATCTCCTTCTTGCCAGGCTCGCTTTTACCAGTCCACAGATCTCAGCAGAGTGCCTGTGCAGGTGGAGGGTACCACTTCTGCAGTTTCTGTCTTAAGATGCGATTCCCGTTTAGAGAAAGCAGCAGAGACCTAAACCTGCCTTGACAGCTGCCTGCGTCAGGGCTGGCATGTGATCTCCTGTCCAAACAAGGGGAGACAAAAGAGCAAACCCTCCTAAAAACTGCTGCTGTCTGAGCATCTGACAACAGCCCCAAAGGCTGCACTGTGCTCAGGGCCAGACCTTGTAACCAAAAGCAGGCAGGAGCATCACTTACATGGGCATCACCCCTTCATCAGACTGCACACAGTGCAGTGCACATTGCCTGGCTCTCACCCCTTGCAGCAGCACCAGGGGAGCCCTCTTCATGCTCTGGGCTCTCTCGCAGGATCAGGCTCCTTGTGATGCGCCCTAAAGGAGGGACTATAGAAATCGGACCAGACTGAGATCCCGAGCTATCCCTGCTGGCTGGCAGCATGTTGCAGATCCAGCTGGGGCTCAGGCCACTATCTCAGATGTGATCCTAACAGCCTGGATCTCCTTCTCTTCTCTCCTCCACTCGTTTGCTCCCCATATTCAGATTGCTTCCTCCCTGCGGCCAGCTTTATAGGCCTTATCTCACTGGCCTGCCCTGAGATAATTCTCTCAGTATTGACTTCAGCATCAGTTTGCCAGAGTTTTAGACTAGCTGGGAATCCAGCCAGCTCCTGCCCAAGGCCCCTGCACCACTAAATCAGCGGGGCTTCCTAATGGAGCATCCTCTTCAACATTTTCTCCCCAACACTGCCCGGGGCTCAAGCAGGGTAGTTTTGTGCCAGCAGCAGCAATGTGCTGCTGAGAATTGCTCTGTGCCAGCCGCACTCTCTCTCAGGTCTGCTTGGGTTGGATGCTTTTTATTAGAAATAAGCACCCAGGGTATGAGCAAAGAATGTAAACAGTATCTCTAAGTACCTAATAATACATCGTGGCTCGTGATTGGATGCAGTTCAGCAACAAAGCGCTAACTATTTATAGGGACTCAATGACCCAGAAATTTATTGTCTTCTGGCTGTTCGTAAGAGAACAGTATTGTGCTACATGAGGGTCATCAGTCAGGGACTTGTCTTTCTACCCTCATTTCTTTCCTGAAATGACTGATCCAGGATGCTGGTAATGACAACCAAATCCTCAGCAGTCTCTCTGGCAAAGCAGCAGGAGCTCTGACACTGCTGTATATCCAGAGCTCCCAGATGCTTCATCGATCGGTGGGGATAAGCTCAACCACAGGTGCAAATTACCTAGATATGCCCAGAGAAGCACTCACTTTCAGAGTGTGTCAGAGCCATGGCATGTGCCCCGGCCCTCCGCACAGGTTCAGTAACCCCGTGGCATCGCAGACGCATCGCGCTTTCGCCTGCCCAGGAAGTCCCATGCAGGAGTACAGCAGCTCCTCACCCTGCACTCTGCAAACACAGACAAACAGCTGTTTCCTGCCCCAAAGCACTGGCATGACACTGCGATCTCAGGACACGCAGCCTCATCTTCTGCTACACAGGTCTGGCTATTAGGAACTTGCTATACAGGTCTGGAGAGCCTCTGAGATAATCACTTCTGCCTTTGGCCCTGTGAGCTCTTCTGTCAGCTAAAGCTGGTTCGCTGGTCTTGAAGTGAATGAATGCACTCCAATGACTCTTGCAGAAATCTCCCCTCACTGCAGAAAATGCCTGTCTTGAGTAAGGACCAGCACATGCCTTGGCTGCTACTGCGCTGTTGCTGTGCTCTCCTGTCCCAATCCGTATCGGAGGCTTGTTCTCACCCTGTCATGGATGGAGAAGCAAACAGATTCTCTGCAGGTCTCTCTCTCCATCTTAGGTTGCAAAGTGCCGAGTTGCACAAGCCCTGGGGCCTTTCCCATGATCCTGCTAATGCACCAGGATTAGAGCCATGTCGCTGATCCCAGTCTTGCTTTTCTCCTAGTGAAAGAAGCAAATGCCAGTATAGGCAGGCTTGGCTTAGGTACCTGGAGCAATAACTCACACTTGTTAGGAAGTGGGACATCGCTGTAAGCGCACACGCAGTGGAAAACCACAGGGCTGAGTCACCCTCACAAGTCAAATCACACCTCGGCTCCATCACCACTCTCTTATCTCCCTGGCATCCTGGGCAGAGGGAGCTGGTGCCTCCTGGCCAGTACGACCCAGCTAGGTATAAGTAGAAGCTGTGCTGGGGAGACTCAGTGTGAGCAGAGACTCTGGAAAAACTTCCTAATGGGAGTACTGGGAGCAAAACCCTCCTAACTACATTTGAGATGGAGCTTGCCACATCCTAAGTGGAAGATATAAGACAGCTCTTACAAATCAGGGCTTGGATCTGACAAGTGATGAAGACCCTGTGTCCCCCACAGATGCAGTTTTGTAGCGGCTCTCCCCTAAGCTCTGGGTTTGGCTGCTCTGCAAGGAATCACTCTATCCTTTCGACCCTATTGGCATAGTTCCCCTGATTATCCCTCCCCTCTGATATCTGATCTTGCACATCTCATACTGAATTAATGAAGCGATAACATTGCTATCACGTAATTAATGGCACTGTTGCAATGCCCACTGCAGCAGGGATTCAGACCTCTCTACACGCAATCTCAAAGTCCCGCATTTCCTCACTTTGACGTGCATGCTGGCACTTGCACACTGTTGCCTTTTCTGCAAGCATTTTCGCTCTTCCTGCTATCCCTGCTTGTCTTCCAAAAGCCTCTTTAACCATTTCACAGGAAAAGAAATGTTTGCAACACAGTTGTTACTTTAACACACAGTTTGGTTTCTCGATCATTTCCGAACAGTTTGACCTCAAGTGTGCAAGTGGGACCAGCGCTTCTCTTTTCATAGCTGGAATGGGAACAGACCGGGATTTGGCTCTAAGCACCTACAGAAAACCAATACGCTTGGCCTGAGAATTGCTGTTAATGGGAGCATCAACTTGTTTCATGAAAGCCTTAGTGAAATTCAAGATTAATCTTCAGGTGTTAAAGGGAATAGAGACCTTACATAAAGCGTGACTTGTGTTTCCCTCTGGAATATGAGAGGGTGTGTTTCATATATATAACAACATCCCTGTGATTTGCGGCCCTGTTACTATAAACTTAGATCCCATTGGACATCACAAGCCAAGCATCGATTTTGCAGTTTACCTGGTGCATGTGAGGGCTGCTGAGGGGTGAGACTCCAGCTGTGGAGGTCAGATTCCAGGCTTGAGGTCTGGGTCAGCATCTAGCTGTAAGATGAAAGGAAAAGGATTTTCAGGGTGAGATAAAAGTCACCCTGGTGGCTTGCCAAATGGCATTTTAGCAGATGGCTCTGCCCTGCTCTTCCAAAGCCCCAGAGAGCTGTCTGGCAGGTAAAACGTGGCACCACAGTCCCAACCTTTCATGAGCAAGAAAGCTTTTCCCTGGGGAGGCTGTATTTCCCTGTGATATCCCTTTACTGAGTTTGCAAAATCAGGTGAAAAAGCCAGGGTAAGAACCCATAGAGGGTAAGGATTATTTCAAACTTCATTCCTCCGTAGCTGCAGGGTGGTGTGGGCCTGATCCAACACACAGGTCCAGGCTTTGGGCACTCGCAGCTCCTCCCCAGCTCTCACATTTTGCCCGTCAGCATCTGCCATTCCCCGAAGCACTGGCACTTTCAACCAGCCCAGGCAGCAGCAACAGGCTGAGCCCCAATACCATGCCCTCCTCCCCAGACAAATCAAAGTCTGTCAATGAAGCAATTTTGCAGAGTTGGAAATCAGGGCAGAATAATTTCGCTGCATTCATTTGCTAGGTATGTTTAAAGGAGGTTTATGACTTCATGTAATTACTAGTGTCCAGAATACCTCCCCCTCCAGCCAGGTGGCTTCACACATGACACTACAGGATGTCACCTCAGTCCTGTTCCCACCTACCAATGTCCTGCTTGTCCTGCTGCTCTTCACCGCACCCAATCCCAGTTAACGAAGGTTTTCCTGACTGTGGCTTGCTGTTGTGGCCTAGCTCCTCACGCCCACCCAGCCCCTCGCAGGGGGCTGCCTGCTGGCCGAAAGGGGCAGAAGCCATCCAGGGAGTTTTTGGCAGGCCTGGGTTGACAGGAGAGGGAGATGGCTGCAAACAGAAGAGCTTTGGCAGCTTGCCTGAAGACACTGGGCAGCTGAAGCTAAACCATCACCCAAAAGGGGCACACCAGCTTATCCCGGGCTTGCTGGCCCCAGAGGTGCGTGCAGGGAGAGCACAGATGTCTGCAGCCATTGCTGTCACAGCAATAGCTGTCCTTCCAGTTCCAGCCTCGCTTCTCGGGAAACGCCTCTGCCCTCTCCCTGTGCCAAGAGTAATACCTGCCTCCACGCGATGCTTTCCACTAGAGATCAGTATCCTCTTTGCACACGGAGATACTGAGGCACATGGTGGGATGGGACTTGCCCAAGATCATGCAATAAGCTGAATGTGCCTCTTGTTTTTCAGATCAGCAATGTAAGCTTCTTTGTCCTTTCTCCTGCCCTGCTCTACCTGAACCGGCAGTACCGTCAGCAGCGCGCCTTGCCCTTGTATTTCGTCTCTGGCCTGCTCTTCTGCGTAGGTGGGTGCCAAGGTTGTGAGAAGACCAGACAGGTTGCCAGAGTACCCGATTGTTCATTCATTATACCTTTGGCTTTGGAGGCTGGTTCTTAGTGGCCAAAGCACAGGGGCAAGCTGGGGTGGGAAACTGAACAGCCGCGTCTGTTTGAAGCCCTGCAGCTCATGGTTCCTGCTGGCTGTGGATGCACAGCTTCCAGCCCAGTAAATCCACGTGGTTCTGTGTGGACTGACTCACTCAAGCCTCCATTAACGCCAAGGTACATGCACTTCAGGAACGGTGTGTCTTTAGGAATGGCCCCCAAGAACTTCCCAGGCCAGACGGGCTCGTGTGAGGACGGAGCTTTGCTGACACAAGCTGTCCTTGCTCCTTGCAGGTATCTTCTCCATGTACTTTCACATGACTCTGAGCTACGTGGGACAACTCTTAGATGAGCTCTCCATCCTCTGGACACTGGCTGTGGCATATTCCTTTTGGTACCCAAGGGTTTATTTCCCCAGGTGCATCAAGAGCAGGTATGACTCACAGGGACATAGGGTTGCAGGCTCTGAGGGGAGGGCTGGGACATTGACATTGATACATGTGACCCACAGATTCCGCCCCCCAGCCCACAGCCAGCTCCCCTGCAAGGGGTCAGCATTGAGGTTACGGCAGTTTGCTTTGGGACTGGACCCTCCATCACTCAGTAGTGGATGTGCTGACAGAGGAAGAGTAAGAAACCCTCCCATGGGGAAGGGCTGTGATGGGTTCCTGTCGCCTGGAGCTGCTTGTATTTGCAAAGCTGCAGAGAAAAATTTGCATGGAGAATTTAAAAATTAATTAGGAAATTAAATGTTCCTGAGCACTGACATTCAATTACCCATGCTGTCAAACTGTCATAGCATCCCCTGCCATCCACAGAGAGCTTTCCCTGAAGGCTGATGGGATTTCCCATAGGACAAGCTGGTCCAAGTTAACACCCCACATTTCAAAGGTTGTTTGCAGGAGGGCTGGCTGGGCTAGAGGACCTCAGCAGAAAGGATGGGGGTACTGGGTGGGCATGGATCAGCAGAAACAGGAATCCAGCAGGGCTTTGCTCAAAATATGGTCCCATCCTGGCAGGCTTGCTGGAGCCCTCTGAGCCAGCCCAGTTAGAAGCCTTGTGAAGGCCTGCTCCAAGTCTGCTCTTCCCATGCCCAAGAGGAGGTCACCAGGAGTTCACTGTGGAGACATGGTTGGGGGAGAGGGGAAGGGACTTGAGAAGGGATTTGCATGTGAAAGGCCCCTCTGAGCCCTATTGTTGTTCAGTCAGCCCAAATCTGCATGTTTGCACGGCTCAAGCCCCTGCCTGCGGCTGCTGGGACTCCTGCTTTGCAGCCCTTCCCTGTGCAAAGCTCTCGATGCCTTTACCTCTTGATGCTCGTCTCTGGCATCACCATGAAAGTGCACAAGTTATCTTCTGGGCTGTGTTCCCCTCTCTGTCGTGGACTAACTGGGGGGCTTTTGGCAAAGCACAGATATAAACAGATATATAGTAATCCTGGCCTTCCTGCCAGGACTACTGCAGAGGCTGAGGTCAGCCATGTACAAACAGATTGGAGGTGCTGGAGAAGGGTTTCTTCTCTCAAGCAATGAGCAGGACCTCTCCCATCCTTACCCTTCCATACTGTGAACTTTGGGGGCACTGACACTCACTCCCAATTTCCTTTAGGAAGCATTTCTTCTGGTTGAGTGGTGTCACCACCGTGATCAGTACCTTGATGTCCTTCATCAAACCAGCACTCAATGCCTATGTGCTCAACTGCATCGCCTTCCACCTGCTGTACCTGACATGGTGTGAGCTGAAAAAGTAAGGAGGGGGCTGAGAGGGGTTATCTGCAGGTCCACTGCACGCTCCTGGCAGGCTCACATGTGGCAGTGACTCTGTGCACAACAGTGAATGGAGTCCAAGACTTCATCAGCCACATGTTGGACTATCAGCTCTGCAAAGAATTGGGGCAGCCTGGGGGGGGGACCCGGGAAGAGGCACAGGCAGGACTGTGAGCAGTGGGGTACAAGAAGGCCATCTGGCCCAGGTGCCACGCAGAATGGGGACAATCCATGGGACAAGTGCATCTTCTCCTCCCCAGCTGCCATCTCTGCAGCTCTTTTCCCTGGGGGATTTGGGAACCAGTGTGGGGGTGGGAGAACACCCCAGGATCTGGGGAGAAAGACAGGAGTGCCTTGGCATCTCCTAGCATCATCCTCACCCACAGAAAGTCAGAAACCCCCTCTACAGAGCCACACTTCTCCAGTTCTTGTGGTCTGATGCTCTCCAGAAGAAACTCGCTGGGTTTTGCCCTGTTGCATTAGCAGTTGCAGACAGGAACCAGCCCTCTTTAAAACCTTCTTTCCTTCCAACACGATACTCTGCTCCCTCTCCCTCGCTGTGTCTTCCAGGTGCAATGACAAAAGGGTTCACCGGATGGCCGCAGCCATGGTCGTGTGGTGGGTGCTGGCCATCAGCAGCTGGATAAGTGACAGGTGGCTCTGTGGGCTCTGGCAGGCGATCAACTTCCCCTACTTCCACAGCTTCTGGTAAGGGCTCCAGCGTAGAGGCAGGAACCCCAGCTCAAACATTTCAGGGGCTGAAGGGCCACAGCTAAGGAGACAGGGCAGCAGGGATGTGATACTTATAGAATCATAGAATCATTAAGGTTGGAAAAGACCTCTAAGATCATCGAGTCCAACCGTCAACCCAACACCCCCATGCCGACTAAACCATGTCCCTAAGCGCCTCATCTACACGTCTTTTAAATACTTCCAGGGATGGGGACTCAACCACTTCCCTGGGCAGCCTGTTCCAATGTTTAACCACTCTTCCAGTAAAGAAATTTTTCCTCATGTCCAATCTAAACCTCCCCTGGCACAACTTGAGGCCATTTCCTCTCGTCCTGTCGCTTGTTACTTGGGAGAAGAGACCGACACCCCCCTCGCTACAACCTCCTTTCAGGTAGTTGTAGAGCACGATAAGGTCTCCCCTCAGCCTCCTTTTCTCCAGACTAAACAACCCCAGTTCCCTCAGCCGCTCCTCATAAGACTTCTTCTCCAGACCGTTCACCAGCTTCGTTGCCCTTCTCTGGACACGCTCCAGCACCTCGACGTCCTTCTTGTAGTGAGGGACCCAAAACTGAACACAGTATTCGAGGTGCGGCCTCACCAGTGCCGAGTACAGGGGCACAATCGCTTCCCTACTCCTGCTGGCCACAATAGTTCTGATGCAGGCCAGGATGCCATTGGCCTTCTTGGCCACTTGACGAGAGAGCAGCCACATCTCTGCCCAACCCTCTCCCCCTTTCCTCTGTCGCTATTGATGCTGCTCCTCACCCTGGCCTCAGCCCAAGAATTTGGTCCTAATCACTGCTTAATATCCCTACCTCCTCCGCACCAGCCAAATGGTGTTTTGCAAGTGAAATTGTTCTAAAGGTCCCTCCAGGTAAGCAGCTTGCTTTCAAAGGGCTGCATCTGCTTCCAGGAAGCTGCATGAAGTGCAATGTTCTTTGAGTTATTTTAATAGCCAAACTGAAAGACAGTGATTTTCTTGGGCAAGACATTTCAGTGCCTGGCCAAGTGTGGCTGTAAGTGCCGCACACAGTGCATATTCTCAGATTCATCCTCACAAATCACTGGGATGACTGGGACAGATTCCCAGCGCTGCTAGGCTTGGCCAGGCAAGGTGGAATGGGTGGGTTTGTTTGGGGCTTAAGTCCTCTATATCACCCCATCCCCTCTGCGCAAGGAATTGTCCCAGCCCCAGCTCCCAGAGCTCTTCTAGGATTTCCCCATAGGCACAAACCCTGCAGGACCCGCACTCCTTGCAGCCCTCGTGCATCATGGGATTGGGACCTTCGCCTGCCATTGCCGTACCCCTTGGCTCTAGCCTCATGGTGGCAATGCCAGCCGCACACCGGTACAAGGTGCAGGAGGAGCAGGTGGAGTTATGCCTGTCCAACACATGTTTTTTTGGTTTCCTTGCCAGGCATGTGCTGATAGCCATGTCCCTCCTATACTGCTGCCCACTGGTCATCTACTTTGACGTCAACTACGAGATGCCATCATTCAAGCCAAAGCTAGGATATTGGCCCAGCGACTCTTGGCCTGTCGTGGTGCCTTACATTGTTCTGGAGGAATCCCACAAGCAGTGCTAGAGCCGGTTGCCCTCAGGCATCCCTCGGGCACGGGGTGCACGATGCACACGTGTGCGTCTGCATGGGGAACACCTCGGCTGTTCGCCTGTTCCTCGGACAAGGGCAATGTGGCTAGCGGATGGGGCAGGGAGCAGCTGAGGCCTCGTGATGCTGGGCATGAAGCAGGGTGGGAGCCCACACGTGCCTTGGAAGACCCTGCCCAGACTGGCGTCCAGGGAACCGAAGATCTCCTCCTTCAGCAGATCCCCACTGAGAAGGGGAGGGAGATGGTGCTTCTTCTGTGTCTTCTGCATTAGTCAAGCGGCGGCAACCCCTGCTGACAAGGGCACAGCGGAGAACACAGAAGCCAAACTGGTGACAGCTGGGTTTGTCGGGGCTGCTCTAATTATTATTATTAATTTTATTTATTGATGTATGTGGTCTTGCTCAGGAGACCTGTGCATTAAAGCTGTGGACACTGACTTGCACTGAACCCCTTTCTTTGCCCTGACTGCACCACATCCCCTGTTATCTGCCAGTCACAGGCAGGGTGGCCAAAGCTCTCTCTGACCTAGGGAGAGCTGTTTATAAAGAGAAATTCTCCTGGGTGACAGCCCAAAAGGGGCTCTGCTGGCCCAGCTCCTAGGGTGCTCTACCCCAGGCTCTACCCCTTCTTCAACCCGCAGTGGCCCTTGCTCTTCCCCAGCTCTGACAGTCTCAAAATGGCCATGTGTAATTTGGAGATACCTCTGCTTGCTGAAAGGGCTGGCTGATGGCAGAGAGTGAGGGTAGGAGCCAGTACATTAGATAAACCTGTCGGTACCTTTGCAAGAACAAAGAGAAGATGCAAAGCCTCAGAGAAAGACCACTGCTGTGCCACGGATACAAAGCGATGCTTTCCAGGTTCTCCCCACAGTGTAACAGCGACGAAGTTGCTCTCACAGCCATGGGACATACTCTTGTTCTCTTAGCCTTGCTGCATTACAGTGACGAGTTGAACCATGTCATGGGTCTGGGTCCTCCCACAACCAGCAGGGACTGTCTCTGGAGGCTGGCAGAGTGGCTGAGGTTGACTCCCTGCAACACAGCCAGGACAAGGTAATGTCACTCCAGGGACCACAGGCTTTTTGGGCCCTTGGGAGGAAAGCAAAAGCAGAAGCACTCTGTGCTTAACCTCTGAGGCAGAAGGTGCTGCCCAACAAGCCACGCAGCGCCTGTGCCGCGGCCCTCCCATGGCCGCTGCTGCCTCGTGGGTCCCTCTGCAATGGTCCCCAGAGCCACTAGATGGCAAATTTGGCTCATGAACCCCGAGCAATATTTTATCTTGGGAAAGGGATGCCTTGCGTAAGGACTGAACCCCCAGGCCTGGTCCCCCTGCCGTCTCCATCCCCCAGCACCGGGGTCAGATACCTCTCTGCCAGCACGGCCGCTGGTGAGACACCTGCACAAGGTGCAGGACAAGGGGGACTCGGAGCTCCAGCCTTTGTATGCCCTCACCTCCCTGTGCCGGTGCCCATCTCCTCCTCCGTTTGCCTCTTTGTCTCTCCTGCATGCCAGCACTCTTGCCTCTCCCCTCATCACCCCGTCTCCCTTTCGCTGACCCTCCCCCGTTTCGCTCCCTCTTGCTCTCCCCCCCTGCCTCACCCCTTCCCCAGCCCATCACATTCTTCTACAGCCTATTAATAACTTCTGGGCAATTGCACCGGGTCCCCGCTGGGCTCGGCCCCTCCGTCGGCGCTGCCCTGCGCAGCCACTGAGAGCGCCGACAGCAAGGTCAAAAGTGGAGCAAGAAGTTCAAAAGTGCAGCAGGGCTTTCACAGCCCCTCTCCCCGTCAGGGGGTGGAGGAGGCCGCTCGAAAAGAAAGGCCGCGTTGCCAGGGAGCCTGGCACAGGAAAAGGGGGTCACCTTCACCTCCGACAGGACCGCTGGAGATGGACAGGCGCCAGCAGCCCTGCGGGCCGAAGATGCTGAGAGAGCCACGAAGGGATGGAGGCTGGGGCGTGGGCGAGGAGGGCTAATTGGCCCTCCTAACCGGCCGCGGGGCCGGTGTGATGCTCGGCAGAGAAACCCAGCGGCAAAATCCCCCGTGCAGTATGGTAATAAGGGAGGTGTCCCGGGCGCCGCTGCCTTGAGAACAATGTTGCTGCAGTTGAGTGACTGTAACAGGCCCTGATGACAGCCGGGGCCGCGTTAAAAATGCCTATTCAAGCAGATCAAGACATTGAGAGGCCTCGTGGGGATCTGAAACCCTCAGGGATTTCTGGATGAAGCCAGAAGCTGAATCCCCAGCCCTGGGAACCTGGGGAGGGGGGGGAGAAAGAGAGAAAAGAAAAGAAACCCACAAAGCAGCTTTAAAAGGACTGCAGCGCCCAAGGCAGGGCCTCCTGCTCCAAGTGGGGCTGTAGCCTGAGAAAGCGAAGCAGCCCTGACACCAGTGTGTGACTGTGGTCTGGGCGTCCCCGGGGCTGCACAGGGTTATCTGAGACTGGGGTCGCACCTCCAAAAGGTCCCTGAGCTCCTGGGGATGCTCTGTCCTTCCCGCCAGGAAGCCACGGCTCCAGCTTGCGGGGCGCAGCCTGCACTGCAGAGCTACAAACACCCCATAAAAACGAGTGGGGCTGTCAAAGGGACGAGTCAGGGCATTTTTGCCTTGAGCTGAAAGGGTTCCTGCAGGGATGACCAGCATGCTGAACGGGTAAAGCTGGGAGCCCTCGGAGGGCGAAAGGCAACAGTGGCCCCTTCTCACCCCCCCCAGGCCGTGGGGAGTTCTGACGGTACCTTCTGCACCAGGGCCCTTGGTTGGCCGTGTGAGTGCCTCTCCGCGTGTAACCAGCCAGCTCGCTCAGCAGAGCAACACAGGAAAACAGGCAGGGCAGGAAAAGCTGCAAGCCCTGCACTCGGGGATCTGAGTTAGGACTGGTCAAAATTAAACCTTTCCTTATTTTTGCCAGATGAGCCCTAACCCGGATCATTTCCCTGATTTGGTTCACCATGTGGCTGCCTAAACCACAAGAAAAGAGGCAAGAGAAGGAGCAAAAAAGGATAGAGGCTGCTGCTTTCAACTGATGCCAGATTAAAGAGGTTGTGAAACAATGGCATCAGTTGAGTCTCTTTAGTGCAATTGCAACACAAATGAAATAATAATGTTGATAACGCACCAGTCCTGCAGCATCAAGTATTAACACTTACCTGTTCTGCTGCACTGAATTGCCTCCTGCTGTTACAGATTTACACTGCAGGATTTGGCTCGCAGACTGGAAACTTTTCAAGGCAGAGTGATTTATCTGTAAAGGACGTTGCACATTCATGGATCTGCATAAATAATGCAAAAGTAATTAATAATAACCCGGGCCCTGCTCTTAACAATGCCAGGAGAAGAAATTGCTTCACTGGAGTCTCTCTTATGCCTTTTCCAAAAGATCTTTATTTGTTAACTGTCTCAAAGAGAAAGGAAGATAATAGTTTTGAAACACGGAATGGACGTCGCTAGGTCCTGGGATTTTATTGCCAGCCTGGCAATCTTTATGATTGATTTAAAGAACCCTCTGCTGGAGTCATGTTAAAACAACATTGATTCAGCTTTGATTTTTTTCAATTTTAATCTTCTAGGTCTGCAGTCAAAAGTTAGAAACCATGAACGCAAAGGGCTAGGAAACCCAGAGATAAGCTCCAAGAATTATTACCTCTAAAAGTCTTGTCCTTTCAACTCTAAGTGCTACTTTTGAGGTTTGACACAGGATTTCCAACTCAGGGGCTGGCAATTCTGTTACACCCACCTCACAACTGCTAGGAAAGATGTTTTGGCGTTTTTTTTTCACTGTTTTATCTACATCCTTGCTATCCACTTTTCGTATAAGACAAAATTAGCCATAGGGACATAAACAAATGCCAGGATTTTCCAGATATTGATGGCTGTTCTGGACAGATGAAAGCTATCAGGTCCTGATTAGCTGAAAGTTGTATTTCAGCGAATACTCTCTCACTATGTTTGCAGCAGTCAGGGTCTCGAGGTCCCCTGCCTATGTCTTTCTGTGTTAGCTCACACGTTGGCTGCACACATAATCAGGGCCAGTTTTGACCAGTGATCACGGAGGCGGTGTGGGTAAAAGTCACTTCTCAGTACAGAGAAGCACGGCCATTACATGGCCAAATAAACCAGTTGACAAAAAATATTTTTAATCAAAAGATCAAATGATCTTTTCAGCTGTTTCTATAAAACCCCATGATTTGGTTCCACTTAGTGAGACATTCTCACTGCTGTTTTCAGAAGAAAAACAAGCAGTTCTCATTTGTCTGACAAAGTGGTTCAAATAACTCCAGTTCTCTAGTAATGGCTGCTATCAAAATACCTAAAATGGAAGGATTAATTTTCCTGTGCCTTCACATTACAGCTGAAAACATGGTTTCAATTAGGACTGTTCTCCACTTTTTTTTATTCACTTTCTATGAACATTCAGTCACTTGGGTCCCGATTCATGAGCTCACTTAAGCACATGGTTTTTTATAAATATGTTTAAACATAAAACTGAATTGGGTTGTTTTGAAATGGCACACTTAGGTTCACTGTCACAAATATTTAACAAAAGGCAAAGATTTATCTCAAATGCTGAAGTATTCACCAAAAGCAACATTCAGTTGTGCATTGGGTTATAAAGGTCACAATCTGCAATTGATGCTGCATTTATTTAGATAGGCCTTCCATAAGAGACCAGCTGTCTCAGTTCACTAAAATGCTTAAGCATATGTTTAATTTTAAGAATATGAATAATTCCATTGATATCAATGGCACTTACTTACACTTAAGAATATATTTTGCTGGGCTGGAGCCAGAAATAGTGCCATGTAATGCCAATAAAGTAGAAACTGCAATATTTCTCTAAGTGCTTTCTGGGACCAATTTAAAAATTAATCAATGAAGAACTGTAATGTGAAAATGTAAAAATTAATATACGTGAGATTTTGCTGTTTACTATCCTAATATTGCCAAGTATTAACATCTACCAGAGCACTGCCAAGTGAAATCAAAACCAAATCTGCGAAACAGAGCAAAAATGGCAACAAGTTGAATTTGTTATCCATCATGAATCATCCTATCAGACTTAAAAGATTTGCTCGTGTAACATTGAAGAACATTTACCATCCTTACAGAAAGACATACATATAGAATAAAGACAGGGTCTGACCCCATTTGTACCATCCCCCGTGCGTACTAACTGTATTCAGCCTGGAGAGCCAGTCCAGTCCGAAGTGGATGCTTGAAAGGGAGAACAGGATCTGCTCTGTAACAGCAGAAAAGTGCCTTGACCAAGGATGACTTTTAATGATCAAAATACGATAGAGCAAAGGGTCACTAAAAACACGGTTTTGCTCTCCTGCTTACTGTGCCTTACCTTTCACAAAACTATGAATTGCTCTGTTATGAGGAACGGATGGAAATTTCCAGGCACCAAACACTTCAGCTACTTGTATTTGTTCTTGTAACTTTACTCATCACGAGTCCAACAGTACTGATGTTGCCAGTGACCTACACGGACCTGGGACATACCCCTTATTCCCCTGTGATGGTATCATCACATAAACAGCTATATATCCATATGCAAATGATTGCTGTTTTCAAGCTGTTCATGAGCGACCTTATACACTGCCCATACGGTACAGTAATATGTTTTCCACATATGTCAGATGTTTCATGACACATTTCACGCATATATTTAAAATAGATTTCATAGCATACAAAAATGCACAGGCAATGGAAGGAAATGGCCTGCATCTGCAATGTTTACATAATGCGTTTCAAAATTGCATGAAATGTGTCCAAATTGATTGTATTCTTCATCTATCTAAAATATTGATGGCATATAAAATGTATGTATAATGGATTCACTCATGAGCATGTATTACATGCCTTATTCTGATGCCCGAGTAACAAAGGGAAAGAATTTGTTACAGCTCTGCCTCCACAGTGTAGTTACAGAAACAATTCTCAATTCTCCCTGTGTTGGTCGAAATGGTATTTGTTGCACGTGTATGTTGCTTTGTATTCAAACCTGACTCCCTTGAAACTGCCCTGGCTGGGCCTTTATGCAACAAAATCAAGCTCCAAGGCATTTGAGATGTGCCACACTGCTAAGATATGACTTTGCTGCAACCAGGTGCACTATTGTCTCACAGGTAGCGATATCAGTGATAATGATTAAGTTTCAGTGGGACAAATTTCAGCGTGGTAGGGCCAGCCAAATTCCCTGAGTCACAGGCAAGCTTGCATAGCCCATACTGCAGCGTGGGGGATTATCTGAACTGCTATCGTACCTGAGCTAGCTAGATAAGAGGTGGTTTGCATACATTTACATATGTGGCAACCCCGCCTCCAGTTGCTGTGTAGACAGGTGAAAGCTCACTTCATATCATTCCAGCAAAACAGCTTAGTTTTGCTGGAATCTGTCATGAGAGCAGCTGACCCAGAATCCACAAAAATCAGAAATTCATACTGGCTTGAATGTTACAGGCACTGAAACGCTGCTCCCCCAGCTCTGGGATGTCTCACAATCTGCTCTGAGTGTAGAGAGGATCAAACCACCCAGCTGGGTATCTGCTGATGTTGGAAATGGCCAGTTGCTCTGAAAACCACCAAGCTGACTTACTGGGGTTGGAAATAGCAGAAACACCAGTCCCAAGAGGAAAAGGCACCACACAAGGTGAGCCAGAGCTCTGGATGCTCAGAAATATAGCAAGCGTGAGTGTGCAGCCACCGGACTGCTACATTAGAGCCCTAGGAAACTCCAAACGCTGGGAATGCCTTGGGAGAGGTTGTGTCTCAGACAGTGTATTTGTCTGGGATAGTAATTCCTACTCGCTTTTTGGACTCTTCAATCCAGAAAACAATTCAGAACAGGCTTTTTGGTGCTGGTCAGACTCCCCTACTGATCTCCTCCTGTCATTTCCTATTTTTCAAGCTATTTTTTCCCCCATCTGGTATTTTTCAGTGGCCTAAAGGTTATCCCATCTAGGGTGACAGTCACCAGTCAGAAGGTGGCCTCTCTCTAAGCATGCAGATGAGCACTTTTCAATGACTTTGGCATCAACCGAAAGAAGCCCCGTGCAAAGCAGACACAAATTTCGGCAGTGAATCTCACTCCCTCCTATTGTACCGTGATTGTGTTTGCTCCAACGGGCACATAGGGTGCCTGGGCCCGTCTTCTCCAGCCTGCACTTCTGCCAGCAGCTCGTATTCAGTGTTGGACAAATCCTCTTCGTGGCAGGTCCAGCCGGCTGGCGGGTTTGGCACGACGCAGACCGTTACATCACTTGGCCAAACCTGACCTCTGTCTGTAGAGTACAAGAGAAAGGTACCGCCATCCGACGGCTGCTCAATAGCCGGGCGAAACGAATTGATAGGTGTCAATTCAGCCTGCAGTGGACCAGCAGCTACATTATAATGCCAACCTCACCTTTGGTGTTAATGAGGCCCCTTCATTAACAGCCTTGAGCAGAAGGGTCAGGGACTGAATAGAGACAGACTCCTTTCTCACCCAGAAAGCTGGTCCTTCTCATTCAGAATTGAAGCACGTTGGCGGGGCAGTTTGAGGATGCTTGTGCTGCCCATGTTGCATCTGCAAGGGACACGACGTATTTGTGACTATTCATCCGGCTCTTTTCACCAGCACTAAATACACAGAAAGAATAAAATAAATTCTCATTGTGTTCCCGCTTACTAAGAAAATTTTCCCTCTTCCTTCTGGTTTGGAGGGTTATTGTACATTAAAAGCCTTTTGCATTTTTCAGTAGCTATAGTATGCTATAATTTAGATTTTCCTCAGGCACAAAAGAACTTAGTTAAGCTAAACTGTATTACAGTGTGGGATTTTTTTTCTACTAAGTCCTTTATTAATAAGGAAACTAAAGAATTTCCAAGCTGTCTGTAATTTTTCCCAGATGCAGCTAGTAGTTGCTAGGAGTATCTTTTTGGCAATCAGAGTTTTTGGCTATTAACAATCTGGACTTTTGCTATAGTACCCTGGTGTTAAATATGTGCTGTGAATACTGTAGTGTGGAGTGTGAATTGGAGAAGGAGAGGAAGGCAGAGAACAGGCAAAACATAATCATTTTTAGAAGAATAAATATTGCTAGGATTAACAGCTGATTCGAACGAACACGCTTCCCTGCAGGGATCCCAACGCTGATTAGCAAACCAGGAGCTCTGCTACACCAGAACAAGCATCGCTGCAGAACTAACTCCTTCTCACTCACAGCTTCTCTGTCACGACCTGTTCTGTTTTCTTGCTGGCAGCCAACACGGATGAGCCCTGCAGTGAGCCAGTGCCGTGAACTAAGATGACAAAGGCCACAGACAGTAATACACAAACCAAAGCAACACCCAGCTCCCCCCCCCGCCCCGCCCCCGGTGCCAGCAGACAAACTGAATCCTCTCAACTTCAGGTTCAGGATGTTTTCTGAGTCTGTACGTAAGGACATGACACTGTTGTTGGCAAAGCCACAGTAAGTACCAGGAAAAAGCTATCTGCCCCTTATTACCTAAAATATCATCAGTTCTTTGTTTCAACTGCAGGTATGTTCATCTTGGAAATGCCACAGAGTATTTTGCTCATCGGATGTGCTTCACGGAAGTAGATGAAGATCACTATAATCATTTTGCACCCTGTAAAAGAAGGCAGTGAAGTGACTTACACATGTCCCGGAGAGAAGTTAGGGGTCCTTCCACTCAGTCGTGTTGCATACGGACACAAAGTGGAGGCATATATTTTCTCAGAGAAACCCTGCCCAAATGCAAGATTTGTGTCTTAATCTTTAAGTCTGTGGGACTATTACAAGATCATAATTTTTCTACACTGCCTCACTCTTTAGGTGCTGGAGACATCCTTGCTTGTTGGCTGGCTGGTGCCCAAGCCCCTCAAAGCACAGACTGACCACAAAACTTGTGGTCTTCAGTTCAGAGTGGAAAAAGGAAAGACGCAACTAAATTAGTAATGAGAAAATAATAATGAATGACAACAAACAGTGAAACAAGCTTGTTTCTCCAGGGAGAGGAAGGGCAAGCCGCAAACATGCAGACGCACACATATAAATTGACGATAGGGCCTTACAGTGGACATGCAGCCAACCATCGCAATGGGTGATGCTAAGCCTACAGGAAAGTACTGTAGCTGCAAAATGAGAGGTGCTGCTTGGAGGCTGGCGAGTAAGCAATTTGGGCACCATGGGTTGCATGGCAACTGGGATTGTCTGGAGGGGACTGCCAGGGCGGGGGGGCTGTGTGTGTTCGGGGGGTCAATGTTGTGCTCCCACAGAGAGGGGGAGCCAGGGAGGAGGAGGGGAGCAGCGGGGGAGAAAGGAGAGGTGCCTCGAGGAGCAGTTCTGACGGCTGTTGCCGGCTCCCCAGACAGAGCCTCAGAAAACCTGGAGTGGGCTCTGTTGCAGTTCAGCGCCTGCCAGCCAGTCCTCTCCCAGGAGGTGTCTGTGGACGCCCGAGCGTGGGCTGCGCTGCCCCAACTTGCACTTGTCATGACTTTCCCCACCAAAGCACTAGGACTCGTCTCTTCCCAAATACCCCAGTCGTTGCCTACTTCACTCATGTTCCCCAAGACCAGCCAGGTTTGGCCTGTAAAGCAGCCACGGTGTGTACAGGCAGGAAAGAGAAAGGATGTGTTGTACCTTCCCAGGACTGTAGGTTAGCCTGTGCTGGGGGAAACACCCCAGAAATCTTTCCCGTCCCTGGGTTTACCCGGCCAAGGCAGGGACAAGTGCAGTGCAAAGTCTTTTTTCCACTTCATTTTCCACCATCCCCAACTCTCACGGTACAGAACCGGGCCTTGGCATAGTCCCCTACCATGGGCCAAGCCAGATTAAACACACACCTTTCAGTCCAAGACAAGGATCTGTGAAGCAAGGCTCTGGAAAGAAAAATAAAAAGCCCAAACAAAAATTAAGGAGAGCTGTCATGTTTCATTTGCATATTTGAATATGCAAATAAGATCTGTTTCTTATCCATTGGCACTGGCCCTACTGTAGATGGCAGCAACACAGCGGATCTCTGCCAGCATACAGTGCCACAAAGAAAGACGCTAATTGGATTTGCAGACGCTTATTGCAAAACCCAGAAGTTGCTGGAATAGATATAAAGAAACAGGAGCTCAGCCCACGGCTGCCTTGGGTGCGAAGGCGCTCAGCTGACAGCTCGTTAGCTTGAGACGTCCCTGCAAAATTAGAAGCTTGGAGGAGCCTGGATGGCTGCTGGCTCCACCTTCCCCAGCACTACCCGGCACCTGAAACTCCCAACGCACTCCCATAAGCCTGGCAAATTTTCTACCCTTGGCTGTGATTTTTTTTTTTTTTTTTTTTTTTTTTTTTGAGCTTGGAAAGAAAATCAGGGGTAAGCTTGATCAGTCCTTGGGCTGGAAACCGTTCAGGACTGGGCACTGCTAGGGGAGCAAAGTTGTAAGAATTTCTCTCCTCGAGCATTTTCGCAGTTGAATGTAAAGAGCTACCCCAGCACATTTTAAATTAATCCACTCGCACTACTTGTCCCAGCACAGAACCCTGGGGTGCTGGCTTGGAGCAGACATCAATACAATGATGTGCTTACTCTGCACCCCAACTTCTTTGGTATAGTGCGGTTTAATGGCCGTGTAACTGACCGACCGCCTGAGACGCCGTGGAAGCTGAGGCACCTGACCCTGGGTTTCCCATCCCTGATTTGGAAGTGTCCGAGTTCTTGCTCGGATCCCACCCCAGACCACAAAGCAGCTGAAAGCTGGAGGAGCGACTTGTGTCCAAACCAGCAGAAGCAAATACGTGTGTGCAGAAGTGGGAGGGCAGTCCAGGTCCCGCACTGGGAGAGCATGAAAACATCGGGCTGGGCAAAAATAAAGGCACAGAAAAATTGTCATTGATGGGAATTAAAATAAAAAGCAAATTCTAATGATGTTTCAGAGGAAGTAACAGACAGTTTTTCAGGAAAGGGAAAAGTTCAGGGTCTTGTATGTCTGTGCAACATCTCTTCCACAAGGAGGAAATTCAACAGAGCAAGACTGGAGTCAAACTTGGGAAAGACGAAGACACTTCCAGAAAAGATTCAGGCCCGGGAGCATGTAACCACCAAGGACTGTGATGAGGCTGTGAGTGAATAGCTAGGACCGGGAGTTAGAAAATAAAAGATTTAGACCCACGAGTCACGTGCATGGGAATAATGTCCACAATTAAAGATATCAATGAGAACTCCCAGAGAAAGAGGCCCGGTCTCAATGGAGAAGAAAAGAGACTGTCCCAGGAGATGTCTCTTGGGACTGCATCAGACAGAAACATGGAAAATTAAAACTGGGGCACTTAAAAGAATCCAAATCGGGCTCTTTTTTGTTGTTGTTGTTGTTAACTGAAGCGATTAAGCATTTTGCTTTACTAATATCCTCTATCAGGTTGATGAGGTAAACTGGCTCTTTAGAATGATTTGGGAACCGATTAATCCTTGCCTGTGGCTATCAGTTAGCAACACACACAACGTTATTGGCTAACACGCATTTTTCTGCTGCCTTACAGAGATCAACAAACTATTTCGAACAGGAAAGTTGCACGAAGAAAAAATTCTGCCTTGCATCTAAAAGAAAATTTGCTCAGAAACAGTCACAAATTGCACTTGTAATGACAGTCCCGCGCTAATTTAAGGCTCACAAAATTGAGCGCAATAACTTGTCATTTAGCGCTCTAAGAAAAGGTAAACAAAACCCACTTTTCAGATGCAAATGTCACGCTCAGAGTCAGCAGCGGTGCTGAGAAAACCGCGTTTGCAGGGCGGGCGGCTTTTAATGATGCCTCCGCCGCAGCCAGCAGCTCCTTTCTCAGCCAGGACAGTGACCTCCGGGCTCGTCACCCAGCTGAGCCTGCGGCTGATAACCACCGCTTCACCGAAGGAATCCCTGGGTCCATTTGCATTGCAAATGCTCCCCGCTGCAGACCAGAAAACGAGATATTGTTTCCCCTGCCGCGAACAGCCCTCTCCCCCGCGGTCTCCATCGCGGCACGGCCGCCGGCGGGGAAGGCGCCGCTGGGCGGGCAGGGCTGGC
>NW_008823962.1:59014-59710 GCF_000699105.1 Pygoscelis adeliae
AAGCTGAAAACTGAGGGGGAGAATATGGGAGACCAAGGGGGAAATTGAAAATGAGGGGAAAATGTGGGAGACCGAGGGGGAAATTGAAAATGAGGGGAAAATGTGGGAGACCGAGGGGGAAATTGAAAATGAGGGGAAAATGTGGGAGACCGAGGGGAAAATGAGGGAAACTGAGGGGGGAAATGGAAAGTTAAGAGACAATGAGGTAGACCGAGGGGAAAATGAAACCGAGAGAAAATGAGGCAGACCGAGGGCAGTTGAAAGGAAACGAGAGTGCACAAGGGAAAAATGAGGGAGACTGAGGGAGAACAAGGGAGAGTGAGGGGAAAAATGAGACCGGGGGAGAATGAGGCGGGAGAGATGGAGGGAAAATGAGAAGGAAGGAGAGAGGCTGAGGGAGAACAAGGAGAACCCAGGGCGGGCAGTGCCGCCAGCTTCCTCCCCAGCCAAGGCTCAGCCCTGCCCAGCCATTCTGGACTGCCGTGTCCGCCGTACTGGGAGCTGTGGTTTTCCTTGTTCTCAGCTCATTTGTGTAGGAAATTAATAAACGGATGAGAATCGCTGCCGCCAGCGGCGGGGAAGCGTGGGCCGAGGGAGGGAAAAGGGGCGGGTTGGCGCGGCCGGGGCGCACAACGAGGCCCAAGCGCTTGGTCCCGGTCCCGGTGCCGGTTGGCGGCCGTGCTACGCCGTCCCGGG
>NW_008823962.1:60601-62062 GCF_000699105.1 Pygoscelis adeliae
GAGGAGGAGGGGTGTTGCCCCCCCCCCCGGTGGCGTTGGGGGGCATCGTCCCCCCTTTGAGGAGGCACACCTCCTCCTCACAGCCCTTTTTGTTTTGGGGGCGGGGGGGGGGTGCTCAGCCCTCGCCCCTTCATGGGCGGCCGCGCCGCAGCCTCGCCCGCGGCGGGGGGTGGCAGCAGCATTTCGCGCAAATTCCTGCCTGGGCTTATTTACGGGGAGGGGTGGTGCCGACGTTACTACCCCCATCAGCCGCGGTGCAAAGGGTTAACGCCACCGAGAGAGTTATTACCCCTCCGGGGAGGCGGTGGGAAGCCGCCTGTGAGCGGACGGGTGGCTGCGGTGCTGCAGCAGGCGGGGATGGATGCTGGAAGTTTACCTGAGGTGATCTAGAGCAGGCTGGCTCGGGCCTTTTGTGTGCGAGTGCGTGCGAGCTGGTAACAGGTTACCTACGAGCCTGAGGTTCAGGAGGTGAGCCCCGCTATCCTGTGAATAATCATCCAAAGGAGAGCTAATGGAAACTGGTTATGGCTTTCAGGCAATTAGCACATCAAACAAAAACCCAGAGCAGCCTTCAGAATGTTTATTGAGAAGTTGAAAAGCAGACTCCTTTGTATTATTACAAATTGTTTGAATAGGATCCTGATTTCCCTTTGTTGAGTGGCACGCTTGGAAAAAAAAAAAACCCCTCCATTTTCAGTGGAGCAACTTTGGATGTTTGTTATGTTGGGAGATCTTATTTTCAAATGTGTTTCAACTTCTGGCTTAATTCATAGAGATTGTTAATTGGACGGATATGTGAGGAGTATAGCAAGTACAACTTTCACTCTCAGTTAAACAGTTCTCTTTTATGTTTAATTTTGTTCTCTTCCACATAGTCCCATCTGTTTCTCAGCTAAAATTTCTCAGCCGTTTCAACTAGAAAGGCAAATTCTGTAGACTGACACTCATTTGCACTTCTCTGGAGAGGGGTAGTAACTGGCAACAGTAGCACAATTTAAAGGGTAATTATGGAATCGATAACGTGAAGCTGCAGAACAGCCTGGCTCAGTGGATGTGAATGCTTGCGTGAACGCTGTGGGAAGTATCCCAGATAAAGCAGGCCTGCAAGCACCCTCCTATGTGAGCTTGGGATTTAGGCAGACTGTCTCCACGTAGTGCTCTTCCACTGTAGGAGAGATTGCTGTGCTTTGAGTGAAACACACCTTGCCTTTCTTTCTTATTCCTTAATACGACATGAAAGAACAGACGGCTGTGTACCTTCATTTTTAGTGCAGGAGCGAGACAGAGCCAGTGTAGATAAACCCTAAAGCGCAGAACGGGGAAAAAAATGGCCTGCCAAGAGAACTTGCAGAGGAAGGTAACCTAAAGAAATCTTGTAGTAAAAGAGGTGAAGCAATTAATTAGATGAGTTTGTCCCTGAGAATTGATGTGTGGGATGGCAGCTGAAGGTATTTTACTATA
>NW_008823962.1:62081-65182 GCF_000699105.1 Pygoscelis adeliae
AGAGTGTGTTAAGGCTTATAGTTGAAATTAGAACTGGACTGCAATTTGGGAGGTCGAGCTTTGATGCTCTGTAGGTCTACTCTGTAGACCTCCTGTGTGATCTTTTTACAAAGACAAGAATACTGAGATTGAGTGACTTATGCTTTTTCAGAAAGTATTAACCAGACTCTGAAAATCACATTCCCATAAAATGTCAGATTAGCGCTGCAGAATATTTTTTGAGCGTTAATCATGGTCGTACTCCTTGTTGCAGTTCCTCAGTGGGAAAATGAGGATAATGCTTTTCCTAAACATTTGTCTAGAGCTCGGGAAGCTCGCTCTTTCTATATTCATTGTCCAACATCGTGCCTTCAGTTTGGGTCTGTGTCCACCTGTAATACAGGTAATGACAAATGATGTTGCCTCTCCCAATGGTAACTGAGACCTGCCAGAAAGAACAAGACACTTATTTTCAAGTCTGAGGTGAGAAAGGGATAAGGACTAAAAACTGCCCCATTTTTATAACTTCCAGTTGCTGAAGCTGGATTTTGTTGGGTTTAGTTTGAAATAGCTCTGCTGCTGGTCTAGTTTGTATAATGTATATGCACAAAATTACTAAGTATTCGGATACCTTAGGCGTTATTCCCTGTCTCTACAAATCTTGCCCTAAGATTTGCTTGCTTTAATTTGTGTCTGTGTCACGTTTGCCTTTCCTCTGTTTAATTAATTTGCTTGCTTCTGACTGTGAAGTCTGCAGTAATATGTGGATCTTCACAATTAATTTAATCTGTTTTTTAAGACATTTAATGGGATTTTTGTGCTTTGAGTGAGACATTGAATACACCTTCTCTGTTATCCTGTGATTAGAGTAGGATTCGGGAGTGCAAATCAGAATTAGATAATTTTAGTGTTGGATATTGCGCAGGCATGCTATATGTTAGACTTGGTCTCTGAAAGTGTGTTAATAAAATGTATTTAAAAGAATACAAGGAGCACCATAGCTGTATTCTAATGGATTATATACTCCAGAGAATATCATAAACCACCAATTCATGATCTAACTTTTCCTGTTTTAAGATTAGTTTTCTGTCAGTGCTGTGAATTCTGTAAGCTGTGAACATCAAGTTCTGTCTCTGACACTTTCTAGAAATAAAGATTCCGCAATTAGGACTTTGCTGACAATTTAGTTGATAAGTGAGGCAGATAAACCTATCCCTCTTCTAAAGCTGTTTTCTCTGCAATGCTAATATTAGGAAGAAAATAGGTATGAAATGGTGCTAGGAGCTATTTTATGATACCTTTTCTGTTGACAACACTGTAGTTTTCAGAATTAGCCGAAGCTCTCTGTGGAGGCTGTCGCATTCCTCCCCTGCGGTGATCTAGTGTCTTCTGTCTGTGGGGCTCAGCATTATGCGTAACATGTAAGCTGTTTTCATTTTGCTTATAGTTTCACCTCTATCCTAAAACAGTGCACGGTTCAAGTAAAATTGGAGCTGGGGCACCGAGCCCAACTGCGGAAAAAGCCCACCACCGAAGGGTTTACTCATGACTGGATGGTGTTTGTCCGTGGCCCGGAGCAGTGTGACATCCAGCATTTTGTGGAAAGGGTGGTCTTTCGGCTACACGAGAGCTTCCCAAAACCCAAGCGAGGTGAGTGTATTTTTGAAGATGTGTTATTAGGCCTTCTCTGTATGAAAGAGCATTGTGCAAGTCAAGGTTGTCTTGGACTGTCACTTTTCTGTAAAATATCTCCTTAAAGAGGAGCAAAATGTACATTGCGTGCACTTCAGCTTTAACCTTTACCGTCTTTGTTTGAGGAAGGTCAGGGAGAATGGGACCTTTCTTCTGATGAAAGGGCTGGAGATGAGATGCTTTCTCCTCTTATTTAAGCATTAGTACATCAGGTTCTCAAGACACTTAGGGACAGCAGAAGATAATTCATGTTACAAAATGGGAAAGATGGGTTTGATTTGTTAATATTCGCCAACACAAGCTGGAAGCATGTGATTGATGAGAGATGCTCAAATACTGGGCTTGTACTGGAGTATGTAGACTTTTGCATTGGTCATTAAGTAGCCATCAGGATTCTTGCAGTTTCTAGTCTCACGTGCCAATTCAGGTAGTACTCAAGCCAGCAGAAATCAGTGGTGCCAAAGGGGTGGTGATCTTTTTGCCGCTGGCTGTATGTTCCAGCTGCACGTATGTGTGCAAGCACTGTGAAGTCACCAAGGTTGGGGAGAGTGTACAGATTGTGGTGTTATTTTCTGCTGGATCTGTTCATCGCTCTTTCTGAGTGTGCAGCAACATGAACCTTATTCTTGGCACGGGGCAGCAGGAACGCATGGTTGAGGTGGAAGAGCAGGAATTGCCCTTTTCGGCAGCAGCGCAGGGTTAGTTCTGCTTAAGATTGTGTAACTGCATCTGTAGTGTTATTGTTATGTAGTGTTACAAGGAATGCTGGCTGCCTGAGAGTATTGCTGTAAATTACTTCATAATGTGCATTCTTTGAAATATTTCTTTGGAAGACTGCTGGTCCTGCAGGATGTCTTAGGACTACCTACTACATCGGTTATTTGTGAGAGTCCACAGTGGAAAGTAACTCAAAGGTGTTCAGCTCATAAGGATGTGAATCTAGTCTGTATGTTAATAATATCTCCTTCAAATTGATGTAGTAAAACTGATGTATGATAAGCAAGAGCGATACTGAGCTGAAAGCTAATTTATAGAATAAAAGTTACAATCTGCTGTGCTACAATTCTTGTCATCTGGTGTAATTACTTCATTACAAACACCTGTGCTGGGATAGTATATGGTCTTTGCTCAGTCGGTTGCCATATCATCTACCTTTAAAGAGGCAGTTTTTTCTGCTCTCTAGGTCTTGCATGCTTTCTTCAGCTTGCTCATAATGCCAGCTTGCTTTTGACCAAAGTGTGTCTGGGTTGTATATAAATGGTATGGCAGATGCATACTATTTCTAGATTTGTTTGAAGGGTTTCTTCAGATGGTTCGGTCTTACTTGGAGCAAAATCTACTGGTGAAGGCAGGCTTGTGCTGCTAGCAGATTGCTTGTGTAGTAATTTTGTTAGAATAGAGCAGCAAAGGAACAAAGGCTGCTTGGCAGA
>NW_008823962.1:65534-74593 GCF_000699105.1 Pygoscelis adeliae
GCCTTAATGGCACCGTTCTTTGGTTTTGGGCTTTTTCCCCCTAAACGATAGGGTTTTTATATGAAATTCAAGTTAAAGCAAGTCTATAGATTTTTATTATTTTTAGATGTGCTCTTTTTTCACAGTTGAATTTTGAGTACTGCTTTCTAGCACCTTAATGATGGTAGAAGTGCTTAGAGCTAGGGATAATATATGTACATTAAAGGAGAATAATTTGTGTGCTTTTTAGGTTTGAGGTACTGTTTCCTAATCATATTAATTACTTGGAATTCTTTAGAGAAAGTAAAAAGATTTGCACTGAATTCCCCTAATTACTTAATTGACTTTATTTACATATATCGTACTGCATAAATTATATGCAAGTGCATCCGGTTCCTGAGAGGGAGAATCTCTGTGTTGGTCTCATGTTTCTTCTGGCAGCTGTTATGTATAGCTATGTCATGGCCAAATAAATGATCCTAGAATCCTTTGAGTCGGCTGTCGCTATACTGAAATGCAGTGGTAGACGATAGGAAGGATTCAGCAGCATGAAGTTACAACAGGTAGCGGGATGGGGGAGCTGAGGCAGGAAGCATGTAGATTAATTTCTTGGAAGCGATAAACTTCTGTAACCGATGTTTCTGCAGTAGGCAGCACTGTGACCTTAGCAGCGAACTGTTTAACCTTTCTCCGTTTCCTTGTATGTGAAATAAATAGCAGTGCTTACCTGCCCTTCAGGTTTGTTACGAGGTTTGGATGAAGCAGCTTGTAGTATGGCTGTTACGTAATTACGAAGATTGAGCATTGCAGGAGAGCGTTTCAAGGAAAAAAAAATCCGCTCGCGTGGTGTAGTGTTTTGATTAATAAGTATTGACATCAAAGTAAATCTTACCTTTCCGTACTGTTCAAATTCCCACCTTGTGGGTCTTTGCCATTTTTGCAAGACAGCTTTAACTGGCAGTTTGCATTGTTGTGGAACAGCACAGAAACGTAATTGTATCTTGCTGCAAAAGGGGGGGAAGAATCTTGCGGAGACTCTGGCGTGGAGTGTTTTATGTTTCCTTTCCCTGGGAGGAGCTAAGAACAGATTTTCATGTTCTTAACTAAGCCCATGGCCACCATCTTACTTTGTTTTTTCACAAAGGTCGGTGTTTTAAATGTGTCCCGAGTTGTCAGAGGCCCATTTCTCATCTTGCAACTCCTTTTTGGCTCAGATTAAGTTGCGTTATATTCAAAGTTAACATTTGTCTGTTCTCTTTTCAGTGTGCAAGGAGCCCCCTTACAAAGTGGAGGAGTCTGGCTACGCAGGCTTCATTATGCCCATTGAAGTATACTTCAAAAATAAGGTAGAATCTGATTTCTGGTCTTCTAATTGTTTTGAGATGTGCCAGAGCCTGAAACTGCCTGACAGAAAGACTCTAAATTATGTGACTGTTTTATGTGTGTGTTTTTTATTAGTCTAATAAATAGAATTTAACTGGGAGTTGGAAGCTCCTGCCAGACTTCAAAAGAAAGCTTTTGGCAGAAATGGAATTGTATAGAAAGGTAATATCAGGACAGTGTGATGGTCCTAGAGATTCTGAACAGAGATTGTACCACTTGTAACAAGCTTCTCTAGCATGGAAAATATTAAAGCAGTTTAAAATATTTTATGCAAATAGGGAAGTAAATAAACGTAAACCACTGATTTTATAAACTTTTGTAAATACTGTGATGACTGGCAATATATTAAAAAAATCCATTTTTTGTTTGCAACCTTATTAAATGAACTGTACAGATATAAAAATTTGTATAGGCCCAAGACAAAGATTTGCATATATAGGACAGAAATTTACAGCTGTGTTAAAAATATTGTTGTTCTGATTCAGTACTCTCCCAAAAAGAAAACACTAAATATTTTAAATCTTAAGATGCATTGCCAACAAGTATATGAAAGTTAAAATTTGGGATTTATTGCTTGCTTTAATTCTTACCACAGAGGTCACATGCTACATGACTTGAAGAAGGTTATGAAAATAGGGATTTGGGCACTTGCATTCATATTAACTCGGTTTCAGTTAGATTGTTTTGTTAAACATGAATACTGAATCTTTCTGGTTTTGATTACTACTTAAATAAAAAAAAAAGTTCTGCTTATTATCCCTAAGAGGGGAACCTAAATAAACTAAAATTTGACTATTAAGCCACATCGCTATAATGTATGCTCTCACCCCTACCCCCCTCGACCCTCCAAGCACAAGCCATTACCCCGGGTTTTGTTGACAGCAGACCACATCTAACAACCTAATTCTGTTTGGCTTCCCAGCGTCCTTTCCCATTGTACCTCCCACAAACGTATCCATCTATAGTTTCCTTCTCGCCCCAGTCTAGCACAGTATACTCTGCTGGCGGTGTCATTTGTGAATAATTAACATCTTAGTTTGGTTTTTTGGCCTACCGCATTGCTCTTACCCCAGTTTATGAGTCTGAGCAATAAGCCAAATAATGAGACTGAACCACAAGAAGACTTGTCTTCTAAACCTGGGAACGTTTTGCCCACAACTTTCTTTTCAGTGGGTGGGGTAAGCCAAAAGGATGTGAAGAGAAATGGCAGTTAGAGGGTAGGGGACGAAAGTTGTTGATAGAAGCAGCTTTTTTGGCAAACACTGAAAACTATGACTTGAGTGCAGAAAAAAAAACTCAAAAGCTTAGAAGTAGATTGACTTCTGGTGGCTTTTCTGAGGTTTTGGATGGAAATCAGGAAACTCTTCATCTGCACTGTATGCTGTCTTAATTCAGGTTCAAAATCTACCTTTACGTTCCTGACCAAAAAATGTCAACTTCTCCATGCTGATTTCATGTAAGGGGAATCTTGAATGACTGTGGTGGATGAACTATGTTTTGTTTCTACTCTTACTTTTTATTTTTTCCTTTCTTTCTTCACGCAGTCTTTTCTCACGCTTGCCTTTTCCCTGCAGGTCTCCAATGGCTTTGTCTTTCACAAGTCCTCAGATCTTTCTCCTCATTTCTGCCTCTCCTATATTTTTTTTTGTAGGTGCACTTGTTTGTAATGACTGTCGTCTGCATTCGTATGCTCTCTTTCTCTCTGTCCCTTATATTCATATGCTCCTCACAGAATATGGAACTGGCAGCTTGTCTGAATATAACTTGGTTTCACACCCACCGAGGTCATCACATCTCATTGTTTCTATAAACACGTGACTGCGTAGTTGTTCTTTCTAGCATTAGGGGTAGGATGGCTTTTATAAATAAGGGAAATAGGTGGTCTCTTAGTGGAAACAATGGAAGTCGCAGTTAATTTAGGAGAAGGCGGTTTGTTTTTGGCACTTTGGTTTTCAGAAAGATGAAAAATAAATAGGAAATCAGGTTTACCTGCAGACTTGTTTTCAAAACTACAAATCTTCAAAATACTTACCTTTGCCCTGTTTTTTAGATGCGTGCATTATGGAGAAGTTCTTTTCCACTTTTAAGCTGATTGACGAATTGACTAATTAAAGGAGTTTCAGACAGCCCCTCCCATTATTAAATTCGGGCAAGTGGTGGTTGAGGGAAAATGTGACAGCTTCCGTCTTTCAGCACGTCATTTGAACAGAGACGTGTTCCCAGGTTCAACCATGAACTGGAAATACGTGAGCTACACTGAAGTTGTTTAAAATTTGTTTCTACTGCTTAAAAGTAATTTTTCCATCCTTATGTCAGCAAATGTTATATTCTCTGCACATTTGGAAGTTAATCATGGTGCTTACGATTGCTGGAAGCTTAGAAGCTGCCTGATGATGTGAAGAGTTTGGCTTCTCTGACCACTATGCCTGGTGATAATGTCATCTTGAAATACTAAGAGCTATGATTATTTTCAGTAAGTGGAGTTGAAGGAAAGGTAAGGGGTAAATACTTCTGCAAAGATAGAAATGCAAAGGCAAAAGCTAAGCAAAGACTGGGATATAGTAGAAATTAAAAAGATTGGGAAAGAGGAGGAGTGTCAAATGCTTAGAATACAGCCTACTTTCTCCTGCATTAAATAATGTGACATTAAAGCACCAAATAAATAAGTCTTTACTACTTTGATACCATATGTTCGCTCTGATTTCTGTAAACCTGTTGACACTGGTGGGGATCAGCTGTTGTGTGTAGAGCGTATATTGTTCTGAATTTGCCTGAATTGATTACAGCATTTGGGACTCATCCTTGAATAACTCTTTTCAAGTAGATGTTTTGGATTGATTCTGGGATTGGGTAGAAAATGCTGGTTCGTAGGTTGCTGGGCAGGAGCAGTCGGGTGGGTCTTTCTGGCCATATGCTCCCTACCTTCTAGCATGTTTTTGTTGATGTGTGTCCTCTCAGTTAAAACAAGAGTTGCAAAGGCTTTGGGATTTGTTTATCGATGCATGTTTAGCTTTGTAAAGGTGAGAAGAGAAAGGATTTAAAGAGGGAGTGAACTAATCTGTGGAGGTTGATCTTTGCCATGGTTGGCTGAATTTTTTTTTCCACAGTTTAAGCCTCCTTTCTTAGCCGTTTCCTTTCCCTGTTCTAATTTGTTACTAGGATGATAAATAGTGGTTCTCAGAGCGAGTGTACTCTTTGCTTTGGCTAAGAAACATGGGCCTGTTCACTGCTAAGGAACAGTTTTACTAAGAATGGCTTAAGAATGGTTTTAATGAAATTCATCAGGGATTTTTTTTTTAGTCAACTTTGCATAAAACTGCCCATTAACTCTTTGTGTTGGAGTACTCTTTTTGTTATCGTTGTTGTCTGGAGTAGGAGAGTCAGTGCTTTTGGCCCCACTGAGGCTTTTGGTGCCTTTCTGTCAGACAGGGAAGTGCCAGCAGAGTATTAAAAAAGGTGCAAGAGCCTGTTCTTATCCTCTACGAGCATAGTTGTGCCGTGTGGGCATGTGTTTGTCCTTCCTGTGCTGTAATTCAGTTCCTCAGTAAGTAGGTGCTTTCTCAGTCTTGTCATTTGAATTACAGAATATATATTTCAAATATTGCAGTGAACCTGGACAGTTTGTATATCTGAGCTTTCTGGAGAGTTGCAGTGGTCTATACAGGCCACAGGACTTGCAGTCTCATTTGATATTGGTGGCCTGCTGGAGCCTTTGCCTCTGTAACTGAACCTGAAAAACAAATGGCAGGGTCTCAGCAGGTTGAATGATAAAGCTTTTGAAAGCACAGTTGACTAATGATAGTCGATCATTTGGGATTGTTGGACTGAAAATGTTAGTATGCTATTTTTATTTTTAAACCCTTTGTGTTCCTTCCTATAATGAGGGCTGCTGTTAGTGGCTTCTGGTGCTTGAATCAATACAAACTGGGTACAATAAATGCGTTGCTGTTTTTCTACTGCTCTTCCCCTTCCCTCTCCCCCACTCAATTTCAACAGTCTTGAGGCTTTTTCCATGGCCCCATTGTTGTCTCCAAATACATCTTATAGTGGCATATGTTGTAATCTGGAGGCTGTAATACAGGTATGACTTTGGTATTCATCCCGTTACCCTTTTTGCATCCTAATCAAATTAGATCAATCCCACACACACCAAAAGCTAAAGGTCTAGTATAGTTTCATGCTATTCTGATATAAGGCAGGGGATATTAATGCAACGTGGATAAGATGTTGTATTAAAGTTTCTTTAAAGATACTACCTCCCAGTTTCAGTGCTAGAGATAAAAGGCTTCCAGTATTTACATAATGGATACATGTAACTTGGACTTTTTCTATTAGTGAAAAGGGAGATAAGCAAAGAAAGCAGAGAAATCTGTTTGATTTTTCCAGTTAGGTTCAAAATAAAAACATGCATATTTTACCCCCTCTGCAGTATTTATAGGTGTGATATATAAAATACATAGAAAAATATTGGAGAAGGGAGAAATTATTTGTGTTTCAGAGTAGGAACTCGGTGGAGACATTGTAGGTGGGTTGCACGTGTGGCAGGGTAGGTGGAACTGGAGATCAGTTAGCACTACGTGTCAGGACTGTGCCATCAGGAAGGTATTGGCTTGTGAAATACTCCTAAGGAAGGTTGCTGAAGAGCCCGTCTTTGCATGAGGCATTTGATTTTACTTAAATTGCGGTGTTATTGGGGCTGGGTCTGCACAGCTTTGAGGAAAGGAGGAGTAGATTTAACCTGGTAGTATTTATTCAGTGTTTCTGAAAGTTGTGGAAGGAGGAGTAAAACTTGTCATTTTGTCTAGCCTTTAGGCAGAAGCATTTGTTGCTCACATTTTTTAGGTCTGCTCTGTATTGTCTTACTTACCAACCCTGCAGTACTTTCTTGTGTGCTGCTGATGAGTGGTGAATCTTTTTTTTACCTTTTTCTGTCGTAAATTAATAGGTATTGTCAGTTTACCCATTCTTCTATCTGAGCAGACTGTTTTCCTGGCCAAAACACCCGGGCTGTGTGTGTTTCAGTAGCCGTTCAGTGTGGCACATTGATAGGCATCTCCATATGCTGAGTAGATTGCAGTGCCTGGCAAGGAAGCGTTGTCAAAAGTGGCAGCTTTACTAGCCATGCCAGCATCATCTCTAGTATTTGTAAGAGCTAGTAGATTATTAAATGCTTCTCTTTGAGCAGTGAGTGTATTTTCCTAATTTTCAAACAAAGTAATAGACTTCAGATGGCAGAGAGTTCCAAAATGCTGTTCTCTGCTATTTTACTTAACCCTGTAAAATCTCAAAACAGATAAGGGTGTTTCGTGGGCTTCTTAAGAGTGTAACATAAGGCTACTTGCTTCAAAAAATGAATATTGGGCTATTCGCTTTTAAATGTCCTGTCTCTAAGCGGGGTGGAAGACTAGTCAAACGGGTTGTACAAGCCTGGAAAGGGGGTTTCATTTATACAGACGTTATGAACCGGTTACGGATAAATGACTCTGTCAGGCTGGATCTGTGGCAAAAGGGAAGTAGTGTTCGATGTTATAGTTATTGAATAACCATGAGTCTGCTTCCTTGGTGTGCTAGATTTTTGTAGATAATTTTGTTTTATGGCCTTCTAAAAGTGATTTATGAGCTTTATGCGCACGCTACCAGTGAAATTCTTTTGATTTGTGTTTAAGTGGCAAAGGGCACACCCTGCCTTAAAAACAGGACAAGGAAATTTTAACAAAAGACTTTGAAAAATTCCTCCTCTTAAGAAAAGTGCCAAAAGAACTTTAACCCATTGCTTGAGAACTCAGAAGAAAAATAGAGCAACTTCAGTGTTCGTAACAGTGCAGTGGCAGACAGGAAGCTGGAAAACAGTAAAAATAAAGCGTAATGTACTCGGCTTTGGAGATTGGGGGGTGGAGTAGGGGGATTCACTGGATGGAGGGAAATTCACAGCTGCTGCAAATAAAGCTTGGCCCTAGTTTTGTGGTACACACTTCTAGTTTACTCCTCTGGCATGAGATTTAAGGGGCAGATATAAACTGAGGTTCTAAGGTGGCTTGCTCAGAGGTGCCATATCAGGTTAACCATTTCATGTCCAAATTGACCACTGAATTTTAATCTGAATAACCACAATATCTACCAGTTAGAAATGGATGTGATCCATCTTTTCTAAAGCCTTTCTTGGAAGTAAGGCCCTTTAGAAAAGCTTATGGTCTCAGAGAGCAACAAAATATCCACAGAAAGTAAGTCTCTCCCCTTTTCAATTTTACTTGTTGACATCAAGGGTTGAATATCAGAAGGTGGAATCATCTAAGGGTAAAGCTTGGCTTGTGTGTATAGCTGCTACTCAAGCAGGAGTACGTGAGGTGGTGTTGCAGTATGAAAACAGACTGCCTGGACCTAAGTTCGTAGGGTGAGAAACTACTACACTCTATTGCAGCTCCAAGCAGCAGGATGTGTAGATCCCAACGTGTTGTTTAGAAAGGCTTTGAAGTGTGGCACTGTGGATTCAGTGTGGCTTTCCATTTAAAGTTAGAGGATGTGTAGGTCCAGGTCAATTGAGAGAAATTTTCCTTGGTTTCCCCCCCCCTTCCCACCTCCCCCCACGCCCCCAATGGTTGTTTGGAGAGAAGAACCTTTTAGGGAGGACCGGATGGGTTAAGCTTTGGAGTGTCTTGAGCTATAATCATTAGCTGTCAGTGAAGGCAGTAAAGGAAAGAATGTTTATTTGCAGCTTTTTGCTTTGAGACTTTTGTACTCGTTCTTTTAGGAGTGCTGTAATCTTAACTATTCACTTGGGTGGGGGGCTTCTGATGGCCTGAGACCATACAAAGGATATTTTAATGATCGTGGTACTTGGCTAGGGCTCGGTTCCCAGGGCGGTCGTGATCTCTGAGTTGGGAGAAAAATCACATTGAAAAACTGTCTTAATTTTACAAGGAGTGGAAGCTCGTCAACAGAGGTACAATAAATATTTGGGACGTTCTCTGATGCTTTTGAGTCTGTATAAAAAATGGGATACCTAAGATAAAAGGGAAATTAATCTGCTGCCCCTCTCCTGCTCTGAAAAGAAACAGGCAAATGACAAAGCGGAGCTCTGATAATGTGGTGGCATACACGGCTTTTGACTAAAGCCTGCTTTGGCTAATATATCCAAGATCAATTTATTCTATGTTGTAAACTAGGAAAAGCATTTTAGAAACCTTTCTTAGGCCACATTTGGATTTCTATTCATCCTTCATTTAAGTTTATTAGACTTTGAGGGACCTTCTACAGCTGCTGTTTGAACTCCAGTGTAAGCACGCACATGCAGAGTTCACTAATGATTCAGTTAATGAGAACGGTCCTAGAAAAGAGGAAAATGACAAGGCAGTGTATTTTGCAAGTATTTTTCTTTTTCCTCCCATTCATGTGTTTTAGTAGACATTGAACCCTTTCAAGTGCGCATGGATTCTTGAGGACTTTTCCAAAAGAGGGTCTGAAGACCCTCGTGTTGGTAGCATGTTCTTGCTTGTTAATGGGAGACAATTCCGTTGTACGTGTCTGCTTAGATGTCTGCCTTCCCCTGTTTGGGGAGTTAGGATCCAAGACCTTGACTCCCAGGTGGGCTTAGGATACTGATTTTGATGTAAACCGGGTGTGGTTACCACACTTTTTATTATTAGAGGTATGGTTTGTACAAGAAATGGCTTCTTCAGCGACGTTGGTATCCACCAAGC
>NW_008823962.1:74603-81737 GCF_000699105.1 Pygoscelis adeliae
GCAGGAATCAGTGTGGTCTGAAGCTGTTTGACGCTTCAACCTATTTTCAGCAAATCTAATGGCTTGGGCTAGAAGCCTGCGGCGTCTGTTCCCATACAACAATGCAACTACACCAGGAAATCAAGCTGCTGGATATGAATTGTGGAAAAGACTGCTGTGCAGCCGCTTGATGTTGTGCATTGAATGAGGCATGTGGGATGCATTCATGTAAATACTGAATGTACTGTAAGGCTCTGTGTGGTCTGCAGGAGAGTCCCTTTTGCCACATTTTGAGTTTTCATCTTGAAATGCAGAATACAAGATAATACCAGGAAATGTCATATCGATATTTGTAACACACAAGTAGTATGCAATATTTGCAATTTCAGGAGGAAAAAAAGGAAGAGGTTTCTTCCATTCTGTACTGCAAATGCAGAGCATTTGCTGTGCTTCTGCAGCAGGTGGAACAAAACCAGTGAGGCGCAGATGATCCCCAACATGCATACAAACCCCGGATTTCTTCAGTGAAAGTGCCCTTGGAAAGTTCAAAAGCCTAGGATATCTTCCCATTCAGCCTCTGCAATATGCATATTGAAAAGGATTTTACAGAACAAGTCATCCTTTTACCATTGCGTTTAATCTTTTCTCGGTACCCGCAGAGATCTTGTGAGTTCAGAAGTTGTTCCTTCTCTAAATAAAGGATTATGCTTTTCTTAATATTGATGTTTATAGTTCCATTGCTTCCTGAAGCGGGATAGGATCTGAATTTCAGTGAAAACAGAGTAGTGGATAAAGCTTGTGAATCTGCTTTCCTAGGAAGACTTGAAAGGCTTTAAACAGACAACCATCAGTCAGTATCCTTATCTGTACGTTGCTTTTGCAGTGAAAAGCCATGCCTGAGTTTCTGATGAACGGTGTGTTAACTTCAGGCACTTTAGTAGGCACAAACATTTTAATTTCTAGCTCTCTGATCTCATGGTGAAAAACTCTGTGAATGCAACACTTACTCAGTGGTTTATTTGGGATTTTCAGGAGTGACTGTTTGAATCCTCTGACTTAGAGTGCTTGCCAAACCTCTTCCGTTTGCCCAAAGTCTCTCTTGTTTTTAGGAGGAGCCAAAAAAGGTTTGTTTCACATACGACCTGTTCTTAAATTTGGAGGGAAACCCACCTGTGAACCACCTTCGTTGTGAGAAACTGACTTTCAACAACCCCACCAAGGAATTCAGACGCAAACTCATTAGGGCTGGAGGGGTAAGTGCCAAAGGGATTGGAGGTTTGAAGAGGTTCTGCTAAAATGTGTAGTGATCTCGTTTTGCTCTGGGGTTTCTTTTTAGCTGCAGCCCAGCAGGCTACAGTTTTCTAGTTCATCTAAAGGACGACCCAGCCAATTTTTACTCCTGGTTATATGACTGCAGCACTTGAAGCAGAACTAAACCATTGCTTGTGTGATTGGTGGCACTTCATTTTCAATTCTAATGCGACCATTAATATCCAAGCACTAAAGCCCCTCTGGAAATGGAGATCTTCTGTGGAAGTTGCATGCTGTCCATCAGGCAGTTACAGTTATCTGTGACCTTCCTCATGTCGTGAGCTGTATCAGTATAGAAAAGCTCAAGAAAAGGGAGATGCTTCTAGCCTATTCCTTACTCATCTTTGCCACAGGAAAGCTTAATAGTTAGCACTTCCTGGTCGATAAA
The DNA here is from genome assembly GCF_000699105.1 of Pygoscelis adeliae. Lineage (NCBI taxonomy): Eukaryota > Metazoa > Chordata > Aves > Sphenisciformes > Spheniscidae > Pygoscelis > Pygoscelis adeliae. The sequence continues at coordinate 76,282 of NW_008823962.1, forward strand.
TGTCCTCTAAACCTGAGGTCAGCTGCTTGTGGCTTAGATAATAAAAAGTTAAGGAAAAGTGTTAGAATATAGAATGAAAATGGCTGAGAGAGGAAAAAAAATAGATATACTCTTGAAGGCACAATAAGATATGGGTTGATACAGTGGATGAACTCTTACTTCTGGGAAAGTAATGTGCAGTGATAAACTAAAGAAATGATCCTCAAATAGCTACAAGATCTAGGCAAATTAGTATAAGCCACAAAGTGCATGAAGTTTTTAACCAGAGAATGTCAAGACTGTATTCTGAGACACCCCCATATATAGTAATGTGTAATTATGTTCTGTTCAAGGACTTCATTCAAGATGGTCTTAATTGCTGGCAAAATTTACTTCTGAAAAAACATGTTTCTAGCCTGAAAAATTACAAAAGTAAAAAAGCTGTAGGGAAGTTCGTCAATAATAAATCTCAAGAGTGGCAAGTATTCCAAGCTGATCTGTCCAGATGTTCCTCAGCGTGCCAGTGCTTTTCTGTATTGGGCACAAAGGGGAGAGTGCTCATTTCAGCCATAGGATGGCTAGAACATTGTTTGCTTTCTCGGATTTTCGTAGTACATTATTGTATTCTTTATGTATTGAGGTGTTTCATCTGTGAATCACTTTTGATGCCATTCATCTAGTTGAAATTTTCGACAGGATTATTCTGACAGAATATAGAGCAGGTAAGAAGGAAAGTGTTTCATGGAGCTCAGTGCTTGGTGTTAAGATCTTGTCAAGGGAAAGACCCAAGGCCTGCTTTTTTCTTTTCTCCCCCCGTCTTGCTCATTCCTTCCAGATTTACCTTGCTACGCTTTTGCGGGGTAAGAGCATTTGCAGCAGAACACACAGTTCTTGTCCAGAGCTTTATTGCCTGCTTGTGCTCAGAATATTGGAGTTCCCTTTGGGAAAGATACTTGATACTGCATGTTGCCTTTCTTTTTTTTTTTTTGTGTGGTTTTAATGTTCTGTATTTGAGGAGTTGCCTTGAAACTGAGCATTACCTAGACAATATCTTTTTATGGCCTTTAAGCAGGGGGAAAAACATCCAAAAGATTAATAATAGTGTGTAAATTGAGCAAGTGACTTAACATAATCATGTGTTAATAGTCCATGGGACGTTACTCATACATAATTTTTCTCCTCTTTATTACTAGGTGATGGTAATGCCAGAAGGAGCAGAAACTGTTTCAAGGCCAAGTCCCGATTATCCTATGTTACCCACAATACCACTCTCTGCCTTCTCTGATCCCAAGAAGACCAAACCATCCCATGGGTCAAAGGTCAGTGAAGCATGCTTTTGTGTCATCCTGAAGTGAAGAAGTCTTTCAGGACTTGCTGCTAAGAGCTTGTTTAGCAGCTGTTTCTGGCTACTTCTAATTCTGCAAATGTCTTCCTTGTACTCTGTAGTTCACTAGCTAATGGTCTGGAACTTAGAATAATTTAGGAGGCCTTTTTATGATTTGCTAGACTTCTCTCCAGGGAAATTCTGAAAAGAAAATTAAATGCCCAAGACTGGCATTTTTTGGTGAACCATATCTTCTTCCTGATCTGCTATAGCAGACAAAGTTGAATGAAGTCCTCTCTGATTGTTCTGACTTGCATCCTTGATGCTGAGGATGAATTACGCGGATCTTTCACTGTCTGTCATGTAAAGCTGTACTCTAAGTCCTTGCATCTCTTAGCAGCAAGGCTGAGTAGAGAGTCAGCACTTCCTCTGTCATTAGGACTACTTAGGGTGGTGGTGTCAAGAACATAAAATATGCTGCACTTGGTCAAACTAGCGATTTCAAGATTTGATGTTTGCATCCAGCAGTATCTAGTTCTTGAGGCTTCAGAAGCAGCTTAAGTTTTCTTTTTTTCACTTGTGTGATGAAGCTATTTCTGTGTAATTCTACACAGGAGAAACAATCCACAGGCAATGTGTTTTGAAGCAGATTACATACACTTTATCAGCCTGAACAGTCACAAATATTAACAGCAATTCATTTCATGGTGTAATTCAATTCTGATACCCATTTTGTTCAGGGCTCTAAATGCTTCTCGCACCTCGGTCATGTCTTCTGATGTTGATGTTATGAAACAGAATAAAGATGACATATCAGTTAGTGGCTGATTTAATTTTGGTCAGGAGTTAAGCATTAGAAAACAGAGAAGGCAGAAGAGAAATAAAGGGCTCTGACCCAAGCTCTGGTGAAAATTGCCAGTAGCTAAAGAGACAGTAGTCTCCTGCTTCTCTTCCTCCAGGTTGTCCTCAGAGGTGCATGTGTGTTTGCATTTCAGCGTGGCCAGTTCGTACTCCAGTGTCTCCCCACAAGACCCACTTCTATAAGTGTTTTGAGTTCACATATAATTTGCAAAGGGAAGTACTCCTTTGCCTTCATGCATACCTGACTCGTAGGATAGGTGGGGTCCTAATGATTGGTGTCTTAAAGCTCTTATTAAAGGTGATAAAATGCCTGCTGATATCAGAGACTTTGGCTCTCATGGTTGTGGGGTTGTTCAGTATTTTTGTCAAGTTGGAGTGGTGAGCTGGGGGCTAGGCTGCGATCATAACTTGCATTTGCCATGGATGTGATTTAACCTTAAAAAATCCCTTTAGTTGCTGGGGGTTTTTTCCCTAAAATGTGGTGTGAAGTATAACTTTGTGTAACACAGCTTGAGTGAGTTTCCTCTTATCTGGCTTCAGATGTTAACCCTGCAGATTAAATCTGAATTATACATCTATAGATGTTTGTAGACCTCCTTTTATAGAGCATGGAAAGGAACAGGCATTTGTGAAACATTTCATCCTGTCCTGATGTAGATGTTTAAGTGTCTACTGTCAATCTCTGTCCATTAGCTTTAGGGAAATCTAGATGTCTACCTCAGAGGTACTAATAAGTACATTAGACATCTGTGGGTGGATGTCTACATGAAAAAAATGCTTTAATGTGATTTATAAGAATGTGTTTTGTATTCTGTGCAGAGCTTCAATTTCATACCTAGCTTGCATGTTTCTGTTACTGAATTTCAGGATGCAAACAAGGAAAGTAGCAAGGCGTCTAAGCCACACAAAGTAACCAAGGAGCACAGAGAGAGGCCAAGAAAAGACTCTGAGAGTAAAAACTCCTCCAAAGACCTTGAAAGAGAACAAAACAAGCCTTTGAAGGACTCCTCCAGAAAACCAACTGAGAACAAACTGCCTAAGGAGGAGAAGGCACCTCCAAAAGCTGCTTTCAAGGAACCAAAACTGGCCGTGAAGGAGACCAAACTGGAGAACACTTCTCCAAAGGGTGGGCCACAGCCGGAGTTAAAGTCTTCCAGCAAGAGGCCCTCCAATGTGGAGTCACCAAAGCCTAGTGCCAAAAAACAAAAAAAGAGTAGCTCCAAAGGGGTAAAGAATATCCTAGGGACATCTCCCAGAACCTCGTCTTCCTCATACCCAGAGAAGAAACAAACCAAGGAGAAGATGAATGCCAAAGTGGAAAAGGTAAAATCTGAAAGTGAGGCCAAGGAGATCAAAAAGCCTGTGGAAATGGAGGAGTCAAATTCAGAGGATGAAACTTCTTTCAAGTCAGAGGTGAGTAGGGATTTGTCCTTTACCAGGATTTTTAAGCATGCTGCTTAAATCCCTGCATGAAAAAGATCTTGAAAAATATTCCCTCAGGTAAGATAGAGAACCACATTGGCAAATGCTTAGGCTGGGTTGTATCTCAAAAAAACCTCCTCTTTGAAAATCCTATCAGTATTAATCATTACTGCTACCTGGTTTACCTCCTGTTCTATTTAGATTTATCTGCAGGCAGAGTTACTTAAAAGTTGGAGTTTAAGGTTACGGTCTCTCGTTCATCCCTTGCAGTGACATTTATAGAGCTAGAGTATAGTAGGCGTAGATATACTTTCTACCTGCTTATGATAACATAATGTTTTTGAACGTGATCTTAATTCAGAAAAGGAGGAAATAATTTCAGTTTTGTTTCTGAAAAAACAGTATTAAAATGTAAATAAAACCCCCTATTCCTGACGTGGCCTGTAAGAAATGTACTATTGGCTAAAGCTCAAAATACAACCACATGCCACGAAACCTAAATAAGTTGTGTTGTAAAATATAAAACAAACTATGTTATTGTACTACTATTTTTAAAAGCTGTCTAAATATTTTTTTCCTTTTTACAACTAAGAACATTCCTCATCCTGTCTTCTAAAAATTGTTTTCCAAAAGAAGGCCAAAAAAAAAAAGTAGGAGGGGACGGACACAACTTAAATCCAAACTCTGGCTACTTTTCACTTGTATATTTTGTATTTGCTATAAAGAAGCCATATATCTTCTAATAGGATTCACAGGATAATATCACATGAATTTTTGAACTGCTTCCTACTGACCATTTTTAGAAAGATTTGTTTTACTAGAATAAATCTTCTAGGGACAATTCGTATTATGATTTAATCAGCACCATGATACAGTAAGTATTGATGTGTTTATTTCAGAAAGGATTTTTTTGCAAAAGATTCCCAGTAGAAGAGTTTATTGGGGAAGTGTTAATTCAAGTTACTCGGCAAAGATTTTTTCCAGATTGATTAAATGTCTAGCTTGTGCGTTAAGAAGCAGCAGCTCCTCTCCACTTCTAGCCTTATACCTGAAGTGCTGCATCAGTGTGTAGCAAGCTTCTCATTTCGATACAAGATACGTGGCCCTCACTGCAAGCTTCTGTACTCTGCTGATCTGTGAAGTCCTGAGTGTCTTGTACTTCATTATTTCTTAGGTGTCATCCATCCCCTTGGGACTCACCACGCAGCTGTAAGCTGATAGTGCTGTTTAGACTGTTCCGTGAAACCACAAACTGTGGTTGTGGTTCCACAGCGTCTTCTGCAGTCCTGTCCTGCCCCCACCAAGCTTTGTATGCTTCTGTGTCCTCTCTTGCACCAGCTCTCGTGTCTGTTGGATGCTTGAGAGAGGTATTTGAGCTCTAGCCCAGGAGGAGGGTAGGAATACTGAGTGTGATGGAGGGGGAACCGTGGCAGCTGCCAGTCAGATCAGCTTAGGTTTCTGTGGAACTTGAAGCTTAAGGGTATAACTGCATAATGCATTGGCATCAGCAGAGAAGGCTGAGTTTCTTTTCCACCCTGGGGGGTTCTTTTTGCTCCCAATGCTGCAGTTTGCTATTCCATCGTTTGTACTGGTACAGCTGTTTGTGGATCTGTGTGGTAAGCCACATCACTAAAGCGAATGAGCAGCTGGAGGTGGACCAGGGCCCGGAAACTCTTAAATCAGCTTTGCTGCTGCAGCCAACGTATTGTGCAACATGCTCTGAGGCTGCAACTCTGTGATTGCTTTGAGTTGACATCTTTGCAGGCTGCTGTTGAAAGGAACAGTCTTGCTCTCATTTGTTCTGCTGGCATGAGAGCTCGTGTGACTTTGCAGTGGGCTGGAAGAGTTTCTCCTTCCATTTCAGCTCCTG
>NW_008823962.1:81786-89850 GCF_000699105.1 Pygoscelis adeliae
TCCTTTTTTTTTATTTCTCTTTCTCTTTTTTTTTCCTTTCCCCATCAAGTCCAGTTCCCTGTACTGGCCTCATGCTTGGCTGCCTAAACGCTAGTCCTGACAAAAGGGAGAGGCTGAGATGTGAGGGCAGGATTGCTTTTTTCCACTGTCGGCATGTGCTTTTGTCATATCACGGTGACAGTAACTGCAGCCTGAGCGTGCAGCGCATGTCCAGCTGGGTGCCTCCTAAACAGTTGAAATAGCTGATAAGGTTAATGGCAAAAGGAGAGACGGGGGTCTGTACAATTTCCAACTTCTGCTTCTTAGGTCCTATTAAGTCATTTTAAGGGAACACCTGCGAGATTATCAGGAATGAAGGACAATAGGATTGAATCTGTGGGTAAGGCACAAGAGCTGTGCTCCGCTATCTTGAAAATATTGCTCTTTACTTCCATGTTGTAATTTTTCTAAACAAATAGGGCTGCTGCAGTGTGCCAATATACCAGGTATTGGACTTGTTAGATTATTCTCCTTTGCTACTGCATAATTCACAAGGGTTGTAGTGCCCCTTTTTGACATTTTTCCCCTGCTGCCATACAGTTGAATAAATGAAACTCTTAACAATACTTGGGTGATAAATTACAGGGAAGGGTGATATTGGGATGAAAGTCCTGCCGCTGCTTTCACTTATTAATGTCCAAAGCTGCTGATGTGCCTCTTTCTACCTGTTCAGAATGTTTTTATAGTATTAACACTTCCTGTAATAAAGGTTTTTGATCAATGGGAATGTGTGATTTTTCTAGCATCAGGATTTAGTAGTGGAAGTAATAGGTGGATTTCCAGGAATGGTGCAATGAAATTGAAGTGCTAAATTTCCAGGGAATTACTTTTAAAAAGGCAAGATAATGTTACAGTACATTGAGAATCTTTAAACTAGATCCTACTGAGTAACAAAAAAACCTTTAAGATTATTGTAATAGTCGCTGCTGCTATTGGGGATGAAAGAGTTGATTTAGCCTTCACTGCCACCTCGTGGTCCTTTAAGCTAAAGCATGTGATTGCTGCACAATCTCTGGGTTTATGTTAAAAACATATGTAACACTAAAACTTTGTTTCTGGATGCTGTTATTAGCAGTAGTTCATTATATCTTTTTGCTCACTCTTACTGCATAGTATGCTCCTGGCATTTCTGCTGAATACTGGCAGTCAGTGGAGTTGGTTTCACTAGAGTTTAGCTGGTTTCTGTTTATGTTTTCACAATAAACTGGAAACAGTACAGCGGATCGCTCAGATGGTGTAGAAACAACTGTTTTGAGGGTACAGTAATAACTTAGAACTAATTTTGGCGTCAGGTGAGCTAGTTAGGATAGGCATCCTTTCCATGTTTAATGATCAGTACGAGGTATTCAGAGGGAAAGTTGGTGGGTTACAATAAAGACACTTTTTAAGAGGGCTTTGATAATTGTTCTAGGTTGTATGCTAGTCATCTTTCACATTTCAAAGTGAGGGTTCTTTCATTTTGACATTTTTCAAATGCTGTATTTCATCACTTGAGGCTATTTGAAACTAGTGGCCTGAAGGGCTTTGGTGGGAGCTGTTGATGCTACTGCCCAGGAGTGCTGAGCTACAGCGTGCCAAAGTTTTCATAAATGTTGGCTTTATTCATCTTGCATTTTGTTTATTTTCTGTAATTCCAAGAACTGCATTCAGTGATGTATGATGTTGTAGAGTGCTCAAATGCTTCTGTCTCACTGTGCTTTGTGCTCTGCGCTGGTTTTCCAGATTAGAAAGGTTAAGATTCTTTTTCTTTTTTTCCCTTTTATGGGGGGTTAAGTCTGTCCAGTCCAGCCCTTCCAACTCCAGCTCCAGCTCCGACTCCAGCTCTGACTCTGATTTCGAGCCATCTCAGAACCACAGTCAAGGTGTGTTGCAAGAAATAAAATTTGTTAAAATCTTCCTTGCATAACCTTAAAAGGCTCATGAGAATTAGATCTGTTTTCCCAGCACCATATGTAAGGCTCATACGGTTTCTTGTATGCAACCATGTGTTGAAGCTGTGACGCTTCAGCAAGAAAAGGCAATAATGTCATAGTGTAATCATGAACAAGTATTTTTCTTGTTTTGGCAGTTAATTTATGAGTAGGGTATCTCTCTGGATTTGGTTCTTTCCCTGTTGACTTTGGTTTCTGCCTCGGTTTATAAATGTGTTTGCTGCTGCTTGATCTATAGTGTCACCACAATATTTCTCCTCCAATCTCATATATGTTTTATTAAAAATTATAAATGTGATATTCATCACTTTGCCAGTGCATAACATAGCTTCTTTTTCAGATTCCTCCACTGATAACCCAAAGAGATACACTGTGGCAACAGTAAATCTTCTAACCTTAGCAAATGCTGTGTTGCTACAAATACTGTCTCTTGAGTGACATTTAAAATAGTCCCCAAACGCATGAAAAATGCGTCCTTTTGTTTTCATTTCAGAAGAGAGTGGGAGGATTTGGGGGGAGGCTAGGGTGGCTTTACGGCAGTTGTAAAGTTTGTCAACTCTGCTTTAGTTTTGAGACTGGAATACGGTGTCTTTTAGCAATATCTTTGTGCAAAATGAAAATACCGGTGACATCTTATTGAGAAATCCTGATGTATCTTAATAATGACTAATCCAGTTTAGATCAGATAGCTCAGATGGAGTTCTGCTGCACGTGTCCTAGTGTTGAATTGCTGTCTCCCCTCTGATCCCAGGCCCGCTGCGCTCCATGGTGGAAGATCTTCAGTCAGAAGAGTCAGATGATGATGACAGCTCCTCCGGAGAAGAGGCAGCAGTCAAAGCAAACCCAGTCAGCCGGGATTCCAGGTGGTAACAAATCAGGAAGAAAGATGCTTGTTGTCTTTTTGCCCTCCATGTTTGGTATTTTTGTGTGCCCTCCATTTGGAGGGAGGAATCAAAGTGATGGGGCTATGCGTGAGAGGAAAGTGTGAGAGAAGGAGGGAAAGGGCAGATGTGTGGAGTACTTAGCACGGGGTGGGGACACAGAGTCAATGAAAACAGGGTGAGAACAGAATTGGATGAGGAGAGATCACCGGAGCTCAAAGAGAGGAAGCCACTGGGAAGTAGTGTGTGTTGAGCTTGCAGGTGTTAGTGACTGAGCCCCTTAAAATAGTCACCTAATTGTCATCTTCAGATCTCTGCTGAGCTGAATGGTGTGTGACACCTTTGATCTGCAGAGATTAGAGAAGAGTTGTGGAGGCTGTCAGCATGTGTGCTCTTCTTACTGCATATGACTGATACAAAACTGAGAAGTCTCAGTGTCTGCCAATAGTGCGTGCTGACAGTTGGTTACTTGACTCCTACGGGACTTGGTTAACAGCTGTTTCCTGCTTTAGTCAATGGAAATAGTTGAATTTCATCCTTCTCCCCTCAGGAAACGCTGTTGTAGCCAAAATCTGGAGTTTCAGGCTGAATATTTGAAACCAAATGCTTGGCCCATATAGCAGCTGCAAATTTCAAATGATGCTTGTGTTCACCAAAAACCAAAAAAAATCTGTCATTATCAACTAAACAGGAACAGAGAGACTTTGAAGGATATTTTATAGACCTTAGGGGATAGGTAATAAACAGTTTTTCAAACTCATCAGAAGTAGGATACCTGCTATAATACATCTGTAGGGCCACAAGAAGAATGAGAATAAACAGAAAATCTCAAAGGTCACAATAGAAACACTAAATGCTTTCTTTTTGCCTGTGTTCTCAGTGGAGGTGTTGGTAAGCCTCTCGTGCAGGTACTCAGTGATCTTGGAATGAATCCCCAAAATGAACAGTTGCCGTTTGTGAAAATCAGGCGGTACTTACACAGTTGTTCTAAGGGGACTCTTGTATGAAAGAGTCGCTGGCTGTAATGTGTAAACTAAAACTCCCCACTCTGCCTGTCCAGGGAATGGAAGATGGCAAAGGCAACATCAGCTGGGAAAAAAGGGGATTCTTGGAAATTAGACTGACCATTTCTCCCAGACAACTTAGTAGTCTGTAATAAAGAAGATAATTTCACTTAACTCTGTGTGGTTCAGTTGACAGCTAATTAAGTTTCGTATTACCTGGTGATGCTAATTCTCTGCTACTTGTTTTTCAGACTGAGCCTTAGTGACAGCGACAGTGATAACAGTGCAGATTCCTGCCTGCCAAGTCGAGAGCCACCTCCTGGTCAGAAACTGCCCCCAGCAAATAATAAGGTATTGCATCCTACATGCCCATACAATGCTACTTTCCACCACTCTTGGTTCCTGCATTGTGTTCAGTCCATGGTGTTAGTTTTCACTTGCACCAGATTTTCCCTATTTCACTGTCTTCATCAGACAGGTAATTTCTCTCTGTTCAGTGCTGTGTATCCAAACCATCAAACCACCATGTTGTCTGAACTAATTTGGGTCCCTAATGTTGATTTCTTTTACCCTCAGGCATCTGGAAGAAAAAGCCCAGAGTCTTGTAACAAGCCAGAGAAGATCCTGAAGAAGGGAACATATGACAAGGTATGTTTGAGGATTTACATATTATAGAACTGTTGAATGCTCACTAGTATTTCTATGTAGAAAACAATTTGTATCAGCGTAGCCTGTTCAGATTGTTCTGCCTTGGCAGGTTAAAAGCTTGAGTGTAATGAAAAACAGATGTTGAAAGGACAGACTTTGGAGAGTGACACTGCAGAAATTGTGTATATTAAATAGATGGACCCCCAGGTCGTTTCCATATGCAAAATGCTAAAATTGTTTTATTTTTTTGCCCTTTGTCCAAACCAGTGGTCTGGCTACTGCTGTAGTAGCAAGTGCCTCTTCATTAAAAGGCAGTTTTCATCTGTCTTTGATCTTACAAATTAAAGATTGTTTGATGCTCTGCTTTGCTGGTTTAGTTGAAACCTTTGTTCAATGAAGTTCCCTTCTTTTTTGCCTCCGAGGAAAGTCGAGCAGTGTACGTGCTCCTAAAGCATGGCTAGCTCACAAGCAAATAGCCAAACCCCAAGTTGTCCAGAAACTTCTCCCACTGTGATTTTTTTTGTTTAAAAAAAAAAAAATATCAATCAAATGGGAGCTTAATACTTTTCCTTAGTCTCATCACTGAGGTCCTTGCAGTAATCAAGAATCAGTCTGTAGCTCTCACTTGTGTGTTTTAACACTTTTTCAACAGGAAAAGGTTAATCACTTAATGTTAGGTCTAAGCGTGACCTAGAGATACTTGCATCTGAGTCTCCTGCTAGCTACAAAATCTTCAACCACTAGGTACTGTTAACCATAGCTGAGATGGCTTATCTGAGGCAAGGTTTGTAGGTAATAGTATCTTTTATTAGACTACTTATTATAGATAGAAGGGGACACCCTTGAGACCCATTGAAGAGTGCCTGAAATACCATCAGCTTTTCCAAACCTCAGTCAGAGGTTTTATAAAACATACTAGTAGCTCTCCCAGCAAGCATAGCATTCAGTATTGTTTAGGTGTTTTGGGAAAAATGCTTTTCTCTGCGTGAATGTGCTGGGGAGGGGTATATTTCACCTCTTTTGGTTTTGGTTTGTTTTTTTTTTTTCCTTGGTACAATTACTTAAATGAGTTTAGTTTTGCTGACACAGACATGAACAACTCTGGGGCAGCTTTACGGATTGAGAATCTATCCCCCGTGAGCAATAGTGTGCCAACAGAAACTTGCCTTGTTGGCTGCCTAAATTAAAAAAAAAAAACCCACCCCCCCAAAAACCAAACAAAAAAAACCTCCCATCATCCTTCTATAAGAACAATTAAAATGTTGAGCTTGTAAACAATCCTGCATTTCCCATTGTGGTGTATGTAAAAGTACCTGGGAATACAATGCACCTAAAGGATTTTTTCCTTTCCTAAACACAAATCATTGTTCAGCAGACTGCTGGGGTGTTGGTCACTGAGCATCGATACAGGCATTTTCAGGTAATGAGCAGTTTATTAGTACAACCTGCTGATGAAGAACTCGCACTGAAGTTCACCAAGGTGAACTTCACCTTGTTGAGGTCCTCTAAGCTCAAAGGTTCTGACCACTTAAAGCTGGTTACAGGTGTTTGTTTAATGGTGTCATTAAATAGTCTTGCTGATGGTCTTCAGACCATCCCTATTTGTGTGAAGTCTTTAGTCTCCCAGTACTTGATAAGGATGGAGGAGGCAGTAGGAAATTTCGGGAAAAATTGGGAATAGGAACATGTCTGACAGGGCCTCAAGTTTGTCTGATCCTCACTAGGAAGGTCACTCTGGCAGTCATACAAACATGCCACGTATGTCACTATTTCTGTTCCTGCCTCCTTTACAGGCCTACACTGATGAATTAGTGGAGCTTCACAGGCGACTAATGGCACTACGAGAGCGCAATGTGCTACAGCAGGTAGAGATCACTTGCCAGCTTTCTGGCAAGCTGTTGTACTCTGGTAATCTTTGTGTCCAAGGTTCTCAGCCGGACCCCTGTGATGCTTGACCTTTCACTTGCCTCTCCTTCATGAGAGGGTCTGGTTCACTTTGAAAGCAAAGATATGTAGGGGGGAAAAAAAAAAATCGATGTGCATGCAACGTTTTTGTTGGAAAAGATACAGAAATGTGGTTTGTGCATCTTTCCTCTGCCATCCTGGTAGCGGTCCCAAACCTGGGCACTCTCGGTCTAATTTAAGAGGAAAGAAATTTGCCCACGTCACTTTCCAGACTGAGCTAGTCAGGCATGCAGGAGGAGCTGGTTTGCTTTTTTGGGAGAGGATTCCCAAAAAATGGGAATGTTGCGAGACATTCTCATCTCTGAGGCTGTTCTGAAGGGATGAGAAAAGGACTGGATGGGTTGCTCTGTGTCTGCTGGCCTTTCTGCTGTACTTAATCTTTATGGGGTCTCTGTATACATCCTTGCTTGTCTCCTTTCTGTACAGATTGTAAACCTCATTGAGGAAACCGGGCATTTTAATGTTACCAACACAACCTTTGACTTTGACCTCTTCTCCTTGGATGAGACAACCGTCCGTAAGCTGCAGAGCTACTTGGAAGCAGTAGCAACATGACGCTTGGCCTTAGAAGCAGGCTGCTTTTGAAACCAGAAATCCCGTTTATTGGTACCAGGAAACGAACCCATGGAACTAGGCCTTCTTATTCTCTTGATTCACCCGAAGCACTGCCTTAGAGAACAGCCATGCTCTATGAATGCACAGCCAGCTGCACTTTCTTGTAGGCTTCAAACAAGCGCCCATATTGCTGAGTCTGTCCTCCCTAGCTTCATAAGTACGCTTGGGCACAGGTCCTGAGTAGAGCAAAAGACATGCTGCACTTAGCTGCACAGTGCGACCTTTTTGGTTTTACTTCAAGAAACTGTTTTAAGAGCACGCTTTCAGGCGTCTCTGAGATCTGAAGAAGTGTGGACGATGTTTTCTTCACCAAATCTAGGGACCAGCCTGCCTGCGGAGAGCTCTAGCGAGTCCCGTTTCCTCCAGCTCTGTGAAGAAGCGTTCATGCTGTGTAAGCGAGATTGGCTTTTACAAAGCTAGCCGAGAGACTGATGACAGAGGAGGCTTCCCAGGGGTCCTGCTGGTCTGCTGCAGAGGACAGTGGACAGATTCCAGTTTTGATCACTTGCAAGTTAGTTCTGCCGCGGTTCGGTACAGAGCACTGCTGTAATTTGGCTCCCGATTCCTACAGGGCATCGTTCCACGCGCAGGACCTTCAGCTTCCTGCAGAGACAGTTCGTGCTCTTTGAAGAGGCCTCTAGAATCTGCTGTCTCCCGCTGGGGTTTTGAGATGTCTTGTTTGTTGATCTGAGCTCCTAAACAAAGTCTCACTCCTTTCAGTCTGCTTTAACTGTAATAGGACTACAAAACTGTAAGCTGTATATTTTATATATATATTATATATATGTATGTACTGTATGTATAAGAAGGGCCTAGTTGGGTCTTATGATCTTAAGGGTGTGTTTTTCTGTTATGTTTTTTAATGGCTATGGCAGGGGAAGGGCGCTTAATAAGATTTGACTTGTTTGTTAAAATGCCTCTTGTGGACAATTTTTAGTGTATGAAAGCGGAACCGAAATCTTCAAAGCCTTGTGTGCTCTG
>NW_008823962.1:89887-111646 GCF_000699105.1 Pygoscelis adeliae
TCGTCTTCTCATTTGTCAGTGTTTAATAACGTTGCCAAAATACGTGATTGGTTTTGTTCTATGTTCTCAAAGAGGAATCTCCTACAGTGGCCCCTATAGTAGTGGCTGTACTTTGGGAAAACCAAAACAAGGGAGAATTTTATCTTGGGGCACACCTGGAAAACACTGATGTAAAAACCAAGTGAAGTCAAGGTTTGTTTCTTCCTCTCCCGCCCCGCTGCCTGTTCAAGAAATGGCAGGAAACAGTAAACACTAATCCAGAATCTTTCATGTATTTCTAGTTAAACTAGTACTGACTTCCAAGCGTTGTCTAGGTGGGTGTGAGGAAAGTCCTATAGCTTTCATCAAAACTGCCTTACACTCCTGTTCCCTAAATTCAGTATTTTTTTTGAAGAATTGCTCCGTTTTCCAATCAGTGTGTAAGCTTTTGCCAAATGTTAAGAGGGCTGCAGGCAGCGAGGAGGAGAGCAGCGGTCCGGAGGAGCCCCCTGCTCCTGAGTGGACCTCCCATATCTGTGAAAGCCCCGTCTGGGAGCCGGGGGGTTGCATCGCTCCAGGGTTTGCTGTCCCTTCTCCATTATGAAATTGCAGTCCCTTGTTTTGGGTTACCCCTTTCTTTATCATGGAAATGTTGCAACTAATCAACTTAAGTGGCAATATGATGATAAGCTTTTTTGAGTTGGGTCATGTTGACCCGATTCCCATTAATTTTGTCTTTGTACCATCTTTCATGTGTCGTGTGTGTGTGTGTGCGTGTATATATATATAAAAAAAAATCAAGCTCATGCCAGGTGCAAACCCTGTCACGACAGTGATCTCAGCTGTTTTCTTTCTTGATGGACAATGCCAAGCCTGGATAGAAACCCTGTGCGCAAATGTACACGGAGAAGGTGGAGGACTAGCGGGAAGAGGAGGAGCTGCAGTTCTGTCTTGGTTGGCAGTGGGATGCACCGCGGTGGAGGACGGCAGACGCAGTCCACGAGTGTCACGGACTCGCCCGTGTGCTGTGTTAGGCGTGGTGGGTACGTGCGGACTACTCATGGTCTCCGTTGGGTCTGTGGCGTGGAGGAGGCAAGCCTTGTGCGGTCGCTACGGCCCCGAACGTGGCTCCCTGGGCGTGCGGAGCGGCCCCTGGCACGCGGTGCCTCCTGCCCGCTGCCCCCAGTGAAGGGCGGGGTTGGTGACATTGTCCTGTCCCCGAAGCAATAGGAGCAGCGGTGGTAGCCAGCCTGAGCCCGAGATCTCCCGAGGTCTTTGCCTCCTCTCTCCACCCGGGTAACTTACTCCCACAGCCACTGCATCCGTGTCGCCCATCCTGGCAGCATTTCTCCTGGGACTGTCAGTAGCCTCCAGCGTTACCCCACGAGGGATCGGAGGTGCCACCTCCCTTCTGCCCCCTTCTCACGTTAAGATCTGAATGGTCACGCTGCTCCCAGGCAGTCCAAGAACACGTGTGGGAGGGTGTTCCTGAACTTGGCTGGAAGTGCCTGGGGCTGCGGCATCGTCCTGTCCTGGAACCGACTTTATTCGTGAAGTCTAATGAGCATTGATAGGAATTTTGTTTGGTTTTTATAAGAAGTATTTTACACATGGATTTTTTTAGACTGTTTATAATCTCCTTGAAAACCTGAAATAGGATTGTTCCCCCAGCAATAGTTCTTTTCCATTGTGTGCACATGCTGATTTGTTACTAAAAGGTTTCTTGCAAGTACTTAGTTGTTCTACAGAGTTGTTGTTTTTTGGGGTATGTGGTAGCGTCGGGGACCACAGGAGGAATGACTCTGCAAACAAAGAACGGTCAAATTTGGGCCTCGTCTTGTGTCCCCTTCTAGTTACATATGAACGAGTTCCCTGTGTAGATTCTCTATAGGCTGGCTGAATGCTGTTCTGAACATGCCGTGTACAGGTATTTGTGGATAAAGTGTTTGTTCTTGTGTCACTCTTGAGAGCATGGATGGATTATTGTGCTATAGGAAGGAGGTGGCAGTGCTGCTGTCAGCATTGCTTCAGGTCTTCGAGGATGTGTAGTAGCTTGCGTTGTTTAAAAAAAGGAAAAAAAAAAAATATCCAAAATTGACTTCTAGCCATAATGGTTTTTTCCAAGGAGAATGGACAGAATTCTGTTACTTTTCAGTGTCCTTCATCTTGTTACTGAAGGCGTGAACAAGTGCTGATCAGTCTGAAGGCTTTCAGAGTTGCTTTGAATTGAATCGTGTTGGAGGTAAGATCAGGACACAGCTTTTCCTTTGTCCTTGGCCTTTGTATTAAAGGGCAAAAGAGGGGTCGGGAGCATTTCCCTGTTGTCTTGGTCTGCGTACGTATTAAGCCTTGAGGCTTTGATTACTGACATTTACTATTAAAACAAAAAAAAAAAAAAAGGATAGTAAGGCTGGCTGGATCCCAAAACACCAGCTGAGGAATATTGGACACGTAGGTAACGAGACTGGCTGTGCCGTGGTCAGGCTGAATACATGGAAGTGCAATGATTTTTGCCACCAGTTCTTCTATTGCTGTGTGCGGCGGTAGCATCAGAACTAGCAAAGCAATTGGTGCAACAATCCAGAAGCGGTTTTTGTCAGGTCTTGAACGTATTTGATGGTGAAAGAGGCTTAAACTTCCCTTACGGAGCTTGCCCCCGTCACGGTCTCCGCTTGCGGAGACGCCGAGTCACTCTGGTTTCAGCTGTCACGTCGGCGGGGGCCCACTGGAGCGCGCGGGCGGGGTGCTCGGAGGAAGCTTCTCTCTACTAGCCCGGGTGCCTGGCACTCGCTAGTTGGCACGCTCGGGCCGATGCTGTAGACAACCATTGTGCACCTTGGACGAGTATTGCTTCTAAAACGGCGAAAATCCATCGGTGTTGCTTTCCTGGGGGCGTGAAATAGCCATCAAAAACTGACAAGATGAGTTTGCACTCCTAAAGAAAAATGTAAGTACTTCAACTTCTAGATAATTTTTAATTGTATTTCTGCCTAGAGCCGAGGTATTAAATACCTTGTCACTTGAGGATTTTAAAAGTTGTGTTGGGGAAAGAATTCTTCACTCAGCTGTAAGAAATTCAGCTGGCCCAAGACTAACTTCAAGATTAAAAAAAAAAAAAAATCATGTTTGTAATACGTTACAGGATTGTTTGTCCTGAATTTTAAACTTTTTGTTAAATTTGTGGAACTATGGAGGAATTTTCTAGAAAAAGTGAAATAAAGTAAGATGGAAAAGTAAAACTTCAAGCGTTTTTTGTTTGTTGTATTGCTTCTCCATGGACAGCAAGGAGAAGCGCCTTCCCCAAGCACCTTGTTACCAAAAATGTTTTCCGTTAGAAATACAGACGCCAGTAACGCCATCGGCCGCTCTTCAGCTCCGCCAGCCCCTTGCCCGCAGGCAGCGCCGCGCCGGGCACACGAGGTGAAAAGCAAAGGAAAAAGAAACTTGTTTTAAGCGCGGCCGGGCTGGGGGATGACTCTGACGTCCCGTCAATACATCGGAGTTCTGAGGCGGTTGCTTGAATCCTGTTGCCGCCGCAGCTTCGTGTCGGGGTTCCCTGCAGTTTGGCAGCAGCAGGAGGGAGCTGCGAGCGCTAGGTGGAGCGCGCAGGCCAGGCCGGAGGGCCGCCCGCTTTGAGGCGGGTGCAAGTGCTCCCTCTCCGCTTCCATGGGCTTTGAAGGTTATCCGCTGCTCCCAAATCGTGTCGGGACTTGTCGCGAACCGAGAAGAGCGAGGCAGAGCTCTGGCGCAGGCGCTCAGCCGCAGGCTGTGAGCAAAGGTTAAGGCCAGGAGCTTAATTTAATTCCCCTTCCCAGCGCTGCAGTGTTTTGTACCTGTCGGTCTCCTCCCTCTGCTGCTGCGGGCAGCGTCTTCAGCCCTGGCTCCGGCTCTCCCTGCGATAAGGCAATTTAACCTTTTTGCTGCTCACCACCCCCTCACCTCGGAGCCTGACCCCAAGGCAGCGTCGCGTGTTGCTTTGCAAAAATCACTGAAGTGTTAAGAGACACAAACTGCGGAGTTTATTTATTGGAGACATTTCAAGTTCACACAGCTGAGAACACCAATGTTTGCACGAGATCAGCAGCGGTTACAATAGTGCATTACCCGCCCTTCCCTACAGGTGCTGTAGGCACGTGTGCAAGCGGAACTTCACTGAGCCCAGATCAGACACAAACTTTTAGGTTTAAACCCCCCCTGAGGTGCCCAGTTCCAGGTACTGCTACTGCCCACCCCAGCGAGGTTTCGGTGCTGCGCAGGGCTGTAGGTACAGAGCCGCGGTGCCCCCCAGCCGGCAGCCTGCTCGAGCCATTTGCGTTATTTAATAGCGTAGATGCCTCTCCCCCGCAGGGTGCTTCCCCTCAAAGCACCAGACATCTCCTGGTGCTCCTCCTTTGGCCATGGGAAACGCTGCCCAGAACCAAAGCGTAGAGCTGTTCCACCTGTATTCAGGGAATGATTTCTAGTTCGAAATAAGCCATTTTACAAGCAAGCCTTCATTTGCTGTTGGGATGAACAGTCCCTCCAGGCACGGGGCAGACTGGACTAAGCCTTGCAGAGCCATTTAGAAGAGCCCTTCAAGCGCTACCGGTAACGGGCGCTTTCCCCCAGCACAGAATGCAGCGTAAAGGCCCTTTACAGTTGCCGGCATGGCTGATCACGGACGTTCGAAAGAACCAGCCTTTGAGCAACCGGGTTCCCAACACCGTCTCCTCTCTCCAAGTGCAGGTACAAGCCCACCCCAGGGCTCTGGAGTTCCACCACACTCTAGACAGCGCTTCTATGATTGTAAGACTACAGCTGGATTTCACACACGTTTGTACGCAGCCTCATAAATAGCAGTCCCTTCTGTAAAACGCCTCTCGGAACACAGGCCGCGTATACTATTTTAACAATACAATTTATGGCTTCATTATAACTTAAGAAGATAAAACAGACAAAATATTGCACAGACAAACCCAGTGAACGCGAGGTTCCACATACGCACTGAGCCAGTGTGTGTAGTCACGCAGCATTCTTCATCTTTGACAGAAGACAGGTTGTGGGTAAAGAGGTTTGAAATAATTCAGATGCCATCAGCATGCAGTTAAACGTGCATCGGGGGCAGTGAAGTACACCGCTCTAAAAAGAAATCTGTCTCTCCCTCAGCAAGAAAATGGCAGTTCCTGATTGTTTTACATTCAGCTCAGGAAAAGAAAACTTTGGTTAAAACATAGTATGTAATATGGATTTAAGGGAGCATTGTATTGCCCTCGTAAAAATGGAAAGACAAAAAGTACGAAGCAGCGATGTTGAGGAATATCTCAGCGCTAGAACACAGACACAGGAAAACACTGGGCACGAACACGCTCACCACACTGCAGTATGAAGGCCAAAAAATACACAGTTAAGCAATTCAGAAGGGCCGCGTGATGACCGAGCCTCATTTATTTCAGCAGAACGCAGGGCATCCTCCCTGGGGATGGCGGCAGGGGAATCGCCCTCCAGCCTTGCTTCAGTCCACGGCACAAAGGCTCCGCGCTACTGCCGGAGCGCGTTCTCTGTTGTGGTAGGTGTATCCACATCCGCGTAAAACTGAGCGATTTGGTCTTTGTACTTCTGTGCCACCACCGGTCTCTTCAGCTTCATTGTTGGGCCTGTGGAAAAAATACAGCAGGAGGTTTTAACGGCGACAGTGCCATTTTGAGACACAAATCAATACTGGAGTGAAGCAAGCCTGGAGGAAGATTCGGAACACGTGAACAGACGTTGACTTCTAAATTTCTCTTTGCGATTAATAAAGTCTCCCTTCCTTCCCCTGTGGATAGAAACAGCACAACCATCCTGCAACAGCCAACGCGGAACCAAGGGTAAGCACTGCTCAGCTCAGTTCTGCCGGGCAGAAGTGGGAATTCATCCCACCCTCCCCAAAACTAGGACGTTGAAAAGCCACAGCGAGGAAGGGCCGTGGGTAGCTCTGTGCGTTGGGTTATGCTGTCTGTCCAACATCCAAGGAAGGGCTGACGGGGTAACCCCAACCACTCACCGAGCTCTCCGCCAAAGAGAGAAAAGTCCTTCTCCAGAAGGACCCACTTCTGGACTTTCTGAGCATTCGAGACAGCTCCCTCGTTGACTGCCGAAATTCCCTTCTGGATAGCCGCGTAGATTGCCTTGTCTTTGCTGCTGATGATTTCGGAGACTTTCGTAGCCTTGCTGCCCAGTTTTTGACAGTATTCAATAGCTTCTGGAGTGAGATCGTCTCCTGGCTCGCCAGTTTCTACATCTACTTTGCACTGCAAGACAAGTCAGAACAGGTAACTTTGTGTTGCTAAACGCTTGATTCCCTTCGTACTAATCAGCCTTACAGCCTTGGGAAGCCGCCCTGCCTCCTTCCCCACCCCGGGACCAGCTGATCAACCACCGCGATCTTCATACGCTTGACGCAAACACCGCTTCAGATGAAAACCTGTTGAGGCAAAACACAGACGAAACCCCTTCAGATCTCCGCGTGCTCGACAGCCGTGTCCATACCACGGAGCAAGGTGGGTACAGAGCTCATCTTCCAGATTCCTCCTGGGCTATCCCAAGTTGATCCCTTTTTTCTGGACCTTTTTTCTGGGCCGCAGCTTTAGTTCCCTGCATCCCACAGCAGCGTTAACAGTCTGCTGGAAGTCAACGCATGCGGCACCCGACCAGGACAAGCGCAGCACCGCCACCTCCAGGGCCTGGCTGGGCGTCTCTTGCGCAAGGGTGAGGAGGTTGGCAGTCAGTCGGTCTCAAGAACTAACGAGCAATTACCACTGCCCTGAAAAACCACCAGCCTGCAGGGTCTCCAGAGAGAAGTCAGTGCCGGCCACCCACAGGTGTGTCACCGTGGAGTTTAAAGCCAGTGTCTTAAAAAGAAATCGCTGACAGCTCGTTGCTGTCCAGACTGCTCCGGGAGACACTGAAAAATGGGCAAGGAAAGCAGAAGGGTTTCTTTTTTCAGTCTCCCTTTTAGGTCTTTTACTTCTGTTTCTTTCTGCCCTATGTGGTACAGAGAGAAACAGCTGCCCTGAACAACAGAAGAACCTGATCAAGTGGCAATGCTCATTTTTCTGTACAGTTACAACTGCTGTTTGCAACCCAGCTACAACAAGTCATACTCCAGGATGCCTCCTGTCTCTAGAAGACGCTGTAAAAACACGTAACAATTATCTTCCTCACTGGCATGAAACATTTAGCAACATAGGTGGATTCCCCTCCTGTTTTCCATTACCTTTAGCGTTAGAAGCATAGCGAGGAACTTTGCTTTGTCTCCAACCAGCATGGCATTGCTGAGGATGGGAACAGCATCTTTTACAGCATCCTCGATTGGAACGGGAGGAACGTTCTCACCTCCTGCAGTGATGATGAGCTCTGGAAAAGAATCATAGAATCATTAAGGTTGGAAAAGACCTCGAAGATCATCGAGTCCAATCATCAACCCAACACCACCATGCCCACTAAACCATGTCCCTAAGCGCCTCATCTACACGTCTTTTAAATACTTCCAGGGATGGTGACTCAACCACTTCCCTGGGCAGCCTCTTCCAATGTTTCACCACTCTTTCAGTAAAGAAATTTTTCCTCATGTCCAACCTAAACCTCCCCTGGCGCAACTTGAGGCCATTTCCTCTTGTCCTGTCACTTGTTACTTGGGAGAAGAGACCGACCCCCACCTCGCTACAACCTCCTTTCAGGTGGTTGTAGAGAGCGATGAGGTCTCCCCTCAGCCTCCTTTTCTCCAGGCTAAACAACCCCAGTCAAATCTTGATTAATGCTTAGAGCTTTTCCCCCTTCCCTCACAAGCTGAAATAACTTTATAGCTCCTTTGTGTCTACCGGATCAGTGAGTCTGTGTCCCAACACCCAGAGAAGGCAGCAAACCAGGAGGACTCCAGTCAGGCTAGGAGAGACGAGACCGAGGTGCGCATGCAAACAGCGCTGCAAAAGCTGCTCTGATGCTCCAGAGATGTTTGCAGTTTGGGAACATGGGGTGTGGCGTACGAGCACCTCAGTACCCTGCCACAGTCACCTCAGACTCTAAGGGATGTAAGTTGGTACCCAAGTTGTTCAGAAACTCAAGTAAAAAAATTTGCTGAGGCAAAGCAGAGTTTTTGAAGTTACAGTGTGATACAGAGCCGAGGAGAGCCTGCCTTTCCTGGCTGTCTTTTACAGGTTTCTGAAAGCAGCCCCTGTGCGTGACCATTTCTCTCTTGTTGATGACTGAAGTCTTGCATGAAATTGGATTTGTTTGGGGTTGGTCAAAGTGGTGTCCCAAGAACTGCATTGCTGCAAGCCATTTTCGCAACAGTGTTAAGCTATGTTTTCTCTTAGAGGTTGACTAGCAAAGTTAGCTGAAACTGGAGGGACCTGGACAGGTCCGGCACCGTAAAACAAGCCAACAAAGCATTAACTACTGCTTCTGAGATCAGAGGATTTCTTCCTTACTCTGCAAACACACAGTGGTTTCAGAGGTCATCCCTCTCCTCCCATCACACGCCGTGTCACATGCTCAGTGGCAGGACACGCTGCAGCCATATTCATATTTAAAACTTCAGAAGAAGTATTTAAACATTCTTCTGTGCAAGCCACAACCCCGTAACTAGCAGGGTCTGAACGAATCCTATCATAGTACTGCGTAACCTCAAGACAACAAAGGGAGGGGATGCATTACCTTTAATTCTGCCGGTGATGTAGAGGAATCCGTCTTTATCATGCTTGCCAAGGTCACCCGAATGCAGCCAGCCATCTTCATCAATTGCCTCTCTGGTTTTTTCTTCCATGTTCAAATAGCCCATGAAGATGTGCCTTCCCGAGAAGCAGATCTCCCCGTTGCCATCTCCATCTGGCTTATGAATCAGCGTCCGGCAGCCTGTGACTTCCCTTCCACAGCTTAAAGAGAACACAAACCCATGGCGTTTTTTATTTTTTTTTAATTCAATAGCTGAGCAGCAGAGTGAGATGACAGCAGTACCCTCTCAAGCTGAAGTGTTTGAACAAAGCCAGGCAGCTTTTTATTACAACTGCTTCAGCAAGGAACTTATAAACTTAAAAGGCATCTGCTTATCTAAGGGGAACTACAGAAAAAGTTGTTATTGCAGAGAGATCAGTGCTCACACACCTGGTGTTTTCCACTCATGGTTCTCAAACACCTGAGCTTTGAATTAGAAGATTTATGTGCCTGGCAGCAAGCTTTTACTGACGGCAATATTTAACTCTGCAGACTGAACCCATGGGGACTGAACAAGCCATTCAAAGCAACAGCACAGTCTCACTGCATTTATTCACTTGATGTTAAAGTGAACTGTAGGCTAGAGTTACTAATTCTTCCTTCTTCCCATCAATCCCTTGCTTCCTCCTCAGTTCCTAGAGAATCCAGGCCAAGTTAAATTTAAGTAACGCTGCTGTTGCCCACGGCAGGTCTCTTCATCTGCAAGATGTGGCCAAAGGAACTGGCTCCCTAGCGACTTTTTACTGGCAGCAAGACTCTGGGGATGAGCTGCGTCAGGCGAGACGGACATGCCAGATGCAGGAGAAACCTAAAAGCAGCTCTTCCTCCCAGCCAGCAGCGCTCTACTCGCAAAAAGGCGTGTACCTGGTAAGCTTGAACGCGTGAGGTAGAGAGATTGTGTGAGGCCCAGAGCTCTCGCTCATGCCGTACAGCTCGAACACAGGAATGTTCAGACTTAAAAAAAATTCCAGCGTCTCTCTGGTGATGGGAGCAGCCCCCGTGTAGCACTTTGTGCACCGGTCCAGCCCAATGGCCTTCCGCACTTTCTTGTACACCAAGTGCCTGGCTAAGCGGAAGTTCACCGGGACTTCAGAATACCTGTAGGAGAAAACCGGTTACAAGATCTCAGTCACCAAGCAGAATTTCTCCCCCTTCCTCCTTTCATCTTCCTCCTATTTTAGTTTATTCAGTAAAAAAATTAATTACTTCCCCCTCCAGCCCTTGCTGCTCACCCTCTGGTCCAAGCGCCACATTTGGCTTTTAACTGTCCGTAAGTCTGGCCTGTTACACGGGATCTAATTCCTGATCTGACAGTAAAGTTCTCCTCATGTTCGTAACATCCCTTAAGTGTAGTTCAGAATTACCCGTTCATCCGCTTCAGGTTTGTCTGCAGCCCGACTCCCTTGGCCCACGATGCCACTTTTCTTCTGAGTGCTGACGATTTTGCGCCTATGGATTTCATTTTTTCTTCCATTTTTTCCCAGACACGAGGAACTCCCAAAAAAGCAGTTGGCCTCACTTCCCGCAGGGTGTCTACCAAGGTGCCCTGAGCAAAGCAGAATTTAATACAGCTTTCAAGAGTGCTTCACTGTAGATTTCAGGTCAGCACTGGTCACTAGCCGAAGCTTAGGACTCTGCCATTAATTTTGAGGACTTGCTCATTTTCAGCTGCAGAGCCAGGAGAAAGGAACCCCAGGAGCATTCAAATGCCACAGTGCTTTTGAGAAGACAGCAAGGGTCGACGCTTTCGGTGCCAGCGCTGACACAGCGCCAAGAGAAGAATCGTTCTCTTCTCAGGACACAGATTTAATGGTGGTGGCATTTTGCAATGTGGACAGAGCAAATACAAAGCCGTTGCTCAACCAAGCTGTCGGGGCGGAGAACTGGTGTCAGGTGAGACACCAAGAAGGCTCCTAGTTGTGAAGTGCTTGGTCAGCTCATCCTAGCTTGCCATACAGGGTCAAAAGGCAAAGGTCAGAGTGGCTACACTCATCAAACCAACAAACCCTTAAGCAGGAGCAGTTGGTCACTACGCAAATAAACCGAGTTAGCACAGCTTTTGGAATCGTGAGGTAAGTCAGCCACGTTTGTTTTAAATCACCCACCCCAGCTACAAGCAGGTGTAGGATTTTTATTCTCTTACGTTTTTACCTTTAATGCATCTGGTTGAGCAAAGAAAACTTGTACGCCAAATGTCATTGCCGACCAAATATCTGACATCTGTGCAGCAATATGACTGAGGGGCAGATAGCTGACCACCAGTTCCTGCTTCTCCTTAGCATCTGTCAGCATTATGAAACGCCCTGCCGCCGATGCCGTCCACGTCAGCTGTAACGAGAACCCACATCAGTATTACGTGACCCACATCAGTATTGCGTGGCAGCGCTTCCGAGCAGGCACAACACAGAACACGCAGCTCACGAAAGTCTGACTTCCCGTGATCTCAACACCGGGCATGTTTTTCAGCTGATCTCCACCCTCCCTCAGCACCCACGTAAGGTCACAGAATGGACGTTTATACAGAAAGATACTTACATTGTCGTGACTGAGCATTACTCCCTTTGGCTGTCCAGTTGTCCCCGAGGTATATATTAGTGTACAGCACTGGTTAGGCTTCTGCGACTCAATGATTTCACGGAGCTGAGTATCTGGAACATCTTTGCCAAGGTCCATGAACTCACTCCACTGTATATATAAGAGAAGAGCTCGATCACTTTGTAGGCTATCATTCACATGTGAAATTAAACCCTTTGCTACGCATGAAGAGAAGGAAACTGTTTCCTACGTCCAAACCTCTGGCAGAATCTGGATGAGGTTGTAAATATGCACTGTCAGTCCCACAATGTTTTCTGGCTGCCACAAGAGGCGTGGCGAGAGCAGAAGAGGAGACGGATCCACCCTGAAGAAGCTCACTAGCTCTGTAGCAACCCTGGCGTTCACTGGGAGTGTCCAGTTGAAGTAACTGTGGGACCCGAGGCTGCCTTGCAGAGGTCAGTACGCTAACACCCTCCCTTACAACATGGATTATCGAGACTTGAACAACAGTAGACATCTGCTGCTTCGGTGAGGCAAGCAATCCCTCACAAAAACCAACATAAGCTCACACGATGACAGTCCTGTGGAAGGTGATGGTTGCTTGCAAGCCATCAGCTGAACACAGTATTTACACGCCATTAAGCCGCCCAGTACTTACGGAGTACAGATTTGGTCTCTTCTCTTTTAGCTCTTCCCCATACTGGATAATAGCTTTCAGATGAGGTAGTTTATGCTGAATCTGTTTTAAGAAGGGAAATTCGTGAGAAGGAGCAAATCCTGCCTGTCCCTTTTAGGCCTAAGTAACCCACCATTTAACATGCTACTGCTACTTGCCATTTTAAGCTAAGAGAATCTCATCTGTGTTATTGAAAGAGAACGGGGAAGCCTCACCAGAGACAGTAATCATTTAGACTGGGATGTTGCCAGACAACCTAGGGGATGCTCAATTGTTCGTTTTGGCTTCTCATATTTTAAGCTCGAGGCTTTGCTAAGCTGTGGAACCACCGTTTAACCTCTCGTGAGATTTAGCACTAGTGACTACTCATCTGGCTTGAACAGGGAGCACACCAAGTAGGCTCGATCAGTTCACCTCTGCTTTCAGATGCAGCATTTCCCTCAGGTATTACCCTCCCACAGCATTTACCCTCCCAAATCTGTCGATAGGATGCTGTAGCCCCCAGCCATTTAAAAAGTATATTTACTTCTAAGATTTTCTGCAGCTGTTTATGGTTTTCCACAACCAGAACATTAGCACTACAGTTCTCTGCTACATAATGACAGGCCTCAGGAGAGTTTGTAGTGTAGATACCAACAGCAAATCCACTACAAAAGAAAAGGAAAAAAAACAAAACAGAAAAGCAAAATACAGAATTAGAGGATAGGCAGAGTTGCTGGCAAAATTCAGACCATTTCAAACTTTAACGGAGGAAAAACTTTAGGAAGAATATCCCATGAAACAACAACAAAAAGTGGAGGGCTTAATTCCAAGAGCAAAGGTTCTGTTCCGGGGCATGGGAAATGTCAGAATGCTGTAAGGGACCAAAATGTCTCAGGTGGAAGAAGGCTATCAAAATCCAGTGCTGTGATTCTCTGGCATTTCCCATCATATTTTTAATCACAGTGTAAGTGAGCATGGTTTTGGATTAACCTACTGTTCATCTTAGTTTGAGAGAAGCACCTGGCTAAAAAAAATAAATTAATTTTTGTCTCATTAATTTATAATGAAGTAAAGAGAGAGTTTAGGTCCTAGCTATCTTCATTAAATTCAAATATAAGCAGTTGGTTTTGTTCTGTTTTTTTGTGGTTTGTTTGGTTTTTTTTAATCAAAAACTGCTTCTCGCATGAATACTGAAATTACTATCTGAATGCTAAAGCAAAATGCATGCCAAGAGACAACACTCATTCTTACCCTGCAAGGATAGCTCCAATGTCAGCGATAAACCACTCTGCAGAATTAAATCCCAAGATGCACACTCCATGGAAACGCTCTAGTCCCAGCTGTAAACAAGAGATGAGATTACAGCAATCTTGTTTTTCCTTTGAAGAATGCTTAGAGTTAATTTACAGATCTCTGCTGCGAGCACAATGTCAAGGGAAAAGTTCATGATATTATATACAGTAATTCACACTGAAAAACTTCCCAAGACCTAATATGGAACCAGTTAGGTTTCACGTCAGACACTGTCCCGCTTTATCAGTAGGCAGGAAAAAAAGGATTTGCTTAGGTCTGCACTCGGTATGACTAGCTCACTGATGCTAACGGTATTATAAAATTGCAATCCAGGTAGTTATCAGTTCCCTTTGGGCTGGGAACGAGAAGGTAAGAGATTAAGTTAGACAACACCTATTGAGACATTTAGTCACTTAGTACAAGTTAGATGTGTCAGATATCAATAATGACACAAGCAACAAGCTCCAGTGACAGTCAGAGGCACTTTGCTATGAAATTCCAGCTGTCCAAGTCCCAGTCTTCGAATCTCCTCGGCCATTCTCTGGTTTTGTCCCAGAGTCGAAGTACATAGGCTGGAAGATCCCACCATAGGACTAAAAACAAGAGTGGCCTTAACTTCAAGAAATAAAGACTTCATAATGATAACAGTAAGTACATGTAATGTTGGTTTCTCTCTCTGAGTGTCTTAATTCCCAACAGTACAGGCAAAAGGCTCAGCCAGTTTGGACATTTAAGTCTCATTCATAAGCATCCCTTCAAGTTTTTTCTTAGAAAGATTAAAATTTACATGCCTCATGAGGGGTGTTGTCCAGGTTTCACACATACCTCAAACACCTCTCTTCAAATGTTTCCTTACGCACTTTTTGGTAGTTGAATGTGGAAGCAACTGGCAAGAAATTCAAACAAAACCACTGAGGCAATTACTAAGTTGTTCATGGCACGTTCAGGTATTTCCCTGTCACTTTAAGACTCACTCAGAGAATTTGCAGGTTTAAGATACAGTTGACCACAGCCATTTCAGCAGTTAAATTCACTGAATGTGAAGGAGGAGCAGAATTCATCAAAAGCTTACCTTCAGAAAGCTTTTTGCTGCTTTCCAGCACTCATCATAGTACATCTTGTACGTTAGTTTTATCCACTGGCCACCCTTCTTGGATGCAAGGGCATAATAATCACCATATTTACTAGCAGCTTCCTGGAATAGCTCATGAACGGTCTTTGGTGCCTCACTGCCTATGCCCTGTTCATCCATCCTCAGTCTGACCTCTCCATCTCGTCGCGCTGTCCACACACTGGAGGTAGGAGGTGAAGAGGCTGGTTTGAAAGAAAAGTGTTCAGCATCTTATATTTAGAAACAGCTTGCTGCCGTAACAGAAATATAAATACAAGAATCAAACATATGAAAGCAAATGCTAATATACCCCCTCCCACCCCCCTTTTATTCTTGGCACGTTTGCCATACAACTCCCAGTATTTTAGATCAGGACTAATAGATGAAGCTTCTAAAGCACTTTCAAGATTTTGTTAAACATTTCCCATTTACATCCCCCTCTAACCTGCTTTGCTGCCCTAAAGCTCTTGTACCGGTAAGGCGGCAGCTTCCTGCAACAATCACACACACTGTGCTTTGTTGTTGTTGGTGGTTTTTGTTTTTTTTTTTTTTTTCAAGGAGGACTGACCTTAGTACATTGTTACCTGGTACATAAGCATTAGTCAGTGACACCACCTATTTTACTCCTTGAAGCACATCCGTGCTTTAAAGTCGAAGTTCAAGATCCTGCAATTTGAGTTTCTTCTGCCTTTGTTATGGTGTGATAAATTCCTCTCTCATTTCAATAATAATTTTATGCACACCACAGTAACTAAAAGTTCTTTCCACTTACCTTTGAAGCCAAGCGTGTCTGTCTGACATCCCTCTGTCTTAACATCTTCAACTGTCTCAGTGTTGTGGACCTCAACAGTTCTGCAAGGCAAAAGCAATTAGCCCTGGATAGGCTTTAGCACACTGGCTGAAGAACATGCTTGCTCCATCACTTAATTGTATTAGTCCTTAGATGTCAAACAAGGATTAGTGGTTCCTGATGTTCTGCAGGTGACTTTATTCATTTTACTAGCCTGCATGGCTACGGCAACGAAACAGGTCCCTCTCAGAGAGTGTGCAAGCTTTGCCTGTACCGCTTTTAAACACATGTATGTTGTCCTAATTGTAGCTATCATTTCAGATAAGCTGCAGAAGAATCCATAAACGTGTCATCCAGAAAACAGCGATAATTTAATACCACAGGTCTGCTCTAGGTGCCTGAAACAAAGTCTACAGCAGTGAGGAGGAGGGGGGCAGGAAGGGGCACACGGATCTGGTGCTGCAATGTGTGTGCAACACGCCAGTCTCACGAAGGGGAGGCCGCAGCGGCCTCACTCCTGTGCAGTACAGCGATCCCCCCGGCTAGTCACCCTGTGGGAAAACCCACAGAGATTTCCTGCAGGAGGCCAGGCCAGCTGAAGAGCAGGAAATTGATTTAACAGGAAATCTTGTTCTTAGGTATTCCTAGTAAAGTTAGCGCATCGAGCTCCCACCAAATGTTTGTATAGAAATGGAAACAGGCACATCCCCCGTCTACTTCAGCCACGCTCCTCACCAGAACTTGTCTGCGGTGCCAGCAGAAAGTTGCCCCTTTTCTTTTCATCCTTGCAAGATCTGGTGAGATGCTACCTGCCCACGTTTCTAGAACAATGTTCTTCCTCCGTCCCTTCTCGAGATGGACTTTCTCCCAGCCGTAAGTCATGAGGATAAGGAATAATCAAGTCACGTGTCCCACTTCAGACCACAGGCTGGAAACCAGACCCTGTGAGATTCCGTACTGGAGTTCCTGTGCTCTGCTCCCTAGAAGGACATCCCACCCTCCAACCTACAGGCAGATGATGCTTGTTCCCCTACCCTGGGCAATACCGTTTGTACCGTCAGCATAGCACTAAGGTCCAAGTTCTAGCCGACCCAAGGTTATACTCCAGAGAACCAAAATTCCCATCTTGCCTTGCCAAACAGCCCCACCGGGGCCCTTCGCTCCAGGCCATCATGAAGATGTTTGTTTCCTCATGCCAGTGCTAGGTGTTTACTCTTCCACATGGCAACGTTTGGTGCAAGGTTTCTCTCTAGCACCGACTCCCGGGTCTTCTAGAAGGACTGCAGGCCCCTGACATCACAACAGCCCCAACCCTCCGCAGGGGCAGCTTTGGGGCAAAAAGAAGCCCTGACATCTCTGCCCGTCCTGCACAGGCAGGAGCTCCTCTGGTCCCATGCAAACTCCTCAGCCTAATCCAGGCAGGGCTCCCACCGAGCCCCGCATCTACTATACCAAAGAGAAGACAAGTCAGCACAAGGCACTGTGTGAATTTCAGTGTAAGGCGTAAATCGCTTCCCTCTGTTTTACACTTTCTCTGAATTTCTAGGGGATAGTCAACTATTACTGCTTTGGGCATATGAAAAAGTTTAAGGCATAGAGAAGATTTGACTTGGCTACTCCCATGTACTGTCCAAAACCAGAACGGCTTCACCTAACTAATCTGCAAGCCAGAAACCAGAGGGAAGTGAATATTTTTTTTTCCTTTATTTCCCCCAAAGGGATTACAAGATGTTCCCTACTACGCATTTCCTCCTCATTTTTCAGCACAAATTAATCCTCAGTTGCAACAGTTCTGCACCATTTCTCCACCAGCTTTTATGATCAAAGCATGCAAATGACCCAGTAATATCAGCAAAAAAGCCCCAGCTATTTCCCTTACAGTGAATCAAGTCATCTTTTTCTCCCCCTTACTACATGTAATTCAAATGCAGCCTGAAAAAAATTAGGTAAAGAGTTTTTTGTCAGCTATATCCCATTACCCTGTGGTGAGATATTGACCCTTAACTACTAATCTCCTCTTTAGTAAGAGGCTGCTTAGATTTACAGACAGACTAACAAGAGTCTGATAAAAATCAGCATAGGTACTGCACACAAACTATCCCCTACAGAGGCACGCCTCTCTGTTTACAGTACAGCAACACTTCACAAACAATGTAGTACCTCCTCGGTCTTCTAAGTATTTGATCAGTGCCCTCCCACTTACATAGAATTAACAATTACGCAAAGTTCCTTTATAAAAGGTGATCTTTCTGACTACGCAGAATATTCTACCATTCCTGTGCTTTAAGTTTATATTAAACGCACACTACTTCAAGCTCTGTACTCCGCGTGGTAGCTCTGTACAGCAAATTTAATTCTGTTCCTCTTCTTTTGAGAGGGTGAGATTGTAGATTCAGCTTTTGGAAGTTGTAACAAATGTTTGAAATGTCTTCCAAAAAAATCTTAATTAATCTAAGTAAACATGATAGAATACAAACTATATCCTATGTATACAGGTCACCACAGAGAAAATAAAATCTTAAATTACACAAACCTGGGTGAAGAGTTGAGCAGTACATCATCCAGAGACAGCCCGCAGTTCCCTTGAGGATCCGAAGTAAAATAAGCCGTGGGGACTGGTTCCGCAAGTGCCATACGTGCGTCTGACTCACACAGCATTGTCCCTGTAAAAACAGGTTTTAAAAATTAAAATACAATCAAATGCTACAGTAAAATCAGCTTCCATTAATGCAGCTATCGGACCAAGGCAATCCCAAAGCAGACATGACTCACGACTGCTGTATTTGCATGAAATACAGTAAACTCTCACAGCGGACGCAGCGCACCCCGCATCGCGCTCGGTTCATTCGAAAACCTGATCAG
Source organism: Pygoscelis adeliae (assembly GCF_000699105.1). Lineage (NCBI taxonomy): Eukaryota > Metazoa > Chordata > Aves > Sphenisciformes > Spheniscidae > Pygoscelis > Pygoscelis adeliae. The sequence goes on from NW_008823962.1 coordinate 107,846, forward strand.
CAGCAGATGATAAACCCATTCCCACATCCAAAAACGTGCGTGACAACTACGGCTTTGAAAGAGCACCGCGAGCCGAACAATTTAAATTTCATACTCCCTTCGCCCCAAAACGCTCCCGGCTCGGCTCTCAGACCACCCCCCACCACCACCACCCCAAACCCGGGCCCAGCCTTACAACGCATTGCCTCTGCCTTTGTGCAGCCTCTCCTCCCGCAGCCGCTCCGGACCAGCGCCGCCGACGTGCAATAGCCTTTATTTTTAAACTAGCGCCCAGGAGGCAGATCTGGAGCATCTTATGTCATGTGCTGCCTGCCTCGCAATTGGAAGCGGCTCGTCACCCCACACCGCCGCCTCTTAAGGAAGCTCTAGCCCCACGCCTGCCCACCAGCCTCGGGCGCAGCAGGGCTTTGGGGTCCCCCTCAGGGGACGCAGCCCCAGGACACCCCGGAGATTTAACCTGTTCTCGTAAAAACCAGCGCTTTGGCAGCCGTTGTGTTTTCAGCGGCGTAGCTCCTACGCCGCTCTCAGTACTTTGTCGTTAGGGGATTTCGTCACCTAAACGACATGTTTTCTAACGCTGAAAGCAGCATTGGTTTTATTTAAGGTTTACATTCGTCAAAAGCTTTTGATGCTTATGACTTGACAGGCTGAGCCTTAATTGTTTCAAGGAATTTCTAACTGATTGGAGATGAATCTCATTATCCTTGATCTTTTTAAGAAGTGGATTTTAGCATGCTAGTTTGTACCTGCATTAGACAGATGCAATTTAAAGCAGGCAATGTGAAGAGCACGTTTGCCTGAAGGACGACAGACAGGAGCAAAAGGAAAGAGCCCTTTTATCTAATGACTCCGACACAGCCCAGCTGCAGCCTTCTGCCTCTGATGGGTGGGGAAAGCCAAGTCCAGCCACAATTCACAGCAGGCAGACCTGCCTCCAGCCCAGGAAAGCACATCCCCCCCCCTTCCGCTTCCTCATCTACCCAAGGACACGTTGCTGCTCACACCACGCTCTGCTACAGGCTACAATTCACAATGCAAAAATAGTTTAATTCACAAGCAGCTGAGAAAGGGATGTCTCCAAAAATCCCATCTCTGAATCTCCGAGATAATTGGCAGACGTCGCCCAACGCCCCATTCTAGGCTAAAACACCAGAGCGGTTTATTCTGGGTTTTTTTTTAATAAGACAGCTGTGAGAAAAAGGGCATTATCTCTACAGAGCAGCCCAGTGCTAGGAGCAGCCACTCAGACCTGTGAAACCTGGGTTTAGTTCCCTCCCCAGCCTGGAGGAACTCAAACCCACATCTAGAAGAGCATGACGGTTACCAGACTGCATGGTGCCTGCTGGAGGTGTCACCACCGCCCCTCTTGCTCAAGGAGAGTCCTAGGCACAAGGCGAGGAGGAACGTACCGTAGAAGCTGTCATCAGGCCTGACCCCCTTTCGCAATACTGTACCCACATGCCCTCCCCAGCACCCCACGATAAGGAGTTTAAGGCTCCCCTGCGTCCCTGAAGGAAGCTTTTCTTTCTGCACTAATTATAGCCTTTCTCCTGCCATCTGCTCTTGAATACAGCAAGAAAGTTTCAAGGCTAAGGGTGAAGGTGTCCTCACAGCAGCTATCTCGCAGCACAGCCTGGCAAGCTCTTGGGCAGCAGAGGTTGGTTGGAAACACGTTGGGCAAAGAAAGGCAGAAGTCTCATCTCCCAGGCAAGCGTTGCGGCTGGTAGGCTGCGGGTTTGTGCCTCACCCCCAGTCACTCAAGAGGAAAAAGCGCTTCACAGTGGAGACCGTAACTGCATGCTGCCCTCGCTGCACTGTGCACGTGCTCTTCACCGAGACCCCCTGTATGGGGCAAAACCCTGACAGCAGGGTCTCTCGCTGATGGGCGTTCGGTTCCCAAGTGTGGGCACACCAGGTATGGCACAACGATCAAGGACACGAGGCTGCACGACTTGAAAGTCCAGGGAGGCACACCAGGACATCACTGTCACCATCACGTCCAGTGGGATGGGTTCTTCAAGGAGAATCTAGATGTTAATGCCACGTGGCCCTCAGCACCTGGAGAGCAGCAGCACCTCCCTGCACAAGCAGCAGCAGAACTTCTGGAGCGCCCAGGTACACTTGCACCATGAAACAGAAAGCTGAAGCGCAACCTGGTTGTGCAAGTTTCCTTGTGAACACAGGCCATGGGAATCCCAAGTCAGTCATGCATTTTATATAACACATTTAGGTTAGAAACAAAGATCTGCCAATACCTATACTCTCACTAGCTCTGCTAAGCACCGCAGCTAGCCCCTTCCTTCTCTGACGCTCAGTTACAAACACAGCTATGCTACACGAGCCACTGGAAAGCACACGCACGCTCACCAGAGCCAGGCTTAACACTCAGGGTAGCTTAGCGGGGGTGAACGGGATCACGAATGATCCTCTCCTGCCCCACACTGTTTCCAGAGGAGTTAACACACTGTGATGCACCACAGACTTTCAGGAACATGAAGAACATGCACCCAAACAAAAACCTGCTGAAAGAAACCTCCCTTTTAATTAAGCCTGTGTGACAACTTAAGTCATTTAAGTACAAAGCGTCTTCTGCTTTGAGGGAGCACTGTGTCCTAGAAGAACTGGAAGTTGGTGAACAATTCCAGCGAAACCACTGCGGAGCTTCGCTGACAAAACAAAATAAGAGTCTGACTACGTGCGAACTCGTGACAGTCAACGGGACAGGAGTGAAGGTTTCGTTTATAACAGGCTCTGAACACACCTCTACTTAAAACACACATAGAGCTTCAAAAACATCAGTTCAAATTCAAATTACTGAGTATGTTCATCAGCCATCTTAACATTTTCCAGCACAGCCCACTTTGCCTCCTGTTGCTGATTTCTCTTCTTTTTACCGGTAAAGACACCGCGTCTGATCCGGTCCAACTGTCACTGTGCAGATCAGCTTTAGGAGATTGCCACATTATCTCGCCGTCTTCCCACACTTCCACCAAAACTGAAACTTGGCATTTTGTTCCTTTGTCTTCTTTAAAGATTTATTAAGCGAGGAAACAGAAGCTGAGCAACCCACTCTTCCTCTTTTAGATAAATTCCGTTTTTAAAAGGGCAGCGACAAAAACTTCCTAAGCACTAAACGTTTTCTCCTTGGCAGAACCATTGACCACAGGCCAGCGTACGGCTGTGCTGGGAAATTATCTGATGCCCTCCTGATGCAGGAGCAGAGGGAACACAAGGAAAAATAACCCCAACCCCTATAAGGACGATACCGTGCCAAAGATCTTGAAGAAACGACATTGCAGGCAGACATTTGACTCCCCCGCAGCGCCTTCAGAGCTGAACTTTGGCCGAACAAAGCTGCCCACAGACCAGCACTTCGTCAGCTAGACCCAGGGCTTGCCCACCCCGAGAAGGGCACCGGCGTGGGCTGACACCAGAGGCGTCGGGCACTGTGACGTTCCTCAGCCACGTAGGCCACCGCGTAACTCATCATTCTAAATTTTCTGCAGATTGCTGGGGAATTCACCTAAAATATCCCAGTGTCCTGGAGGAGCGATGTGACTCACCAGGAAGCTGTTCTAAGTTCCTCTTTCCTAAACTGCTGTTTGCTTTACCACGCCATCTGCGCTCCTTTGCCCGTGGACGGGAAATCCCCTGACGCAGAGAGCGAGAAAGCGCAGGGCTGTATTTTGAGGGACACACCACCCGTGTTCCTGCCAGCCTCCACACCGCACCAGGCTTCATCGTCACTTGACGCCCAGCCCGGCTCGGAGCCGGCGGCCCCGGCGGGACCGGGGCATCCCC
>NW_008823962.1:112660-124916 GCF_000699105.1 Pygoscelis adeliae
CGGTGGGAGAGGCGCGGGTTGCCTCACAGTCACCCCGAAACCGGCGAGCGCGGCCGCACCTCAGAGATTGATAAGCAGCTGCGAGCGTGAGGTGTTCCTGCATGAAGCAGGCTGCCATGTGGCCTCCTCAGCCCAGCAAGGAGAAATAAAAGCGAGAGGAAGAGAAACGGGGCGATGGTTACTCCCAGCTGAGGTGCTGCAGCGGAGGAGGAGGCTGGCCCCGAAAAAACCAGCCCCACGCTGTTGTTTTCCCATCAGCACAAGCGAAGGAAACGGGCTGGACCTGTGCTGACCAGCGGTATAGGCACGAGCATCGGGAGGTCCCGGCCGTGGCGGCAGCGGGAACATCGCTAGCAGACCTGGGGCAGAAGCCGCGGCCTGGTGCCAGCTCCACCATCTCCTGCCCTCCCTGGGTCTTGCTTATTTAAACTGAAGTCCCATGGCACATTTTTTAATTTATTTTTTTTTTAAGGTTATGGTCTGGTAGATCATCTGTTCTCAGTTGTTTCTAGCTGATAAAGTTGCAGAAAAGCCAGAATTTTGTTTATCCTGTTAGCAAAACAGCTGTATCCGTCAAATGAATTTTGCTAGTGCAGACCAAGAATTCCTAACATTTTTTTTCCCCTGCAAATTCTTCTCTCCCTCCCCCCACAGATATTCCCCACTCACACGGGGTGGGGAGGGTATGGTTCACACCATTTAGTTGATGAGCAAACCTGAGGAATATGTCATGGGAGAAGCTCCTGCCAGAAGGTCAGGGCCGCAGCTGGAGCAGCAGCAGGTCCAGAGGACAGAACAGCACCGAGGATACTGCAGCTGCAAAACAGCAACAGCACAGTGAGACGGTGACCGCCAAGTCAGCCCCAGGAGCCCTGCACCGTGCTATCTGCAGGTCCAGGCACCCAAGAGTTCTTGCTTTCTTGGCTGTTTGCCATGTCTTGCAGTCTGAGCCTTCCCTTGCAGCTCCACTGCACTCCCCTCCCTGCCCCAGCTATCTCATCTGCTCCTCTCTGCATCCTGTCCAAATCCCTTGGATGGCTCCGTTTCGATTCAGATGGCAGATTTATTCTGAAGAGCGAGGATACAAATGGCATCCGGAAAGTCAGGGAGATCTGTAAACTTAGCAGACCGCTAACCCTCTTACTCCAGTCATGCCTTGGTCGTTAGCCAGTACCTGCTGTGCTGACGAGGGGCATGAAGTTCTCAGCGAACCAAGAAAAGATTCAATGGCACAGCCCAAAGGTTAACTGAACTGGCAGGAGTAACCAGTTCTATTTTTGGCGATGCCCCGAGCCAACAAATTACCTTAGGCAAGCTGCTTTTTTGTGCTCCCGGTGTCCTTTATCAAACTGAGGTTGCATCAGTACCAAGGTAGATGCCACGGTGTTTGCAAAACTCCCATTGGCTCTGGGACCAAAGGGGACCACGTCACCGGTGAAGAACCAGACAAGAGCAAAGGTAGGTGCAGATGGTCCTCGGGCAACTCTGCCACGGGAAGGAGAGGGACCGTTCTCACTGCCTGCAGGGGATCAGCTTATACCTTGGCGTAACTACAAGAACCCTTATTACTGATTTGTGATAGCCCAGCCCAGCCCTTTATAAACAAACATGGAGTTGTTAAGCTTGAACTAGCGAATGCACCAGAGTGACTGCACTCTTTGTCAGGTATCGCCTTTGCTGGGTCTGTATTTACTAGCAATTAACTCGACTGGAGTCTCAGGGTTCTCATTTTCTAAGGCATGAAGAGCAGGGTGGCCCAGGAAACTCCAGGAAATATTAACACAGTACAGAATCGCTCGCCTGGGGTGAATTTTAGCAGTGGCTGGCTAGGCCAGGAAAGACTGGAAAGTCTTTGCAGGTATCAGTTGTTCCAGTCACCAGCTCGTGACTGATCTTACTGAATTTTCATGCCATGAAAACTGCAACCAGCATGAGTTATGTATACTGGTGCATGGGGAGGGGAGGGAAAAAAAGCATTAAATACATGTCTTAGTCCTGCATTTGTTGGCTACAGGGAGGAGAGAGGCAAGTGAAGAAAAGTATAATAGTATCTACTGCCAGCATAGACATTTTCAGTCTCTGGGACTTCAAAGGGAATAAAGGCCAGTTTCTCATCTGACGCCCAGCAACATAGCCCTGCAGAAGAAGCCATGCCCTGTGGCGTGCTTCCTGCCAAGATCAACATCCAAAGCAAAGCTGTGTATTTTACAGTAAAGGGCAGATAAGCAAGCATAGTGCCTGGGTGTTTGGCTCTGTAAAGCAGACCTAACAATTGAAATGTGTTGTCTAAATGATCAGGCCACATTAGAGTGTTAATATAGATTATCCAAATAAAATAAATTGTCAAGTACTAGTATAAAGTTATAGTTTGACACAGGTTTGAAGAACTGTCACATCTGCTGCCCTTACAAAAAGCAGGTCACGAAGTGTGGGAGCTGGGGAAGAGCTTTTGGTTACAGAGCCCAGAAGATACCGGGCAAATGCGGAGTATTCAAGAAATGCTAAAAAACCTTCCCCTTTGAAGATGCCTTTCCATTATAGAGTCACTCTTAACAATCAAAGTTTGACGTTACCTTTAAATTGTGCTTGTGACGCGAGATTGTGGGAGAGGGGGAGATGTGTTGATAACACAGGCTCGACCTCGAAGGGAGGACCAAAAACTCTGCAGAATCCATTTTGTTCCTGTTGGTAAATTTTATGGTGAGGATACCCAGATATTGCAGCGAGTTGAAAATGCAGATACATGCATGATTTTGATAAAACCTCGCGTTAACGGTCTGCTTGGATCACTTACAGTAGGACAGCAGCATCTTGGTTGTCTATGCCTGGGACATTACAGCTTGTTGACTACTGCGATATAAGTTACCTTTTCCTGAGTGTAGACACACTCCTGGAGGTGTTTAAAAGACACGTAGACGTGGCGCTTAGGGACACGGTTCGGTGGTGGACTTGGCAGTGCTGGGTTAACGGTTGGACTCGATGATCTTAAGGGTCTTTTCCAACCTAAATGATTCTCTGATTCCTTCATGTTTCTACCCTGCCTTGACATTTGCAGGCATTTAACATGCTGCAGCAGAAGACTAAGGTGGAGGAAGATGCCATCGAGGACAGAGGCGTCCCTCACAAGACAAGAGCGATAGGGTAAGTGCCTTGACAAGGCCCAGGATAAATGCAGACTGGGGCCGTGGTACTTCAGGCTTGTGCATGTCAAATCACCCGACTGTGGTTAGAAACGCTGGTGTACAGACAGCACTCTTCTTCCTGACAGGGGTTAGTTTGTCGGTGAGGCACAGGCTGGCTGCTGCTGAGAGGTCTGTTCTTCACCTCGGCCACAGGTTTCCTGTGACCTACAGAACATCACTCTGCTTTCTGGTGAAACAGAAGAAATTCCATTTGCAAGTTCTTTCCTATCTCAAGCAAAGAATCGTATCTTCATAGAGCTGTGGACACAGAGAGAGAGTGGCAGTAAGTTTCTTCTTCAGCTTAATCTTTCCCCATATGGAACAAGTCATATCTGCCCACCTAAATGACCCAAGACAGTTTACACAACTTTTCACTTTTATCACCCTTCCCATCCAGCCCTGGCATTGGATCTGTAAGCTATTCTGGGCTAGCATTCCTCCGATAACGCTCACAAATTTCCAACTCCAGAGTCACTGGGAGCAAGTGACTCAACCCGAGATGTAGTTGCACCTCAGAACATTGACTCGGGGGGGGGGGGGGCAATACACTAGTTCAGAAATTTCCACATGAAGCGCAACAAGAGGAAAATGAATGCACTGAGAAAATATGCTGGTAAATATGCAGTCACAAGGAAGGAAGGGAGACAGAGGAGTCTGTCTGTAGCGTAATCATTTCTAAACCTAAACAGGTTATGTCATCTTTCCCACCAAGGACTTGCAGCATCTTTCTGCTCATGTGAAAAGGTCTACAGCAAATAGGTGTAGGTGTCTCGCGGGGGGGGGGAAACCCAAACCCAAAACAAAAACAAACCCACACACAATAAAAGAAGACACACACACACACTAAAATCCCACACCAAATTAAGTTCTAGATTCATATCCAACTCTCAGCTCTCACAAATCAACATAGCTTCACCAAAGCTAAGGAGTCTTCGCCAGAACACACCAGCTGATAACTGACCTTCATCTGCCTCAGGCTGTAATAACATGACTCTTCTGCAGTTTTGTTCTCGTAAATAAAACGGGAGCAAGCAGTATTTGCCCTGTCTGTCATAGGCACAAACGCCTTTTTATTTTTTTAATAGTCATTAAAACCTACACATTAGTGGCTTTTGAAACACTGCAGAATAGGCAAAGGCTGTCCGTTGTTTTACACAACGTGCAAAGTATAGTATGTGGCATACGCATTTATGAAGCCTGAAAGGCTGTGGAGAATTAGAATTTCTAGCCTATGTAATAATTTAGTTTGATGCTAGAGATCACCTCTCTTTGGAGGTCTTGCCTATAGCGTCTGAACATTAAAGCTAAAACCAAATTGCAATGCTATTTATGCCCACAGGTAATTTCACTTTTGAAAAAGAATTTGATGGAAAGCCATTTGCTCCAAAATGAGATGCATACAGAAGCTACATGTAGAAGAGTTGTTTCCAGCAGCTCAGAAAAAAAACCAATTGCATCTCCAGAACTTCAATAAGCAAAAGAATTATATCTTTTCTCTTGCTGCTGTAGGACGAGAACAGCAGGCTTGTTTCCCCATTCCCACGCCAAGGGACCTTATTGCAATGGTGTCACAATGTTTACCGGGCAGATCTAGCCCAAAGCAGAACAAGGCTGTGCCCTGTCTGTCCTCCCCGTTTAAACTGTGTTGTAACCAGGGGAGGGATGAATGTGTAACCAGAGTAACAGATAGCAACACGGAAAGATGCTCTATCACTTGATTACATGGGGTCCAGATACCATTCTGTGTGCTGTGAGACAAGACAAGCAGAGAAGTTGCTGATGATGGTTGACTGTCGTCGGAGTGTGGTGCAAGACCCATGCACCTGTAATTCAGTCTGAAACGTTAATAATCCACAGGGCTTCTTAATATTTTTCTGTGTTTTTAAACATAAACTCACTGTAGTAAAAAATTTACAGAACTTTAAAATGCGCACAGTCGTGAGCATGTTGAACTTCCCATATGAACAAGCTGAACCTTTCTGTTTAACATTCAGGTTCCAAACTTCAGAAGACTTCAACTTTTTGTCCCAGTTCAGGATGGAAGAAGTGACCTGAAACATTGAAAACATTCACAAGGTAGGCAGATAGAAAGTAGTTGTCCTCCCACGGTCTGGTTTTCAGAATAATTCCACCCCAGCTTACCTGGTCAGCATGCGAGTTACGCTGTGTCCAGCCGTGTGGTCTTTGCCCTATTGCTCGTCCGTCCCGCAGGACAGCCACTGCAGCACGACTCCCAACGGTGATTTTTTTTGTAGAAGAAAATTGTCCCTCATCCGATGGCTCGAGGAAATTGTGCTATAGCAGTTGAAGTAGTTGTTGCCTCTCATTGACCCCCTTTACCTTAGCTGCTGCAGTTCACAGTGCCACAGCTCAGACTCACTTCACTGCTGGTCGAGGCTACAAAGCCAGGCTTTGCATGGAGGTGGCCAAAGCAAAAGCACACGCACCTTTCTCTTGGCACTGCCGGGCAGATGATGGCTTTTGGCAGAGAGTTGGAATGGAAAGGTGAGGACAGACGTGGCAGTTCACTACAGCCTGTCCATGAAAACCTTAAAGACTCAGCTGTACCTCTCTTAAATACAGCTGAAGCTGTTTGCTGTGATCCTTCTTCCAGCAGGCCGCTGGTACAGAAACCCAACAGCTCTTCCCACCTACTGGAGTGCAGAGTCAGGCATCTTAAACAGCATATCACACCGCTGTCAGATCCAGCAGATGAGGAGTGAAGTTCTCATCCCAAGCCATACCTGCTGATTATCAGCCCCATTGATTTGCTGATGCCCAAATGTTTGCTAAATCATTGCAGGCAAAAGCAACTGATATGGCTTAAATCATGTACATAACTTGTCTAAATTAGGGTAGCTGATTTTGCCTGATAGCAATTTTAGTGATCATTTCTCAACTTCACTGCTGGTAACATTCACCTCCAAAATGCACGAGAAGGTGGTGTGAATTTAGGGCTGTAAGCTTTCCACCAGCATATCTGTATCTGGGAGGCAAACAGCCTTAGTGTAAGCCGCAGAAGGAGGTGGTTTGAGCTAGTGACTGATTTTGCATGGCTGCAGACTGGGCAGCGGTCACACATGCTGCTCTGCCAGAAGAGAGGTGGGGAAAATAACCCCACCTATTAGGAGACAACAAACTGATGAAGGTGTAACATCTTCAACCAGAAGTTGTCTGTTGCTAATGTTAACTAGAAAAAAGAACCCCAAAACAGGACTTTTTTGCCAGCATAGCTGCATTCACGCAGTGCATGTTTGGAAGCAGTGGTAGTAACAGCTTGGAGGTAAGGGGTTTGTGTTTGGGGTTTCTTTTTCTGCACTCCCAGAGAACATTGCTGCACTGACTAAACATGGAAATATAAACTAGTTCCTCCTTGGCCTCACCCCTAGCAGGTATCATTGATGATCTCCAGGAACCTCCTGGATTGCTTGTGCCCTGCTGCGCTATCCCTCCAACAGCTCTCAGGACAGTTGAACTCCCCCAATGAGGACCAGGACCTGCAAACACAAGGCTCACCCATCCCCAGATGAGCTCCTTCCTGAAGAGCCTGTATTCCCCCATTGCAGCAGTCTGGTCATGGGAGCCATCCCACCACGTCTGCATGATCCCAGCCAGGTGATAGCCCTGTAGCTGCACGCAGGTCTCCAGCTCCTTGTGTTTATTCCCCGTACTGCTGGCATGACTGCACAGGCACTTCAGAGCGGCACCCCGGCACGTTGACTTCCTAGAAATGGTTTTGGGGATTTCTCCATGACGGTGCCTTATAAGCACTTCTTTGCTCACATGTAGATGTTGGAAGTGACACCACTTAAGCCGTTTTGTTGATTTTGTGATCCCTTCCCGTCACATCACCCAGGCCCTTTGCTTGTTGACCCTGTCATTCTGTCTGTCATTCCCTCCCAGGCTGCTGGTTACTGTCCCTCCCCCTGTTCTTAGTGCCTGTGGTTATCCGGGAAACAGGGGGAGACTCATTTAAACTCACTGCACTAGAAAAGAAGTTCTGCATTGTACAGAAATTCCACTGAAACCTAACGCCAGTCATTGAGAATTTGATTACACAGATGTTGCCTCCATACAAAAGTTGTGTTGACATAAGCTATATTGATTTAGTTATATCAATATGACTATCTTTGATTACCTCTAAGTTGTGGACACATCCTCCCCTAGCTTCTGTGAGCTGAGACGGCTACAGCTCACTGCAGGGAGTGGCACGCAAAACCCCACATACACTGTTTTTTCCATGACTGTATGCAGTGTTTTTTGCAGAATTTCCAGACTGCTACAGCCAAACCAAACAGATAATGCTCCAGATAAATGCTTAGTCCTTTAATTCTGCTAAAAGGAAATTTACAGGGTGGGGGGAAGAGAGCATTTGGGTTTCTAGCAGTGCTAAAAGCCTGTTAGGGGGAAGACAGGAGGTTGAGAAGAGTAACTTCTTCAAAGTCCACGCCCTCAAAACGGCAAGGCGGGAAGCCTTTGCCGGGGACTGTTGCGATACTTGCTGCCGCCCAAGGGAGATAGAAGAAAGGGCAAGGGAAGGACTGAACACCCTTTCTTCTTTCTCCCATCTTCAGCACTCACCTGTTTGCTTTCAGGCTGGGTAAGGCTGGAAGGAAAGCGGTGCTCTGGTACGCTGTCAGGAGGGGACAGAGCATCCTGTAACACTGGAGCAGCGGCAGCCCGGATTTCATTTTCATGCTGAGGAGACGCGTGGGCAGAGGACGACATGTGCTACGATGCCACTGGGAAATTCCAGCATGGCCTTGGCACAACCGCATTCAACAGATTTATCCTCTTAAGCCCAGCCAAAAGCACTGAAGAGGGTTGTTGGAAAAAAACCAGCAAATTCAGAAATGTATGATGCAGAAGACAACACTCCTGGGGCCGTGGTTGGAGCAGGCTTTCACCCAGCATTATCGGTAGGCTGCAGGGCTCGAAGGACATGGCAGCTCCATGCGGGAAAAGCCATCGGTTCAGTTTGTTTCAGCACCCCTGAAGAAGTTTCCTCAGGAGCAGCGGGTATGGAGATTTAACTCTGTTCTCAAGTGCTTCTCTGGAGCAACTACCTGCCTACAAAAACAGAACCTATCCTATCTGCGTCACAATTTAAAATCATTGTTAAGTTAAATTTTATTGCTGATACAGTAAAAGAAAATCCATTATCGCAGTTTAGACAATCTTCTTAGCTTACATTGGATGATGCTGTCTATACTTTGGTAGAGCGGACACAGAGAGCCACTGGTTCAGGCTCCTTATATTTTGCACCAGAGGCACCGGGATCACTCAGCAGCAAAATACAGCACGGAGAGGGGGGAACCTGACACAGAAGGCTTTCAGGTAGGAAAGTGCTGTGTGGGTCGGTACCTGTATAAAAATAGGGATTCTCCCCATTAAAACTGACTGAACACAAGCAAACTTTTTGTTTAAGCAAAAAAGCCCAAAGGCAATTTTTTGTTTTGGTTTGGTTTTAATCCTCTGGGAATTTTTTCATTTTTTCAGTAAAACAATTCAAGGGAATAGCTTCAGTTAAGGTTTCATTACCAGCGGCCAAAACAACAGTATTTTTCACGGATAAACATGAAATTTCAAAGGACCCCACTCCCTTTGCAGAGCATTTGCCTCCATCAAAAGACTAGTTATTGTCAAAATCTCCCTTTAGTGAGATCAAGTCAAACAGATCCGTTGAGCGGGACTGGATTTTAGCTGAATTCCAGTTTGCTTTGAGGAATGTGCCCTCCTGTGGCTATCTGTTACAGCTGCAGCAAACGTGCTCCTTTGCGAGCAGGCTTAGTTTCTTCTCTTTCTTAACCAGCAGCTTTCTCAAATAAGGCTCCTTCCCCCAGACCCACCCCGATACCGTCCAGGCTGAGAGCGGTGAGATCTGGCTTATGCAACAGCTTGCAAGAAACAAGGAAAAATTAATTCCAGCGATCAGCTTGACACAAGAGGTGACAGACAGGTCCCTAATTAAAAATAACAGCCCTGTGATTACTCCCCGGGTTCCCAGGAGGGAACTGGCTAGCTTCCAAGGTTTTTAGGACTTTGTCAAAGGTTGTCCGCTGGGCATTATCCAGCATTTCAGGATATTGCTGGCAGGGTAAGGCAAGACAGGGAACCTCTGCTTTGGGTTTCATACAATAACTGACGCTTCGGAAAGAAGAAGAGCACGTCCGAATGTGTTTTACATTTCTTCTGCAGAGGAACAGATGCCGTGAAGCGGAGCATCGTGCCCCAAAAACTAAAGTGGTAACAGAGCTGCAACAGCGTGTTGCAGGTGATACTAAACTGGGAAGGATTGCAGGCACTTCTGAAGGATTTCGTTAGGCTCTTAGTAAATTTGAGGGATGACTCAGAACCAACGTGCTGCTATTCAATGTGGCCAAATGCAAAGTACGGTGCTTAAGGAGGAATAAGTGAGCACAGTATTGCAGGATCAAAAATAACTATTTACGTAGCACTTCTATAGGGAAGGCCTGGTTTTTTCTTACAGAAAAAAACAGAGGGTTGTTTCATTTAGAAAACAATAGATTGAGGGAAGACATGAGAACAATCTTCAAACACATCAGCAGGTGCTATTAAGAAACAGATATTAATCTGGTCTCCATTCCCCATGGTAAAGGTGGATGTTTATGTGCATTAGACGACTTCTCAAAAACTATTCCATCTCTATTTTCTATTTTACTTTTTATTAAGCAATGACACCCTCATGTAAAGGTTGATCTTTTTAAATGTCCTTGGCTTAAGGGTCTACAACTCATTAAGAGAGCGACTTACTTTTCTTTGGAGCTTCTCAAAATCTCACCCGGCATGTCCTCGGTGCTCAGACACACAACTCTGAATTTTTCCAGTATAACTCTCGTAGTAACCTGTCGAAAGCAGGTATACTAACCCCAAATCTGTGGACAGACCAAATGCTAACCAGCAAGTCCCGTCTCTCCAATTTATATTGCCTCACTCAGTCACTTTCTCTCCGTCTCTCGCTTTTCCAGTAACTCCTTTCCTGATACGTTAGGTAAAAACTAATCATCCTGCGGCGTTTGGAGCTGGCTGTGTTATTGGAGTCTCCATGGGTACAAATTCCACACACTTCCTTGGCTTAGACGGGGACATAGTTTTCAGAAAACGTTACAGAAAAATACATCATAAAAGCTTTTTATTGCATGTCAATAAGGTGATCCCTGAAATCTTGAAATGTCTGACGGGGATTTTGCAAAGCAATTGAAAGGCACACGTGGTGATTCTGCTGGGTTTAACCGGGGGAAAAAAACTAACAAAACCCCCACAAACAAAAGTATTCCGTAAAGCTTTATAAAAAATGCTGCTTTCCTTGGCAGCACCTGCCTTCAAAAACTGTAAAGAAGAACTGAGACCGACCTAGAGCACGTATTGGTTTTCATTATGCAGCCCTTACTGCCAGAATTAAAATAAATAGGAGAGGATGTGGGGAGCGGAGCACCTCCCTCTCCCCTGGTTAAAGCAAGTGTCTTAGCCACCTCAGATCTATCAGTCATTTTAAACTTCAGAGAAATGCCCGGGATATAGGACTGGGTTAATTCTGCACGGGTCAGGCCAGCTCCAAAGCAGCTAGGTTGATGTGTGTTGGTCCCGCAATAAGAGGAAGGGCACATCCCCGCTTGTTTTTAAAGCTATCCCTCCATTCATAATTTCTTCTTTAGGAGCAAAATTGTATTTAAACCTTAACCAAAAAGCCATGACCAGGCTCCTCATCGTCATAATACTATCAAGACCCTTTGGTTGCAAAGAGAAACCTCTTAGAATGTGAACAACAGAACCATCTTAACTTTCAAATAAGTTTAAATTTGTCGCCTATTACAAATGCAAGGTGAAAAAGAGAAAAATCACATTAACTGCAGTGTCAGTGTTTCCTTCGCTGTCTCTTTCTTAGGGACAGACACAAAACTCAGCCTTCCTGAAATGCCAGAAAACAAGAGAATTTGGCCGTTCTTTGCAAAAAGACCGGGACGAGATGGCTCAGCGTGAGCTGGGGTGCTTGCAACTACTTCACATTAATTTCCAAGGGAGTTGCTTTAACTACCTGGAAAGGTTTGCACATGCCGATTTATTTTTATAGGAATCCGTATCCAGAGGAGCATCCCAACCCTGCCGGGGCAGAATTTGTGATGCCCACTACAAAAAGCTTGTTTTTCCCCCCACAATGAAGGAACAAAAGTCATCCTTATGGATAGATTTTAGCCTGCATGCGTTCAGGACCCCTGCCGCTGCCTTGCTGGCGAGGCCGGGCAGCCGTGCCCAGACTGGAAATGTAAGCCTAAGGCTACAAATCCCCTTCTTCACCCAGCGCAATCTTTCACGTCTCTCCTGGTCACTCAGGGAAGGGATTTCAAGGAAACTCCACCTGAAATCTGCTGAGTTTCCAGCCCGAACCGCTTCCAGGAGGGCAGGGGATGTCCGTGCTGGATAACACCGATTCTCTCCGCAGGCGTAGCGGGGATGTTCATTTAAGGGGAGAAAGCGTAGAGCCGAGGTAGCTGCTGCTTTTGCAATTCTCTGCGTCCAGAGACTATAGCTGAGGCTTCATTTTCTCTCCACCACCAACATAAAAACATGGGTTACATCTTCCCGCCCGTCAGCGGGTGCTGTGTGCGTTTTCCCCGGTGCAGTATCCCGAAGCCTCGACATGCTGCACGTGTGCGAATACACGTATCTGCGGGGTGGCCGGATTCCGCACATTTTCCGGCCGAGCGCGGGTGCTGGGAGCCGTTCCCGGCAGCTGGCAGATGTCTCTTGCGGACTCACTCCGGCCCCGCAGGGAGCTCATCGGAAAACGGGTTTGGTGCGGCAGCCGTTCGGGGTTCGAGCTCAGCGTTTTGGGGACTTAGCCCTTTCTTTAAAACCCGGGACTGACGCTCCACCAGGAAGCGTTTGCTGTTAGACGGATCATTTTGTGCCATGGGACGACGATGCTGCTCCTACCCTTACCCGTCGCATCCCCCAACCAAACTCCAAGCGCTGCTGGTGCCTCATTTCACCTGCTCGGGGGGGGGGAAGCGGGGGGGCCAACCCGGGGGAGGGGGGGCCGGGCGCCACTTCCA
>NW_008823962.1:126383-128948 GCF_000699105.1 Pygoscelis adeliae
GGCGGTGTGAGCTTCCACGTGCCTGGTGAGAGTTGGGAAGAGGGCAGACGGGCCGGCCAGCCCCTCTGCCTTCCTGTTAAGAAGCTCGCGTACCCCTTGTGTTGTCTCCCTTTCCCCCCGGGCAGTCCTCCGAGTCTTACTGGGGCCAGGGGGTCGATTTCAGCTCCAGCTCATCATCCCTTTAGTTTGCCGGAGCTCCGGAATCCCAGCACTTGCTTTCTTGTTGGTCTTAGAAATGAGGGGAAAATTGCAATAAGACCTATTTCTAAGCATCTGCCGTCTATTCTTGACTTGGTTTCTCCAGTTTTGTTTCACAACATACTTTATTCAAAACAGACTCATCTCCTGTTAGAGCAGGATTTTGTGTATGTGCCTATTTCAAGCGTGAGTTCGTGCAGTCTGATTAAATCTTTCCATTCTTTGACTTAGATACTACTCTAAAGTCTTTTTTTGGTTTTGCTATTGAAAGAAGCAAATCTTACTAATTAAAGAGCAAAGTGGAATAAGCGATAATTTTATTAAGTCTACTTTATGTTTTTGCGCTTGGAATATCCTTAAACTGACCATGCTCAGCTTCAGATTCATTTGTTAGTCAAGGCTTTTTTCATCTGCTTCTGCCCAAACTTTTCAACTCTCCATCTCTCTTACAAATCATTTGAGAGTAGAGGGTAATTGCTGGCTTAAAAAAAGAAAAAAAAAAAAATCAGTCTGAAAATATAAACCTTAAGCTTCCGAAGACTGGGGTTCCTTCTTTGCCTCTGCTGTTAGACTTTCTGCGTGAGTTTGCTTCCGTCAGTCTAAGATGAATTCAGTCTTATCTCAGGTTTTATTTTAAAGTTATGTGTCTAGTGGAAGGCAGTCGACATGGAAGGGAAGGCGTCTCGGAAGGCCCTCTCGTGGTTACCTGTTTCGAGATGGGTTGAATCAGCCTCTGAAGGTATCTGTTGGGGGAGTCTAGGCTGAGCCAAGCTGGACATTTGACTTCTAGATGGCTGAAGTCAGGTGGGGAAAAACCTGCACTTGTAGGACCAAACTGTGGGTGTTGGATATCTGACATCGGGACTGGGATGCGGTGGCTCCGTCAGCAACACTCATTGTTTTGTTTTGAAAGTCTTAGTTCATATTTTAACAAGCCAACACATCCCACTGGTTCTTTACCTCCCAATATTGCTGTCCCAAGGGACATGAAACCTATTTGAATTTTGTGAGATGTTTTGCATTTGCCTTTTGGTGTATACAGGCGTGGGCATGCTCCGTATTTTTGTTTTAAGCCTTTAGAGCTCATGCTCTCAAAGCTGTTCCTGTAACGGTGAGGTTTGGAAATACTCATCTTTTCAAACGGAATCTGGATTCTCAGGTAACCGCCGGATCTTGGCCTTAAGGGTGAAAGCGCACACAAAAGCAAGCGAGGGGTTGACAACCGGATTTTCTTTGTCCCCGCTTGCTTTCTGCAAAACGGGAATGATCCTGGTGCATTGGTGGGTGGTGATAAGAGCATCCACTGCCACAGAGGAATGCCAGAGCCAGGTCCGTCAGCCTTCACATGGGGCTCCCACAGACAGTCCCTGCTTTGCATTTCCCTGCTGTGCCATTTGCATCTCATGAATTCCTCTCATAGTACCGTGTCCCTGTCCTGGGGCCCTGCGTGCCAGCCCTGCTGTGGAAGGGTCCGAGCGAGTGCGAAATCACAGTGCTGTGCTACAGCAACTGGAGAGGGTGTAAGATGTGCAGGCAACTCGCTGGGTGCAGTGGCCCAGTGCAGCAAATTCTCCCTTAGCATCAGATCTGCCCTCTCAAAGAGCGTTTTGTAGGTTTGGCATGTAAATGGAGGCCCATCTTCATCAAGGGACTTGGCACCACGTGTCCCGCTGAGTCCCCTGCAGCAGGGGTGGGAGGGAGGGAAGGGGTCGCCCATCTCAAGACTGAAGGCTGAGTGCGGTCTAGAGAGAGTAGCTGTTAAATCATGTGTTGTGTTCCTGAAGGTACATTAAAAATATGCCCTCTGTGTATTTTTGCATGTGTAAATCTGAAACGGTAGTTTAAGGCCATAATTGTTGAAGACGTGAGCAGGCAGTGCCACTGATGTCGTGTGTCCCGGCTATCTGCTGAGGTAAATTCTCCAGCTGAGAGTATTCATTGCCACTAAAAGTCACCTCTGTACTTGTTACTCTCTTCTGTGACAACTTCTTCAGGGCTGCCGTAAATGTAAAGCCTCAGTCAGTGGTTAATAACTGTAGCTTTTCCTAGCTCGATTGCAGTAAAATAGATGGCGCCAGTCATTGTCTTTAAATAGCCTCATGCTTGTAACACCTCAGAGCATTGACAGCTGTTATGTTTAATCACAACATGTTTTCACTTTTAATACAGGCCTGTAAACATAGCTGTTTTACCGTATTCTAGCATATTTTCCTTGTTCAGTTTTAGTACTCTAGAGCTAAAAGCGTCCTGCGGCGTGCAGGGTCACAGCGCAGGGAGGGCAGTGCTGATTCAACAGGCGTATCTTACCACTCAGCTTCTCAGCCAAAGTTTCTGCTGGAGGCTGCCGAGTTATATTTAAACCATATT
>NW_008823962.1:128959-144530 GCF_000699105.1 Pygoscelis adeliae
TCCCTCCCTCGAAACAAATGCCAGCGCAGTTAACGTCTGGACGCCTGCCAGCTGGAGCAAAGTGCTGCCCGGACCAGCGTGCCAGGGCTTGCCGTGGGTGCTGCGGAGAGGAGCGCCTCACCTCCCCGTGTGTCAGCGCGTGCAGCTCGGTGATCCGGGATTATGTTTCTGATATTTGAAACATATGCAAGGTTTCTTTCTGTAATCTGCGCTTTGAGACTCGGTATTTTGTCTTATTTGGACTGGCAGTTCTTTATTCCTGTGTTCAAACATTCACAAATCCACCTTATTGTCTAAGAATGTGCTGCCTTTCTCATGTTAGGCTGTTTCCGTCTAAGTAGCATATGAACTAATTATGCCATAAATACATAAATAGACAACAAAACATTTCTTCGGCGCAAGCCACGTACCCATTAATACACTGAACAAAGAGGAGTCTTTGTACGGGGCACTACCTACAGAATATCACTTTTCTTAACACAGAAAGCATGGAGGAAATTATTTCAGGGCACATCAGTACACAAACTGTTTCCAGTTTGGGGGGAAAGGAAAAAAAAAACCAAAACAAATCCACCTTCAGCTTTGGGTCATGCTTTTATGAAAGACGGCTATGTCTGCATTTCACCCAGCTAAAACAGAAGGACTAGAAAAGTTTACATTTTCTTAATTCAGCTGACTTGTTAAAACAATATGTAGTTATGTATAGACGTGTGATTTCACGTCAATGAATGTGAAAATCTTCCTCTGATGATGTTCCTGCTTACTTACGACGCCCGGGGGGTTAGGCAGTATGTATCCAGCTTTAAATTTACAAGGAGAATTTTAAATTGCAACAGAAGCAAGAGTCTTCCCAAACACAACTTTGTAAACTGTTCTGTTTCGTTGATCTGGTATTACATGGGAGTTAAGAGCTGTAGAAATGCCACATGAAGGCTTTTGAAAGTAATTTAAAGGCAATTGATAAGCTCGCTTTTTTCCTACATTAGATTTCTATTAAGAAATTAAGAATTTTTTTCTGAGCTTAATAAATGCTGAAGAAGTCTCAGCATAGTACAAATGTGTCGTAGCGATGAAGCTTTGAAAGAGATTAGCAATTCAACATTGCAGTTGCTTTCAAAGAAACAGGGGTCACAGAATGCTGTGCCAATGACTTTATATAAAGCAAATGCAAAAAAAAAAAAAAGAAATCAGATTCTTTGTTTTCTTGTCCCAAATCAACACTCTGCTGAAGGAAATCCTCAGTGTCTCTAGCAAGAAGCTGACAAAAGAAATAATTGCATTGACGGCAGCGATATTCCTCAGTGATGCATCATTTAGTTCGTTGATGCATCTTATGACCATCCAGTCTCCACAAATGATTTTTTCTGTTTGAGGTGGTTCTTCTCTGGCTTTATGTGTGGGAATGTCTGAATTTGTATGGGGACAAACGACAGCAGGTACCTGTGTGTACGCTATGATGTAGACTGGCAGTTTGAAACATGTCCCTGTCTTCTGTGGCACAGTGACTTCAGGCTCTGACTTCTTCAGGGCATCTCTAGTTTTTACAAAGTCTCTAGTCCTTACAAAGAAAATGCAGAACACAACCAGAAACCAAGTGAAAGTGGGGGGCAAGAAGGCTTTTGTGGATGCCACCGTCTCCAAGATGCATGTGGCAGTGTCTCTTCATGGAGAACAGCACCTGCTCTTCAGGAGTTGTCCTGTCGCACCTCTCGGGGCAGCCCAAGCTGAGCTGACAAAAGCACTTTTCTGTTGCTTGCTGCATCTATGCCGTGAATTTTGCTACGGTAGCTACATGGTGCCGAAGGGGCGTGTTTCCTTTCTGCGCCCTTGCCAGCTGATGCTGTTCTGCTGTGAGAAATTCACAGTGTGGGTCAGGGTTTCCAAATCGTTGCCTGCTCAGCTGCCCTCATAGGAAAGGACTTGGTTGTACTGTGGAATGGCGCGGAAGCAAGCTCCAGGGTTTGGGGCAGGGAGCATGCAGGACCAGCAGGAGACCTGCCTCCAGTCCTGCTGCCTCCCCTCTCAGCCACCAAGTGGCTCCTGGTGTTGTACACAGATGGAGATGTTTGCATGTGAAATTATATTTTTCCCCATCCCTTTTAGAGAAGAGGTTCATGGCTGGATTTACTGCTCTCCCATACAGCTTTGGAGCGCGCATTTTGCCTTTCCCGTCGGGACCTGAACCCCTGCTGGTACACACCAGCAGACGTGTGCTGCAGACACGTGCACGTCTCCTTGGCAGGCGTGTCATGGACGAGTGGACCCTTGTAAAGTCCACATGGCATGAATGAATCTGGGTGTGAAGAAAGAGGGTTCTGCCTCCGTAGCTGAGTTTTGTAAGTGCCCAACTCATTTGGAAGCACTAGGATGAAATCAATGCTGAATCTACGCGGTGATGCACCAGTTACTCAGGAGTTTGTCTGGGATTACGTGGTTGGTGGTTCTTCGAGGTTAACGCAAGGCAGAGGGCCCCACTGAACTAAGGCCCCATTGCATCCTCTCCCCATCGCCCCATGGCCGTGGTGGCAGAGGGTTTCACCAGTGTCCGAGGACAGAAGTGAGTTTCCACCTGGACAAAGCAGGGCCTTGCCGAGAAGGGTGGAGAAGGCAGCCTGTCCTTACCAAGCAGTGTATCGCTGCCTCCCACGGGCGAGTGTGCCTGTTCTTCGCTGCTCGGCCAAACCTTTCCAGTCTGCTGCAACCGAGGCTACCGCTGGAGAAGGGAAGCGAAAGGGGGCATCTGGAGATGTGTGTGATTAGGTGGACAAATGGCCCATCTCCATGCAGCCAGGGGATGCTCATGGGAAATGAGGCTGACGGCCGGATTCTGCACAGAGCTGGATATTCCAGTTGGTTCAGCCAGATCTGGGGCCTTTCTGACAAGCAGGCACTAGTCTCGTATTTTCTCTTACCCAGACTGTGTTCTTGTTTGGGCAATAAGGAGAGTTTGTGCATAGCCTCTGATAAGATGAAGCTTGCAGAAAGCTGGGAGAAAGCAAGTTCTGAGATAAGACCGACCTCTCAGTGTGTTGTAGGTACACTGTTCGTCAGTGTTGTCACCTTGCTGGTCTGTGCAAGGATATCTTTCTCCTCCTTTCTCCCCATCCCGAGCTGTCTTGGATGGTACAGTCAAAAAACCAACTTGAAATCCATCTCTGGGCTGTGAGGGGGTGAAGTGTGGGAGTATATGTGAATAAATGCACATGGACTAGTTCTGTCTAATTTATCTTCAGTCCCTGCATTTAAACAAAATATTTTAGGTGCTGTTTAAACCTCCACCCCCTTCCCCCAAAAGAAGACGAAATGCAGATCTTTTCAAATATTCATGACCTTAAATGACCAATCATGGGAGGAAATTTTTCTTTAATAGGTACAGATAATAAGAGAAATAATGGCTTCTGGTCACCAAGCTAATCTTCAGAGCTCCCTTCTTCCTAGCAAATATTTATTCTTCTTAATATGATAGATGTGCACCATTGTTCAGGAGACTTGCACCTGCCAGGAAGGTGAAATATCCCTCACCCAGGTCCTAAAACCCTTGAAGAAACTGGGACTGGCCTGCAGGCTACCTGTCCTCCACAGTCGTTTGAACTCATAATGCAGATTTACCTTCCCCTAAACCGTAAACACAAAATTCACCCTTCATGTTTTAGGCACCAGCTCTGTTACGTTCACCTGCTGAGGCCTACAACCTGCAGCACTCCAACTTGAGCTGGGTGCTGCAGAAGCAAAGGCTGTTCCTACTCGTGGCTTAGCCTAAAGATCTGTTGGTGTCGATGTTTTCCTTTAGGAATAGCATTTATTATGGTAGTTTCCATAAGATTGCTCCCAACGCTGTGATCAGGTAATATTCACCAGATAGGAGCCCCTGGCAGGCAGGAAGCACTTAGATGGTTAGAACTGCTGCTTGCTGTGCTAATAAATGGACTTATTTAAATTTCAGAGTATTGTCTTGTATGCTGCAACTATGAGAGATAATTGTGTAAGGTAAGGCGTTGTAAGCCAGATAATTCATGTTTCAAATTATACCAGAGCAGCAAAAGTGCTTTTTGATTCTTACCACTGCTGTTTTCCACATTTCCATTCTTCCCAATCTAGATGCTGCTCAGAACTTAAAAATCTTAAAACAAACAAACAAAAAAAACCAAACACAAAACAAAACAAAAAAAAAACAACCAAAAACCCACCATCAAAACCAACAACCAACCCAACTTGTTTTTAGATAAAAAATGCAGTCAACATTTCGGTAGCATTTAATAAACTATGTGTTTCTGGAGGTTTACCTGGCTACTGAAATTTTGAGTCAGTTCATTATTTAATCTGTCTTGAGGCACTGAGTAGAAATAGCTTCTTTCAGACTTATTACCTAATACTAGTTAAAAAACATGAATGTTTGAGCTGTTACAGTGCCAGGAAGCCCCAACATACCCTGATAATCCGTTACCCTGGGTGCGGTACAGCAGCGCAGTGGGGCCCGGTCTGTGCCTCAGAGTGCTCACAGTGGTTTCATGGGACAGGCAGAGCAAAGATTGCCTTACGACAAAGATGGGGGTTAATTATTTTGTGCTGGCAACGTGTTTTATCCGTCACAGAAACCTCCTCTGCAGTCCCCATCCAAGACATTCCAGTGTGGTGCCTCATCAGCTGCTGCTGCGTCATCTCCGCACTGTTGGGAAGGGCTGTCGCCACAGCCTTTCGTTACTAGGGAAGAGCCTGATGTGCCTTCAAATAAAGGATCTTTAGGCTATTTAAGATACATAACCCTTTTAGAGAACAACTTCCCTGAGAGCAAACACCCTCCTGTGCCTTCACGGAGGAAATGTATGACGTGCGAACTATCACGTTGGTGCCTAATAAACAAACTACAAACGCCTAATTTTTGGAGTTGATTTTTTGGGGAGTCAGTATTCTGATTCTTAACACGGTGTGAAGACAGAGCATACACAAGTATGGGCCAGGCAGTGCCTTTCTGTTTATTCCACCGTATCAGTTGTCACGGTGGATTGTAGCCAAGCCGGGTAGTGGATTGCAGGGTAAGTCTCTCCTAAATACAAACTGTGGACCGGGTACTTTTCTGCATCTTTTTCATGGGTGCAATCACTCATAAAAACATGATCTGCCTTATTGTAATGCTCAGGAATTTTTAAGTCCCCTACCCCGGTAGGGAAATGTGCTTTGTCTTTAGTTCCACAGGTACCATGCAAGCCCTGTTTTCATATCTCATTTGTAAAAAGCACTAATCGTTACTTCCTTGATGGGGACTGAATGGAGACATTTTAATATCAAAGCATCTGAGGGTGTGTCTGTCACAAGAAAATCCCTCTGTGTGTTTATGTAGGCCCTGGGGCTATATCTGTATATGTGGAGATACGTGTATATTTTATTTTTTTATATATACACACAAATATGAAAATATACCTGTATACGTACATATATAGACGTTATGACAGAGCGTAGTTCCAAGAGTACACCATGCTGGAGGATGTTTATTCCACACTTCTGATGCACCTCCTTGCCTCCGGACCCAGTCCTCGCTGGGGTTTCTGTGCCACCTTAGACTCTCCTGTGGGACTGTGCTCTGAGGCACAAATTAGTCTCTGATCTAGCAAGTCCCATCTTTTTTCTGATTCAGAATCCACATCTATTGGTATTTCTGAGTCTGTTTGGGAAACCCTGCTTTATTTGCTCTGTGCTTTCATTTCCATTTTCCATTAGGGAAAAATTCAATACCTGCCTTTTTTCCAGGAGCCAGAAAGTTGAGATGGGTAGACTTGTAAGGATTAATATTTGCAAAGTGCTTTGAAATCCTCAAGTGATTGCTCCTTTACTCATTGATCAAAATCACATATGCATTTTTTTTGGATGGTGTCATTATTAAAGGTCTTTTCCAACCTAAATGATTCTATGATTATCGCTCTGCCTCACGCCCTCTCGGAATACTTTGTGCAGAGACACTTGCCTTTTACCCTCTGGGCACTGAGAACAGGGACGCGTGCTGCACGGCTCTGGCTGCTCTGTGTCAAGAGAAGCACTCGATGCAGTTGCTGGCTTCGCTTTGCTCCCCTGGATGTGCATGGGAACGGTCCTCCAGGAGAAGCACCTACTCGGTGGATTTTCCTCCCCCAGTTTGCTCTTCAAAGGGCTGGCAATCTTGCAGGGTGCTGGCTGGTGAAGATGCGGAAACCATGCTCAGAGCCATGTTTTGGTCCTGAAAAATGGAGAGAGGGAAAACAACCAACCAACCCCTGGAGAAATTGTTTAATTAGAGAAATGCTTTTGGGTGGGGAAAAGGGTGATTGGGGGATTTCTTGCTGAAGTGACTCCAATATCATTCCTCAGGCTGTTTTACAATCCAAGTGAACACGCATGTAGGGTGCTCTCAACATGAATTTTGGAACAAAAATATTTGGGAAGATGAACTGTAGACAAGCTAAACTCTGTTGTTCCATGCTGCTCTGTTTGCAGCACCCGATGAGAAACACAGGATAGTTTCGGTGACACTCCCTCTCATTGCACATTTCAAGAGACAATTTATGTCGTGGATTAAATTTTTCCATCTGTATTCTAACCTCATGTCCTTAAAACCCAAGCTTTTTTCTTAAATGCCACCAAATAACTAAATTAATACATCATACATTGCAATTCTTATTTATGTTCCCTGAAGAATTACTTAATACTTTGGTGATGAGTCTCTTACTAGTCTATCATTAAGGAATTTTTGTGATAGCTTTCCTTTTGGCAGCTACTTGGTTGAATTTATATTCCGATGTTGGACAACAAAATGTTCCACAGTGAACATTTTGAATGCATCTCCTGATTTCTAACTGCTTTCTTCATATATGAGGTTTGAATTACATGATTAGCCAGAACATGATGCAGTATTTTTGCTGGAGAAAAGTAAATTGTCTATGAATTAATTTCTGCTTTATGCTTCTGGCTTATAGTCATTCTAGGCTAATAGTGAATTGAAAGTTGGTAAGAACTGATAGCCTGTGGCCTCTATGCAATAATTTTTATACCCTTTTTTCTATCAGGTTTATGAAAATTTTACTAATTTTCTTGTATCAGAAAGTTAAGGTAAGGGTTGAGCTACTGGAAGTATGATTTTTCCCCCAAATCAGCAGTAGCATATGCTGATCGGTTAAAAGAAGGTGTGCAATAATACGGTCCAATAATGTAATAACAGAGGATTTTAATTTAAAAGTCTGCCCCCCTCTCCACCCCCCAGAAATCGTACTCAGCTGAGTACAGTGAGTTGACTGCGTTATTCCTTTGAGACAATAGTGTGTTGAAAATAATTTGGAAGGTAAACTAATTTCTGTACTGATGCCATTTTATGAGTTTATAACAACAGTGGGTGTTTCCCACTGCAGAAACACAAACAACGTTCTCCCTTGGACACACATGTGCACACACTCGCGGAACTGGAAATCAAGGCTGCAAACACAATTTTTTTAAGTTCTTTTTTTTCCCTCTTTGCAAATGGCTTCTGGCATCGTTGCTGTAACTGCCTCTTTCCTAGAGACAACAATGTCTCTCGTGAACTTCATATAAACTGCTTGTAGTACTTGAGTTCATTTCTTGACTTGTATCTTTGAAAGATCCCTCGGGAGCTTCATATCAGTGTTGGAGGGTGAGCTAGCTGACTTTTTTGGCATATAGTGATTGTGGGAGAAAAAAAAAATCTTAGGTGAATGCTCAGCTGAACAATGTGCATTATTTCTCCTGGAGTGCTTTTTGCCTGAGCAAAGTAAGTGCAGATGCAGAGATGATGATGGTGTTTTCTTTTTTCCCCTCCATCTGCAGAAAGTAGAACTTCTCCACTAAGAAAATTAATGTCGTACTTGACTCTTAAAAACTGCTGTTAATGTCTTGATTGTATGTACTCCTCTGACCTATACCACTGAACGAAACCCATTCACTTTTGATTTACAACAACTGACCCTTCTGTTTTGGAAGATTGAACTGGAAATTCAGGATTAACAAAATCTACTTTTTTTTTTGCCTTTGAAATAGGCAGATGACATATCATTATATGCATTTAACAGGCATTTAACATATCATTTAACAGGCATTTAACAGGCATTTAACATATCATTTGCTAAAGTTTATTTTGACTGAAGTCTGATGTCAAGTAGCATCCCAAGCAAATATTTAAGAATAAAATACCATATTGCTGACTTACAACTCTGTTGCTGTTGGTTTAAGCTAACTATGGTTATAAAATCACTTGTATTGGCGAAGGTTCTGTTAGCAGAACAGTAATTGTTTGTATATAGAATTTTAAACCAGTTGTGTTTTCTGCTATTATGTTAATGGAAAGCATGCTTTGACATCTTCCCCTTAGCTCCCTGACTAAACTGTCTGGATTTGGAATTCCATCTGGCTGCACTGAAGAAACTCACTCCTCTATTCCCCACCCGAATTTCTTCTCGGTACATAAAGGAGCCACTGAAAAGGTTAACTGTTTTTTAAGAGAACAAATCATTCTGGTTTTAAAATTGGCACTGCAACAGTCTTTACTGGCTACCTGATGAACTGAGGCTCTCTAGAGGTATTGCAAGCTCTTTTAGAATGCTTCGAGTTGTTTGAAGCACGTTTGGCTCATAAATACCTACAGATCATAGCCCAGGAGAGACCTATGAGTCAGGGAGTAGGAAACGGTCAAGTATCGATGTTGTAGAAACCCCAGTCCCAATACTTCAAGTAACAGAATAAACTGACGTTTCATTTGCCAGTGCCAAAACCCATCCATAATTAATGCTCCTTGACCTGCCCTCTCTCCCCTTCATAAATGTCTTTTTTTCCTTCTTTGTCTTTTTGGGGAAGCATGCTGCAAATAGGAGATTTACACAATGGAATGAGGAGATTAGTGTTAGCATGTGTCTTCTAGCTTTCTTTTTAACAGGTTTATGCAATTCAGTCAATGAAAGGAAAATTAAGAGAGAGCAGTAATGGGTCGATAGCTAAACAATTCATAATTTAAAAAGAAAAAAAAAAGTGAATCCCTGATACCACTGGAAGATGTGAATGCTGACTGATTCCTCTGATGCTTTTGAAGCTTCGCGGCTCAGACAGGAGAGTCAGTTTGAGGTGATTTAATCACGCCAGCCATGCAATCTCTCTTATGGAAAAGGTCTATTGAAAGCTTCACAGCCCACACAGAGGAGCAGGGTCTTTGCTCTTAATGTCTCAGACTGATCTCCCTCTGCTTCATATAATGACAAATCTTCATTGTTCTTTGCAGCAGAATAAGGGGGAAAAGTTGCTGCTGACAGTTCAGAGCAATTCAGTGTTGCTTGCACTGTGCTTTTTGCAAAAACCAGAATGGGTCGATGTTTCAGGCAATTCTGGAGGATGCTTAAAACCGCAGTATTGAACTGGTGCTCCTGGAGGCACGAGTGTCCGGGTGCTACAGCTCGGACAACATCCTCGCACCTCCTTAGTTGTTCCAGAAAGAAAATATCTGCTCCTGGTTTTTGGAGCTTTGATACAAAAGTCTTTTAAGTCAGCTGTGGTGGCACTGTGAGGGAGGTTGACCTTGCTTATAACAATAATAAGTTTTGTTAATCCTTGCACTGTTAATTAGGCTCTTTATGTGAATTTGCAAACAACTGGGCGGCCGCGGGAGTTCCACCTTCCTCCAGGACCCTGGCAGAAGAGGCCTGATTCCTCCCCCACCACCGCCATCTCATTCATATGATTTAAGAATTAAAATCCGTGCAGCTGTGACTGACGAGGGACCGAGAGTGCGCAGGTTATCGTGGTGAGCTGAACCCAAGAGCGCGGTGCGTGCCGTTTCGGTGATGGAGTGGCACAGGAGAGACCCTCTGCCCCGTCTGGGGGGTCTCTTGCCATTTAAACTCCAAGGGTGGCAGGCTGTTGCCATTTCAAATATCTATGAAAAAAAGAGTAAGCAGGTGTCCCAACCGCTGAGCCTTGCGGTCACTCACTTTATTTGTCAGGTCAATTCACTGTCCCCTGCAATCACCCAGGAGAAGACGGTGATGCTTAGGGCATTGCTTCTCACTCTGCCCTTTCTGCTCCTTTGTAAAATGCTGTATCATATAAAATGTGCTCTGTTACAAAATACTTCTTGACTGCAAGAGTATTCCTGGAAAACTTTTCTCTTTGCTGATGGTGCTCCACTTTTCTACTAGTATTTGCTTTGCTGATTATTTGGCCTTAGGAGAGTACTTTGTTCTCAGCAGCTGATGGCTTTCCTTTCTAGAGGAGATGGATTTGTTTTTTCCATCCCTGAATAATTTAGATACTGCTGATAGCTTAAAAATATTATTTTGCAGAGTAACTAGGTACTTGCATTAGACTGCAAATGAATACTCTTCTGTATTTCCACCTGCAAGTTACAAAACTGCTACATGAAGTTTACTGTTACAAAGCTTTAGGGACTCCAGTTTAGTTTTCATTTAATCAATTTCTTTTGTGGAGGAAAATTTATCAAATCTGGCAGTCCTTTTAATAGGTATGTTTCAGAAATGAAATGATGTCTGCTTCTGGTTCCAAATGTGCTGTGAGATTAGTGTTAAAAAAAAAAAAACAAAACAAAACCCACAATTATTGCTTCTTTTAATTGTGAAATGGGCAGACTCGTGTATAAAGAGATTTGTTTTAATTTTAAAAGGTTTTGTCATCCTCAGCTGTAGCCCACTATTGTTACTTATGAGTGCGGGCCCAACCCAGGAAATGTCTCATAATTTGAAAAACAAACATTTTCTGGCTGGCCTGTATTATAGAAAATATTTAGCTCAAAAACTTGAATTAAGGTGGTGACATAAATCAATAGGATGCTCTCAGTTGAGGCAAATACTGATGTCTTTGTTTGGAACATGGCAACGTGAGGTGTGATACAGAGTGGTACCCTTCTAGTCCCTGATCCCATGCACGCGTAGAGGAGTGTGTAAAGATGCAAAGCGAAGCATGCCTGACCTTCTCATTGCTTGCTAGCTGGTGCCTTGGCTGAACATTGCTATTGCTTGGCAGCTTGTGTTTTGACTGCAGTGGAGCCTTCTGCATCTGAAGAGAGGGTCTGATACCAGGACCTGCCCCGTGTCTGGACTCCTTCCCAGGCTCTAGAGGTGCGTGGATGCTCCTCTCTGCTCCAGCTCCTGGTCCTCCTGCTGTTGCTCCGTTTGCAAGTGGAGGCATTCTTAGCATTCCTTTCAGTCTGCATGGTAGCTACACAACGTCTAATTACACTTCTCCACAACAACTAGCCAGCAAATTAACATTATAATGGATCTTCAGGTTTTGTAATTAGTCAAAAATGCCACTGGACTGAAAGAGTGCTGGGCTCTGCCTTTCAGCAGCCATTCCTTCCAGGGCAGCAGTGTGCAGCCACTTCCTTCTCCTGCCTTTGGAGTCTTCCTACAGGTGAAAAATTTATTGTCCTGAGGCCTTATTGTCCTTAGCAGCACCTTCCTCCTCTGTTGTAAAGGATTGTTCTGGTAATTACTTTGGATACAGGAGTTTCACCAAATTCTGGGACCAGGCTTTCAAGAGGAGCTGAACATGTCGCTGAATTTCTTTGCCGAGCTGAAGTATCCCTGCCATTTCTAAACACCGGCAGCTGCTGCTTTCTTTTGTCCTGTCCCAGTTTTGATTTTTTGTTTCTTCACGCAAAATGTCTACTGAAATTGCTGGAAGAGTTGCCTTTGGCAAAGAGGGAGATGCTACTTGCGGAACTGGTTCGCGGGAGGGAGGGGAGCAGAAAGCCTTGCACACTGTGTAGTCTCTCAAATTCTACCTTAGCTTGCCCTTGGGCAGGGCAGCTGCATCCTTTCTGCTGTCCGTCTCCCCTGCTTTACAGCTTTGTGACCCGTCCTGGCGGAATCGGGGCTTTATTATCACAGGAGAGTTACCACCTCCGAAGGGACGCCTCTCGCCGTTCAAGGGCTGGATGCAGCAGGAGCAGTGGGGATGTTTGCATTGCTTCACACTGGGCACTATACTTAAATCAGGATTTTAGACTCTCTGCGTAGGCAGCGCAGAGGCAGTTACCTCCAGAGGTTGGCTCAGAGTAGCCGCATCTCTTGGTATACCAAAAATGAGGGCTTCAGCCCCTTAATGAGGGTGCTTGGGGCTGGTGGCTAATGCCGGGTGCTGGAAATCCTATGCATCCCATCGCGCCTGCATCGAGAGCATTGTATAGCTGAACTGGGTATATTCAACCCTTACACAGCTTTTAACTCTGTTTCCAGCTTAGTTTAGCCAGCATTTGCTTTTGGGAAAAGATCCGTCTGCTATGGATTGAGGTTGCTGCCTTTTCGTAGAAAGGGGGGGAAGGAATGAAATAATAGTTAATACTTAATGCATATGAGCAGCAATGCTGCTCAGGTTGCCTAGCAGCCAGTTAGACAAGCAAGAGAATAAAAAGGGCTGGCTGAGTGAATGTGGTTGGAGCCGGTTTCTGGGTTTGCGGGTGGAATCTGACCCATGCAGTCCGTTTTTTTGGGAGGGGGAGGAGATGGTGGAATTTACCACTAATGGATATTTTAGCTCTGTCGGATCATCTCTATCCACTCCCCCACCCCCATCTGTTTTTCCTTTTCAGTTTTTCAAGTGTAACTTGGAAAGCTTTAGCCAAAGGGAGGTGTTAAAGTTTTGTATGGTTTCTGGAGATGGAATGGGCAAAAAAATCTCTCAAAGTGACTTTTTTCTTCTATTTAGGACTGTATCTCTAGCAGCCTGGAGATCATTAGCATTTCACGGTCTCTTCAATATACTGCTCAGCACATGCAGTAAAATGCTGTATAGACTGGAAATAGCTCCTGCAGTCACACTTAACGCTTCTAACATTGCTGTCGTTCTTGCAAGAAGTGGATGTACATTTCATTTTCTGGAAAGCAAAAGTAGAAAGATACTTTGAAAAAAACGGGGGCTTGAGCTGCTATATGATTGCAAAGAAACTGCCCCCTCTCCCATGAGGCCAGAAATTCCCCAAAGTATAAGGTTGGATTAAAAACCACTAGGAGATAAAAATAGGGAAGGCTGACTGTTTAAATAGTGACTTTCTGAAATTGGGTGGTTCTTTTTACTTTTTCAGGAAAAGTTGGAAAGCTCAAACCCCTTTTTCTTGTCAGGCGTAGCTCTGTGGGAGTAACAGGACTCCAGCAACCGAAACCTTAAAACCCCCCACTAGCATCCTCACTTGAGATAAGAGAGGTGTCAGCTTTCAATTTTAATTTGTTTTCCTCATCCCAGCGGTAACTTTTTAGCATATTAAATCAGGAATGAGGGCACTTAGCAGAAAGGAATGGAATGAGAAGAATCTTGGATTTAATTTATCCATCTTAATAAGGAATAAGAATAGCGGCTCTTTCAGGGCGGCTAGCCTCTTGTACACTCTGAAATGAGTTGATAGCTTGGGTCGATGCCAGCAAAGATATCACTCTAGTAATTTTGGTGGAAGGACCAAGGAGCGAAGGGGTCTAGACAGCGAGTTTTGGCTTCCCTTGCAGGCTGGCATGTGAGTGAGACCAGAGTTATCAAGAGGTTGGTCACGTTCATCTATGCTGCTTCTGCTGTCATGGCAGAGGTGTTCCTCTTAGCCACAATTATCTCTTGAAGTCCTTTACTCGGCCAAATGTTGCAATATCTTTTAACCATATTTCACACAGCTTGGAGATTTCAATGCTGAAGTCTACCGTAAGGCGATAGGTAGGATGGGCAAGGATACTGTTAGGTAAAGGAGCTTATTTTGAATTTACTTTTTTTCTGTACTGAGTGCAAATGCTGCCAGATCACCTCACATAGCTGCAAACGGTGTGTATTTTATCCCTTTGCTGGGCAGATTCTTCAAGTTATGACACTTCTTAATTTTCAGTTGTCATTTTTAAGTTGCCGAGCTATGCTGAACTCTTGGCTGCCCTGCGTGAGTGTCTGCTCTCTGTTGAATGCCGCTCTGAACATCACAAGAAAAAGATCAGCTGCCTCCTTCAAAATGTTTCTGGGTCTACTGTTCTCATGCAAGAAGCATGCGAGTCCCCCTGAGAAGGAGATAAATGCAATCAAATGCTGGAAGATCAAGGAGTAGTTTGGGGGCTGAGGTCAGCAATAGTTTGAAAAAAAAAAACAAAACCGTAAATAAAGAACAGAATTTTTTAAAGACCTCATTTAAAAAGTGCCCAGTACTATGGCTTTTTATTTTTCATCCAGTGGATGAGTGATTTCTGCTTTTCATGGCATCTGCCTCAGAGAAGGGAATGCCTTGCTGCAATTCTGTTGCAGTGCCCTGGAGGACTGTGCCATTAGCAGATAAACGCCGGCAAAATGGGCTGCAAAGGAAGCACTAAAAGCACTCCACCCTTGGAAATCAGCAACTTCAGTACTGAGCTTTATCGTTAATCACTGCAAAGGTGAACTGATGTGACACCAATGCCTACGCTTAGATTTAAAAGTTGGAGGGGCAAATTCTGCCCGAATTCTGCTCCTATTGAATTTGGGAGCCTGTGACAGCAGCATGTGGCCTTAATGATGATTAGCAAGCACAGCAGAACTTTTATGTTTTGGATCGTACAGCTGCGCCCAGGACAATGATCCGTTTCCACCAGCCCCACAAAAGCCTATCTCTAGTCTTTATTTCCACAGAGAGCAAGCTCTCCCTTAAAATCCTCTGAGTGTTTATAAATTTTTGCTTATGATTAGTTGCCTCAAATTTTAATGTAAAAAATGCAAAGTAGAGAATTAGTTTCCCATGTTCGTGGAACTAGAAGAAAACATCTTTCTGGTGAGTTTCTCCTCTTCATCAAATCAGAGGACACTCAAAAACCACACACGCCCTCTCCTGAAAGCTTATTTCCCAGCCAGACTACCTTTCCCTGGACTCATAGGTACCACCAAGAAAAGCAAACCTGTTTTAAGGAAGCTAAATCCTGCTTTAAAGGGATCTAAATTCTGCTGGGAAACTTCTAGGAATCTACAAATGGGGGGGGGGAAGTTGAAAGAGTACTTGCTCAGGGACTCGTGTGTTTGTGGGTGGCTCTGGCCGTGCGGTGCTGCTGCTCCGCTGGTGCCTGAGCGGCGCTTCCCTGGGCAGCGAACTGGGGACACGGGGGTTTGTGTAATGACTAGTTACTACTGCCTCCAAAAGAGGTTAAAGCCTTAATAATATTTTTAAAAACAAGGATTTAAAAAAGAAAAAAAAAGGTTCCTTTCCTGGGCATCTGCTTTGAAGAACGCTGTCCAGCCTCTTAATCCATTTATTCTGAACTAACAATTAAAACAAAACCAAAACAAAGCACCAAACCCCACGGTCCTCCCCCCTCACAGTTACTATAGCAAAGAAATTATTTGTCAGTCCTCCCGGGCTTCTGAAAATACTCGCTGACATATTTAGTGTGCGTTCGCGGCGGGGAGGGCGGGCAGGGAGCGGGGATGGGGATGTTTGGTTTGGGAAGCGCTCCTCGCGTCGCCTAGCAACGCGCCCTGGACACGGGAGTGGACCGCATCGCCCCTGGCAACCGCTGTTGCTCCCCAAACAGCGTGGGCCCCGCATCCTCCCCCGGCCTCGGCCTCTCCCTCCGCCTGCACCCCGCTTTGGATGGGCTTGGGC
>NW_008823962.1:144731-188464 GCF_000699105.1 Pygoscelis adeliae
CCCCGCACGCTCCCCCCCCCATTAGTTTATGATTCAAAAAGACTTAAATCTTCTCACTTGGCTTGATGGACTCTAAGCACGATCCAGATCCGTTAGCATAGCGCTGGAGGACGAGCTTTTAAGTCTGCAGCTTTGCCTTGCCCACTTACTGAACGGATAAAAAAAATTGTTTTCTGGGTGTTATCTGAACCCCTCTCTGGCCAGACTACGGACAGAAGGTTTAGCGGGCTGAGATGTCTGTCGGAAAGCCACCCGCTCATGTCTCCAGGCCAAAAATACTGCCCACAGGAATTTGTTGCCTGGATAAAAGATATAACTTGGTTAATTCTAGTTCAGTAACAGTCAATTCTCTTTCTTTGGGAGAGTGGGAACGGTTAGGGCAGTGTACAGTTGTTGCAAGCCTTTATCTTCTCCCATTAATCTAGAATATGGTCTGTCCTACTACTGTCCTCACCAAAAATGCAGCAGTGCCTTTCTCCAAGTGCAGAATATTCAAATACATATTCCCAAACTGCGTTTCTAGGGCATCTAAAGCAGCCTACTCATTTCTTTGCCTTTCCAGGAAGAATTGTGTGTGTCTACATAGTTTGTGTCTTCTATTTGGGGTCTTGTTTAGTCCTGGAGTCTGCAGTACCAGTCACCAATAGCTGTATGAACCTTAAATTTCCACAGGAAAAAACCCCAGTTCATTCCCCCTCTTCACTGGTAGCAGTGCACTGGTCTGGAAAGCAATTGCTTCTGTCCTATTACTTGCTGAAACATGCACTGAATACTGCGATGGGACAGTTGAATAACAACTGTGAGTTTAGTTTTGGGACCCCCCGTGCCAGCCTGTGACTCTGATGAGCGCACTTGCAAATGCACTTAGGCAATGAGGATTTTGAACTTGGGGCAGTTTTACTGCACGTGTAGAAGCAGAATCATCAACAAGCAAATCCCAAACTCTTGCGAGAGAAGTTTGTGTATCCCCATGAGGCTGTTTTGGTGTGGCACCATCACGTAAAGGGCGAGACCCCATTTTCTGTGGAGTGCAGGAGCGGAGCCCAGACCTCTGTGGCGGTTCCTCCCCAGGAGCACCAGCCCCTGGTCAGGGCAATGCTCCCCAGGAGCGTGCCGAGTTAGCACAGCCTGGAAGAGCATCTCGCGTGCAGGCGGAAGGATGGTGGAGTCAGAGCTCATGCAGACATTTGAGAGAGACAAAGAAACTTGCACTTAGTGTCAGGAGAAAGCAAACAAGCCCTCCTCCTCTTCCTCCTCATGGCCGCCCAGGCACTACCTGCCTTTCAGAGGGAAAAGTGACCACTTCTTGTTTCTCTCCTTGCTCCAACTCTCCTTTCTGGCTTCTCAAACTACCCAGTACAAACCCACAGCACCATGTAACGCTCGTGACCACTTGTTTATCCCCCCGTGCCATGTTTCAATCCGCTCCATGGTGGAATCTCTCCTGGAGACCTCCGGAGCACTGACTCAGCTGCTGCTGTAAAATCTAAGACGAAGTCTCTTCTCTGAACGGCCACAGTTTATGTTTGTGGCTTGTTCTGCTTAACTTTAAGTACCACAGTGCTTGTGAATGGTGCTATATAAATAAATAACAATATACTGGACCGTGCTGGCAGTGGTTACTTCTGTATTTGCTGTTCACCGGATAGGCATGAGGGAAACAGCTGCTGCTGCTGCCCCACATCTGAATGAAATACTGCAACAAATCTCCTACTTCGCACTTAAATTGTCAAAAGGCTGACTAGCCTTAAGACCGTTGAAAGGTTTGTCTAGTCTAAACAAGTAAAAAGTGATGGCTGATGAACATACAGGTTTAAATTAAGCTGATCTCTTGGAATTAATTTAAAATAAGTGACATATTCCATAGTTTTCTGCCATAGGACAAGCTATAAAAGCGGGTCTTGCAAAAACACAGTCGAGTACCAATGTTTGCAGTTCCTTGTTCCAAAATGAGCCCAGTCCAGTTGGAGGAGGATTAGCTGTACCCAGGTCCCTGGGATCGTCCTGGGAGCAGGCAGAAGCAGAGCTACAGACCGCGGGGGTCAAGTAACCAGATGTTCTGGTTTGGTTGATGATTGAAACTTTAAGGTTATTGTCCTAGAAAGGAACCTTTGAAATGCTTTTGTGCCAGATTTTTGCTTGACACACTCTATTTCCCCTGTTGAATCACAGCCCTGTGAAACCCCTACAGTGCACATATTAAAAATATGGGAGAATTACTAATTTGAGCCCGGAACTTGTGCTTGCTTTTGCCAGATAGCACCAATGCCTATGTTGCAGCCAGTATCTGAAAGGCCTGGACATGGAGTACAGGGTAGTGTGTGACTCTTAATTCCTCCTTCCAGATGTGAAGGCTTCCTTACTGCTCAGCAGATATCAAGACTTTTTTTTTTTGGGGGTAGCATCATTTGCCATCATTGTAGCAAAACTTTTCTGACGTTGAGATTTAGCTAGTTAATAGGAGAGAAACAAGGAGTTTCAAGCACTTGTTGATAGGGTTGTGCTAGGCTAAAAATCTGGAAGCTGTTGGACTTAAGAGCAAGCAGCTGGGACTCGTGCAGGTAAGTCTGTGGGAGACCGAGGGTGAAATGCAGCATGGCAGTAAATAGGCTGTATGCTGGCCCCTGCATTTCTGAGCACCAGAAGGGATGCGTTCAGATCTGAAGGAATTCAGTCCTGGCTTTTGACACTTGGAGAGTGTTCGTATTATTAACCCAGAAAGAAAATAGGACAGGTTTTTGTGTGGGAGGGAGGTTTGCAACATTACTTTGCCCATGTTCAGGTCTGAGATCTGTGCACATGGGATTTGTCCACGGGCTGCTGCTGCCAGCAACATTAAACCATCACGGCTTCTGCTATTCAGTCTCAGCTGGCTCTTAAGGAAACTCCAAATAATACGGCCAGCACAGATACATTCCTCGCTCTTTTCTGCCTCTCTGAAAGTTACTTTTAAAGAAACAGCAAAGATGAGTGAACTGCTGTTACGCAACAATGATGTGTGTGTGTATATTTCTATTACTTGACTTGATTCCATGAAAGCTGATTAAAGACTGGGTGTATATTTGTATTTTGGTATATTATTAACTATTGCTAATAAAAGCCATTTCCAAATTTGTATTTTTCCATGAGGACCAGGTTTCTGAAAAAAACAACTATGCTGCCTGCTGCCCTTGAAACGCGTGTTTTGGGTTTATCTGTGTTTCCAGGTAACTAGAGCTCTTAGACAAGCAGTGTTTGCTTCTGTTTTAAATTAATTTAACCAAATCAGTGGAAGGCTCTGGTGCCTTCTCTGTTTATAACATTTTGAAGCAATGTAATAAGCCGCCTTCCCAGAGTCAGCTTATTATCAAGTTCCTTTTCATGTTTGCTTCCCCCTTCCATCCCCTCCCCTTACCACCGCTTATTAAAAGGCTAAAGGTTACGACACGCCGTTCAGGACACTCTTTAGGTGAGCTGGCTCAAGTGCCAGCTCCTGTTATCTGGAAGAGCTCGCTTTCAGCTGCGATGGGGGTGAGGGCACCTTCACATTGCTCAGAGTGCAGAGATGGCCCAAACCTCTCCCCCATCCTCTGCTGGAAGGGGATGCTGGTTTAGGAGAGGCTGGTTGCGAAAGGCGAATGCTGCTCCAGCCCTCGGGATGTGAACGGTACGCGAGTGCTTGTTGCTGCTAGTGGGGATGCCAGGCACCATCCCACAGTATCCCAGACTCTGTGGGGTGGCTCGGTGTCGCGTGTCTGCAGGCGTTACAGACTGTCCTCGGCGTGGGATGAGGGGTTTTGGCAAAAGTTTTGATGAGCCAAGACTGTCCAGTCCTAACCTGCTCCCTCTGAAAGCCAGAAAAGCAGGCTCTTCTTCCAAGGCTTTTAGAGCAGTTTAAAAAACAGGAAATACTGTAGCTCTCCTAAGTCAAGCTAGTATCTCGATTGCCAGTCGTACAACATTTTGGACAAGGATTAAGTTCAGGAGCTAAGCGGCCAGACTTCCAAATGCTTTGAGCTGCACCCATTGCTAACAACCATGTTGGGAGCTTTGTTCTCCGAGTATCGCTTGTATGGTCTGAAGGAAAAGATAACTCCTAAACGCGGATGCTGGTAGAGCAGGTTCTCTTTGGCTCAGCCATCCGAAAGCGAAGAGTTTCTTTTGGTTTCACAGATGGGTGAGCTGGAATCATGTTTTTCCAAAGAGGGTGCAAAGATGGGGGCATACTTGGCCCTTGGTCTCGGTTCAGAGCCACGTGCTGGCCATCTGCAAGTGCCTGCTCGTGTGCTCCTCTGGCTTCTGAGTTTTATGAGCAATGGAAAAATAAATTAATATTTTCCTGACTGGAATTTCAGGGGAACGCCTGTTGTTTCTTGGAGCTATCATGCTTTGGAGACATGCGCAGCAGTGATTAAAGGATGCATGTGGAGGCAGGAGGCAAGCTGGGTTTGATACAAGTATTTGCCTTAGTTCTGCTCTAAGGTGGTATAATTCACTCGATTGCATTTTCATTCACATAAAATAAAAAAAGTTTCTTCTTCCAAAGAACGAAACACTTCCTTTCTATGCTCTGGTTAAAACACAACTGATGCCTTTTCAGGGCAAATTATTAAATACGGACTAAGCCAAAAATGTTGAATGAAATGGAAAATATTTAACAAGGTTTTCTTTAGTAAAATAAATGTGGCATAGAGTGTGGTGGATGAAGTTGATGGATAGTGTGCATCTGCTAGGAAAGTCAAAATCTGCTATTCCCCACGTTCCTTCTATTATTTTCAGTCACTTTTGAGAGCGTTAAGGATTCTCAGTAGTGAATCTATTAAATGTAAAAACCATAGTTCCTTTTTCTGTAGTCAGGGGAGAAAATACCACTTACAGCCCATATAGAATGTGATGGTTAAATAGCATTTTTATTTTTTCTAAATTCAATTATTGCTGTTCTGGTTTTCCTATTTATCTAAGCTCCAAGCCAACTGAACCTGAATAAAAGTTCCAGAAACCAAATAACTATTTTTACATGTAAGTCTTCCTTTCAGAGCATGCAAAAAAATGCACAAAACCAACCAACCAAACAAAAAAAAAAAGCAAAAACTTGGGTTTGAATTTTGATCCTAGCAGGTCAATGTTATGGATGAGAAATAATTCATTTTTTTAATTAAACTACAACCTTCCCATTATTTTCAGTAAAATACCAGCTATCAGGAGAGTTCTATGAAAAATTCATAGCTGTATCATGTACTTGTATATGGAAATGTGACCGTATGTGATTCCCTGGTTATTTTACCCCCTGGCCAGCCCGAGATCCGTTGAACAGGAAGAAAACTTGGAGCACAAACTGTGCACAGCTGAGCATCCTGGCTGTTGGGTATACTAAATCTCATTAATAAAAAGGCAAGCATAATTATAGCAGGTTCACCTGGAAGAATAAACTTTTTCTGCCTTTATATCTTAATTTGAAATGAAAGCCATGAAGTACATCCTTCAGTCATCAAAAATCTGATTTACCATTGATTCCGGTAATTCAAGGCAGTCATTTTCCTGGTGGATTTTTATGCCCCACATTTAAATCCTCTTTGAGAAGAAGTTGTTAAGCCCATTTACAAATGGCAAATGGAGGGAATTACTTACCCGGTAGAGGTAATAACACCCGCCAAGGTTTACTGGGAAGCTTAAATATAGGTTGCTGTGAGAAACTTTGTCCCAGAGATAGAATAATGGGCTGTTCTTCTTAAAAACAACAACAAACAACTCATCGAGGACATTTTCCTTTCCCTCATTTATGTCCCGGTATTATATTCTATTTCAAAAGTTCTGCCAGAAAAAAAGGATGTAATAAAGGAATTTAAAAAGTTTAAATAAGATCAAAGGATGACCAAGTAAGCTTTGAAAAGCAAATTAAATAAAATAGTTCATGATTTGTCTTCAAATGAGCAAATGATTCACTGAAACAGTAACAATTTCAGTATTTTGAAAGCAACACTGGTATGGTTGTATGATTGTTCTGGATTAAAAAAAGCATTCATTGATTGCTGGTGTGGGGTAGCTAATCTGTTTTACATTTTCACCTTAAAAAATTAAAGATATGTAAATACAAGACCTAAATACCCCACGAGAGCCAAGACTGTGCCAGTCCCACCCCTGATTTATGTAAGGCTGCTCTTAAAAAATAAAAATATGGGTAGGGGGGAGACTTCTATTCACTTCAAATGGTGACATTTTCTTCTAGTATGAAAACACCAAGTAGGTCAGCCTGCAATGACAACAGAAGCGACCCTGGGCCTGAGGAAGGCAGGGACTTAAATCCTCTTTTATTTGAAGTCTCCGAGCCGCCTGGGGTGGCTGCCGGTGCTCAGCTAGCCATGTGCTTGCACGTCCTGTGGAGCGAGGACCAGAGCAAAATAAAATAAAAGAAAAATAAACCAAGTATTTCCCTGGGGCAGATTGCCTGCTCTGGCTCTAATCAGCAGCAGTTTTT
Organism: Pygoscelis adeliae; assembly: GCF_000699105.1. Lineage (NCBI taxonomy): Eukaryota > Metazoa > Chordata > Aves > Sphenisciformes > Spheniscidae > Pygoscelis > Pygoscelis adeliae. Next base: position 151,186 of record NW_008823962.1, read on the forward strand.
AGACGTTTGAGGTCTCGGCGTTTAGCTCCGAAACGTTTTTGTTCGAGCGTTCAGGAGCTGATAGTTTATATTAAAACATTCTGTGGAAAAATACTTGCAGTTCCTCCTCATCTCCTGGATGGCAGAGCTCGTGGGCCGCAGGGGCCGAGCACCCAGGGGCACCCTTCTCACTACTGGGGGCTCTCGCATCAGCCCCCCTCCTTTCCCAAGCTCTTTCTGGGGGCTTGGAAACTGGTGCAGAGGATGCCACCACTTTGTCTTCTCGGCACTCGAAGGCAACTCGCGGGAGAAAGCTGTGTGATCTCCTTCTGCTACCCCCTCCTTTTCTCCCGCCTCTCACTGCAAACTTGAATGTGAAAAATATTTTGAAATGCTCCTCTTATCTCTGTTTTCCCAGCATTTTGGAGCTGGTTGAGGCAGGAGAGATTAACAAAGGCAAGGCTATTTACATGAAGGCAACGTGGCTTATGAATGAAACGGTGACAATTGGAGTTTTTATCAACCCTCAAGGCCTGTAATATTACTACTTGCCTTTCTCAAATGTATGCAGACTTTGACAGCCCCTCTGAGACCAGTGCTCGAAAAATACCTTACTTAGGGGAGTATTGTGGCTTTTTTAGGAGTGGGACTATTGAAGCACAGGGAAGGGGAAGCATCCTATTCAAGGTCACAGAGCAAGCTGGTGGCAGAACCAGAAATAGCACCCAGAAGTTAGTAGTTTTTTCTGTATTTCCTTTCCTGTCACCGCTGTTTGCTTGGATACCGAGATAGCTGTGTGTAAACAGACAGTTTCCAGAGCGCAGCGGCCTTGTTATCTGCGTGATTCATTCAGTGATGATGCAACCTGGAATCCAGATTTCTGCAATGCCTTCCACAGTCGTGATGCTGCATGTGACATCACTGGCCGCGTTGAGCAACAGGAGTTTTAAATTTGTCTCTACCTGAAACCCCAACGTCTGAGTAAGGCCCTTCTCACGGCGATTTTATTCCTTGTGCATGGTCAGGTCCCGTCTGCTCATTCCCCTGGCAAAAATAATTGACTTGTCTTTTTGCTCTTCTTAACCCGGTAAGGAGCCCCAGAGCTGAGAAAGTCAGCTGTGGATGCTGATCCCCTCTGTGACCCACCAGCGGCTTTGTTGGCTACTAATTAGGTTCTCAGTTTGTGCAAACTCCCCGGTACCAGGGGGACTGCCAAGCTGTCAGGCTTTCACCGGCTGTCAGAAGCCAGGAGACACCTTTTAATAGCTTTTTTCGGTCACTTCTGCTACGAGAGAGCTACAGCGTTCTCCCCCAGCCAGGAGTGGGAAGCAAGCGTGGCTGGGATGAACCTCTCTTTCTTAGACCAAATCTGAGAGGAAGGCAGCAGATCTTAGATCTTTGGGAAACAGGAGAGCTCGCTTTAGAGCCACCGAGTCTCTGTTAGGAGAGGACGATCGAGAACACTGTAAAACTTCCTCCCCTGTGGGAGGTGAAAAATGAGATCGAAGGAGAGCAGCGAGTCCTTTCATGGGCATTTGCTTTAGGGATGTGGCAGAACTGCCAAAGAGCTGCACAAGCAGACGGCCGAGCTCCAGCAACCAGTGTTCATTAAGGAGCTACAAGGGTGTTCCTTACTTTGCACGCACAACTCCCAAGAAGAGGGAAGAGCAAGGCTTCGGGTGCCACGTTTCCTCTCCTCCTTGAAAGCTGATGCTTTATTCATCCTCTGGAGCCCTGGCTCGGGTGCCGGCTCACTGGGTAGCTGTGCTCCCAGGATGTCAGGAAAGCTTTGTAGCACCTTGTGATGGTTTCTCAGAGCATAGGAATTCTGTTTACGTTGTCAGCTTTTCATCAGCACGAATTAATGTTAGCAGATGGCGCACTTGTATCTGTCTCTCCAATTCTCAGGAAGTGCAGGATGGCTTAATGGGAAACGAATTATTCTTTATCCAGGATGTTTCACTGATAAACAAAATAATAAGTAGTCTTGTACGTGTGCATTGGTGGTCCGGTACTTCTGTGTCTGTCTACCTTGTCTGGAAGTACCAGCTGCAGATTTCGTCGGGGTCTTTGTGTCTGGCTGGGTTGTCATCATTAACAGAGCCTGCGTTTTGTAACGAATCTGAAAATAATGTTGATGATTTATTTTGGCAGCAGACAATTCATCTTCCAACCTGCTGCCTCTCTCTGGTCTCTTTTGGTCACTGAGGGAAACCAGAAGACAAAATTTATCAGCAGAGATGAGTAGGTGGTAATTTTGAGACAGCATCGCTTCCGAGTGTCCTTTTCTGATTATAACTACACTTGAAAAGAGACCTTTCTGTAGACCTGAAATGCTGAGATCTGACCCTGCCAGAACCATTCTCAAATAGATCATTAAAATACGTTTGGCAACTTACCCACCTTTTTTCTGTAACCTCACCAGGCTATATTTTTCCACTCGCAAAACCCTAGAAAGCTGTGAACCGGAGCCCTGGGCACAAATGATAGACAATAAAACACACTTGCAAAAGTTAGGGGAATATGTACGCTAAAAGTGACCCCTCTCTTCTCCCTGAGCATTTTCACATGAGCTTTATAAACCTGCCGCCTTTGCCAACAGTTCTGGCCAAAAGTTTAGTTGCAAATAAGTTTGGGCTGGAACAGGCGGGAGACTATTTCATTAATTTACTGCGAGAATTATTATTTTCATGATCCCGCAGCACAATTGCAACTGGTATCTTCTGACAAAGAGGTTTTGGCTAAGAACCATGCAGAGGCAGTGATCGGGAGAAGCAGGTGCTGCCTTTATATAGTAGAGCTGCAGGGAATAGGGTTGGGCACGTCTGCTATGGGCAGACTTGAGGGCTACGAAGGGACACGAATGGTGATAAATAGTGACTAAATTTCTTTACCTTGTTTCTGGATCATTAAATTAATCTGGTAGCTGTATTTGGAGCAGTGACTATGTGGGTTCTGTACCTACTCTTTCTCCTGGATGCAGAAAGATGATGTGAAAGAGAAAATTACTTGCAAGCTGTGGGGTTTCAGGGAAGTCGGGAGAGTAATTGGTGTAATTTGCTAATGGGTAGCATGGGAATATGGGGTCAGCACTGACTGGAAAAAAAATCTTAAAAACCTGTTTTGTGAAGAATCTAAATATTTGGGGTTTTTTTTCAGTGGCTGAAAGAGAATAAACAGGTAACTTCTGTAACTTCACTTCCCCCTTGCATTTCTTTTTACCACAAAGAGCTATCAAACGAGCAGGGTCCAGTGTCCCTCAGTTTTTCATTTTTCCTTTCACCTCTTAACTTGCACAAAGTTGAGGGAAAAGCTTAAATATTGGATGGAGAAGGGAAATAAAACAGAAAAGATTTCACACTGTTATTTGGAGGCTACGTTACGCTCAGCAGCGAGGCTGAGAAAGGAGAAATGACACTGCTCAAAATCTGGATGTTTCTGAATCTTTTGGTTTTGAAGTGACAGCAGAAACCCTTTTAAAATAGTTTTTTAAACAGGAACTTTCACAAGAAACTGAGAAAAAAAAGGCTCCCCCACCCTCCCATGTTACATCAAAAACCCCAAAATGACATTGTCTGCTCTCGGGAAGCACCATCGCAGCAACCCTCAGTGCCCCTCAGGCGGCTTTAACATGCCCCGTGCCCCACAGGGGACAGACACGGGGTGCCGGGGCGGTGCCGTAAGGGAACGCGGAGACCCGGGCGATGGAGAGCCTGTGTTGCAGGGCAGGGGCTCAGCCCTGCTCTTGTGCCGCCTCTCCATCCCCAGGACGTTCCTGCATGGCCCTTGGGATGCTTCCCAAGGCGGCTGAGCGATGCTGGGTGAGTGCCAGGACAGGGGGACCCGGGTGACTTGAAGATGCTGAGGGCACCAGCCCTGGGGGGTGGCAGCATGGGAGCAGGACCGGAGGACGATGGCGTGTCTGTCTTTGGGGACCTTGGTGAGGCTGATGGGATTCTGGGGCAAGGGCACGCATGGGAGAGTGGAGGTGGTTCTTTGTGGGGGTGGTTTGCGGGTTTTAAAATGATGGTCAATCACTGTTCTTCTGCTATTCGTGTTTGATTATCGGTTGTGATTATAAACCCAAATTGACCACCCCACTTTCCAAATGAAAGCAGTAGCTAAGCTGCAGGCACATACTTAGATTTGATTAAATTTTTTTTTTTTGCAGTAGTTAAACATGATAAGGCAGAGGGGGAGAAAAAATTATTTTTAAAATATGCTCTTACTCTTCCATATCTGAAGTTACCTCACTATGACACAATAATTTTCCAATGCTACTTTTCGGTTATATTTAGAAATGCATTTTCTGTTCCTTCCCTCTCCTTTCTGTGGAACAATTGTGCAACTTTCTTTTTTCTTAATATAATACTGTATTAAAATTAGCTCCAAAACTAAAAAGAGTCCTCTGTGTAGGAAGGTAACTGCCTTCCTTCCTAGCACTTCCCCTGGATCTTCCACTGGGATTTTGTTCCTGTTAGACGCGGGTTCCTCGGGCGTTTGCTGCGGTGTGTAGCTGTGTTTTCCCTGGCTGATCTCCCCTCTGCTCTTCCCAGCAGTGAGCATGCAGAGTTCAGAGGGTGGATCAGACTCAGCAGCTTCTGTGGCACTTCACACTTCTGCATCAGCCCAAGCTCCAGTAGTGCAGCCAGTGCCAGCGTCTCAGCAGGTAACGTATGCACAGCTGGGAATGCCGTTTCCATGGAGAAGAGACCTGTTTTACTGGCAGATGTATTTTAATCCAGGGTTTTTATATGGGGGAGAGGCTTGTTAATCAGCTTGTTGAGGTAGTGGGGAGAACCTGTTCCTGGACTTTGTGTTGATAAAGGCCATAGATATTTCATGTGTTAGCCCTACGAATATGTAAGCTTTAAAACATGGGATTTTTTAACTTAGCTACCCAAGGAAGTAATTTCATGCCAGTTTGGTGTTTGCTTCAGTATAATATCCTGTTGTCATTATTTGGTGTGTCGATAAAAGCAGGAGAAAATGAAACTGTCCTTAAAGGCATCTCTGCAAATAGGGTACCGAGCTCAGCAGAGAAGAGGTGGAGGGAGCGCCAGTGCGGGGACAGGGTGGAGGAGCCACATGCTGGTCTCTTCCTTTGGTAGGTGGATCCTGGCATTTTAAATTGGGGAGGGGGGACTCGTGATTCATGTACAAGAATATGATGCACTTGGGACGTCTCCTGATAGGAGAGAAATGATATAGCTTCAGCTGATGAATGAAAACTACCTAATGCAACACGGGAAGGGTTAAGTAAAACTAGTTCCTTTTTTTGCCATTTGGGGAACTATCAAAAGAAGTTTCTGTCGCAGGAAGCTGGAGGGATAAGAGGATGGGTGGGTATAACTTAGCTACACCCTTCTCCAACTCCCAAGTGAGCAGAAGTAGCTGCCATTGGATGCTGACAAAAAGGAACAATTAAAAATTGTGAATTGGTAGGAGCATTTGATTCACCAGGAGAATCGTGTGATTTAGTGCGTGGTTGGCCAGCTCTCTGTCATCTTTCAGCCTTCCCATCTTCGATTTCACTGGGTGATGTTTCTTGTTCGTATTGTAATGATGTGGATATCGCTGATCAGTAGTGTCAAGGATCTTAGGGATCGTCAGTCATTAGTGTGAATTTGACCGTGACAACATGTTAAAGAAAGTTTAGAAAACCCATTAGCTTTGGATTATTACCCATCCAGCCTTTGCCGGTGCTGTCATCATGACACGGAGTATTGAATGGAACTCTATGGATTAAGGAAGACCCAGAGGATCGTGGAATATTGCTGAAGAGAAGTGTCCAGAGCCTTCCCTTCTCACCAACAGCACAAAGAAAATACTAGGAATGAACTACTGGCAGCGTGACTGGTGTGAGGCTGAAGCCTTTGGTGTTGTTGATCACTGGTCTACCTTTCAGTGTGAGAGCAGGCTGTATGAACAGGATGGCCGCATCTTACAGGTTGGGGATGATTAAGTTTTTTTGGTTGGAAGGTGGTAGGAGCAACCGGACAGGCGGTGACAAATTACACAAGTAGCTGAGCTGGGCAGCCGTGCCAAAGGAGGAGATGTGTCGTTTGGTAAAAGCAATGATAGAGGATGGGTAAAAAGTAGGAGAAAGGAACAAATCTTTCGGAGACTTTGATGTAGGTGGCATTGCCAAGGCCTGACTTGAAAAAGGGCTTTTAATGTTCCCATCGTGCACTGGTTACAGCCTCTTCTGGAGAGAAAATGGACAGAGTGATGGGTGGCATAAGTGTATGTGTCCTTATCACTAGCTCAGCTGCAGGATCTCCAATGTATCCAGACCTACTGAAGGTCAGCCTGGGGACTGGTGATGTAGGGGCTGCCTAGAAATCTAGGCAATTATAATTTCCTATAATTCTGCTAGAATAGAATTTCTGGCTCGTTACAAAGGGCATGTTGGGAGGGTGTCAGAGGGCTAAAAATCGTAAATATATATATATATAAGGTAGCCAGTAATTGTCAAGGTCTCTTCTAGGATTCATGTGGGATTGTTTTGCAGCTTTTTGTTCAGTTGGCCCAATCTGCTGGGTATTTTTTAAAGCCTCAAGCCACAGAGGATGGCTATTTCCTTGAAGAAGGTCCTCATCAGTTTAAAAGACCATACTGATACTTGGCTTGAATGTTTCCTTTCTTACTCTCATGCTGGTACCTAGGCTCTGTTCCCATGGGCTTCACTGAATCATTTCTTTCCACCCACGATGTCCCCAAGCTGGTTTTGCTGGATCTGCAAGGTGCTTAGCACTTTACGAGGTGTGTGTCCAACCTCAAACTGAATAACACAAAGAGCAGGGGGACGATGGAAATGACAGTGGAGAGGCAGAGGACAGAGTGACCGCCACAAGGCAACACAACGTGTTTTCGTGCCCTTGGTGGCACTGAAGGGAGATGCAGAACCACCTGAGCTTTGGTGCTGGTAGAAACCTTAAGGGCTGTGGCACCTTGGAGAGTGCGATTTCATGTCGCAGGAGGCAGAGCGTGGTTTGGTATGGCAGCCGTAAGAGAAGAAACTTTGCAGCCCTAGGAGGAAAAGGTGAATGTGTGAGGAGTGGTTCTTGTTTAGCTGCGACTGAACCTCATGTTGAGCTCCTCTCGTCAATCAACTGTTTGCTCTTATTTCCTTGCGTGGATACTTAAAGATGGTCCGTGTCAGAAAATGTGGATTCAGCTCTCTGCTTTTCCCAGGTTTAGGGTGCTGAGTTCAGGCTGGTGTCTGGTGCAGATTGCATTGGAAGGATGGGAACTGCAGGGATGCTAAGTAAGGGCTACTGCTGCCTCTGGAGTAGGAGGCAAACTTTCCATAAAAGTTTGAAAGAGAATACCTAACTCACCTGTGTTACAGACTGAAAGTAAGTGTATGTTACTATATCTTCTTCTTTCAGAGGGTTTTGGTCCAAGCAGCAGGCTCCGCTCCCAAAGGAGCGCAGATGCAGCAAATCTCTGTTCCCAGAGTTAAGCAGGTTCCACAACAGGTAATATCTCTGGGGTGAGACACCACGCAGGGACCCCTGTGCCAACAGGACCCCACGTCCCACATGACATTTGAAACTGTGCCAGATAGCTGCTTAGAAAAACCCATGCTCTTAATTAAAGAGTTGTGTGCAATTAGAGAGCTGGAGATCACTGTGAGAGCAGCTTTCTCCATGTCTCTCTTCCTTTCTTAGACCGATGGCAAAAGAAACTCTGAAGATACTTAAAGTTTAGAAAGAACCTTTACTGTAGCAGTTGTCTTTCATACATTTGAAGATTTGATGGATGCTTTTAATTGCCATTTAAAAGCAGTCCTCCTCTGTAAAGATTTTTTTAGAGGCCAAGTGTTCAGGATTTTTTTTAATTACACAAATAAATGTGCTGACCGCATGTGGCTTCATAGAAAGGTTAGGTGACGGAGCACCATGCAAGTGTTTTTATTTGTCTGAACTTTGCCTTTTGCAGTCCTTGTTTCCTAAGAAACCAGGCATATGTGGTGCTGCTTCATGTGGACAGTGAGTCTGACTCTCTTGACTTTTTCCTCTAGTAATTTTTTATTTGGCTGCTTGGTTTCAGAAAAAAAAACTTGACAGAGGGCAACTGTGTCCCTCCCAGACCAATGAAAAAGCGGACTGGGGTGCAGAGGGACACTGCCAACCTCCTCTCTGAAGGAAAGGCTGCAGCATGATCTCACCCTTATTAGTCAGCGGAGAACCAGCCCTGAGACATGTGTGCAGAGGAAACCCAGCTCCATTGTTTCCACTGTGCATGGAGCAACTACTTAGTTATTTATTTTGATATGACCTTTTAAAATAAATACACCCTTTGGGATTCCTAAGCATGTGGGGTTTTTGTTTGTTTTGTTTTTCTTTTTCTTTTAAAAAGAAAGCCTAAATGTCAAGGTAAGGTTGAAAGTTGTTTAAGGATGTAATATGCAATTTCTTCCGCTGTTCTTAGGCAATAACATATCCGTAACTCGAGTTTATGATGCTTGTTGCAGGTGCAATCTGTGCAGCACGTATATCCATCCCAGGTCCAGTATGTGGAAGGAGGAGAAGCTGTTTATACCAATGGAACCATGTAAGAGTCTCTTGTTGGCTGTAGTGAGCCCCTCTTCCCCTCCCAGCTGGGTTGAGCCCTTCGGTCCTCCCAGGCTCCTTCCACCCCAGTGCTGCTGCTGGCACTGCCCGCCGTTAAAAGGAGGAAGAGAAGGAACCGTTTCACATGCTACGTTGTGTGCGTGGGGGTAGTTTCAGCCAGGCTCCAGCCTTGGGGGAGGTGGTGTCCTCATGGAGGGACTGTTCTCCAGGGAATCCTGCTACATCAAAAGGTCCGGTATTTTCCTCTGCCCAGCCCATTGTGTGGTGAGGTGGGGTGCCTTTAGGAACCAGAGCATAACTGCTAGAGGAAGAAAGTGGTTTTGTAAGGTTTCTTCTTCCTCCTCTCTGCTGTGTCCCCCGCTTTGGGCCTGATGCCCCTGCTGCCCTCTGGGATGCTCTCAGCCTTCGGTACCGAGGTTGCCTACAATGGCTGCAGAGTGACTCCTGGGCACTGCTCTCGCTGCGGCTGTGGGCCTTTGCTCCAGGGCCGTCACAGGACTGATTAACATCGTCAGGAGTGACTTTGACAGCACAGGGTTCAATTTCAACGGAGCAAATTCCACCAGCAGTGGAGTCAAGTTTTTTTTAAAAGGTGGTCCAGATTGTGGAAACTATTGTCCATGAGATTAGCTTTGCAAGCTCCTCTCCACCCAAGGTGTGCTCCACCTCCTGACCCTATTGTTCCTTTGACAGACGAGCCGCCTACTCCTACAACACCGAAGCTCAGATTTACGCCCCCAGCAGTGCAGCATCCTATTTCGAACCGCAGGGAGGTGGAGCTCAGGTGACTACAGCGGCATCCTCTCCTACAGCCATTCCCTCTCACAACATGGTGGGCATCACCATGGACATTGGGGGAAGTCAGATCCTCTCCGGCTCGGGAGTCTATCTCATTCATGGGGGGATGGAAAACACTAGACATTCTCTGTCACATACTTCACGCTCCTCTCCAGCAACGGTATGTAGCCCTGCAGATGTTGCAGCTCGGGGGCCAGGAATTATTTCAAGGGAACTGAAAAGCCTTCAGAAAATAAAACTTCCTGTCATTATCACTGTGTATATGTCTGTATAACGTGCCATGCAAATGCAAGCGAGAGAATAGACACTGGTGTACTACAGGTATTTTTCAACAGGAGTTTGGGATGTCTCTCTTGCTGGTGGGCAGAGGCTTGTCAAACTTTCTGAGTGGATCGTTGAAATTATGCAGCATGGAGATAAGAGAAAATTCTTGGGGGTTTTGTTTTTTTTTCCCTGAGCAAAATGTTTTGGCTTTCCAATTCGAAAGAATTCTCTATATTTACATTTTCTAATAACATCTGAACACGGGGCTTGGCTTACCCAAAATAAAGAAATACATGAATATATTTTTAATTATGAAGAGACCTGAAAAATCCATTATTAACACAGTGAGTGGATAATTAGCACATAAGTATGTCAAGCTGATCATGCCAAATGCACAGTGATTGAAAAGCTGTTGTATATATCTGCTACACCATTGTGTATTCTGTCCATGCCATGTGTTACAGGAAATGTATTTTAGGGATAATACTGATCAAACAGAAATGTTTTAAAGCTCTAATTTTTTTAATCATGTCTCTCCAACTGTCAGTCAAGGTGCCAGGTTGCTAGAAGCACAGCTGTACAGCTGTGTGAGACTCAGGGGAATACAACTATTAACCCAAAACAGCCTTTCTGCAGCTAGAAGCTACCAGGGCTTTTATCTGAGAATCTTACCAGCCCTTAGTAGCAGCTGTGGCCAGGAGTGGGTTGGAGCTCTGCTCACCTTCCTTTCCAGACTGATTTACCTGTGTTTATACGTTTTTATGTAAACATAATTACAAATGTGGGTGTAATTCCGTGCATGTGGCCAGATTTTAAAATGTGAACAGCACCACCCAGGGAGAAAAACAGGAGCCATTTGCTACTGAGTACTCTTGAAAATCTGGCTGGTTAGGTTGTACTGTCTTTTTCCACAGAGCTTTAGAATACAGACTTCACATTTTTTTGAATCTTTGTGCCTTGAAAGGTTGCCCTTGATCCTGGAGTAAATGTGCTCTGTCTTAGGTAGCAGTAGCTATCTGCAGGGAAAAGTCCTTAGCTTTGGGTGGAAGAGAAAATGACAGATGCATCTGGATTAGCTGGGGTTCATTTCTTGTGTGAGAATTGTGTGTGTGTGTGTATTTTAACTGTTCATAGTTAAAAACTAGCATTGGACCATCCTCTGATTTTTGCTCAAGCTTGTTATTTTGAAGGAAGTAGCTGCTGATCTTGTCACCTGCGTGGGACTGCATCTTGCAAAGCTGCACAACATTACTCTTGGTTTTTGGTGTTTTTTTTTTTTTAATTTCCATGGTGATGGGCACAATGTAAAAAGCACGAGTAGAATATGTGTCAATAGAAATGTCCCATGAACAGATTTAGTTTGTAGCTGTCTATCACGTGGGATAAAGCTGTTCAGGAAAAAAAGAATTCAGGAAGTGACCTTTATGAAAATGCATCTGAAATAAATTCACTCTGTTGCATGTAGGAGTGAACTTTCAGAAGGTATTTTAACACAAAATGTCTGTGGCTCTTGTGGAGGGGCTCAAGAGGGTCAAATAGTGCATAGATGCTTGTCTGGAAAACAGTATAGGGATGTGTCTATGTGTGGCTTTCAGCTCTTTCAGCACAGACCAAAATTGGAGGGGGTTAGAGGGAGCCATGATAACTGGTTTCATTTCACATAATAATGGGTGAACAGATAGTGGAAGGGTTAAGGAGAGCAATGACTAAATCAAATCAACGGGTAGGAACGTTACTTTTCATTGCAGTGTCTTGCTTAAACAGAGAATGGGAAAGGCTGGCGTTAAAGAGGCCGGAGTAGTAGTCCTGTAGTCCTGGTAAAATGTATTTGGGGCAGGCTTAATAGCTTTGTGGAGAGAAAGAAAAGTACAGCTCATGCAGATGTAGACAAGGAAGCCGTAGTGTTTGCATGTGGCCTTGGGGGTGTAGTGCAAAGGGGATGGATGTCGAAGTGGCCAACAATGTGAGGGTTTGGCAACATGAGATGCAGCTGCAAGGAATGGGGAAGGTGTTGAATGCTTGAGGCAGAGCCGACACTGAGACCTTGAAAGCAAGGAGAGTATCTTCAGAGGAGACTGGGAGCGAGGTAGCGCTTCAGAATTACCAATAGTGTAAGAGCTGCCTCAGGAGGCTGAGGGATGTATGTACACTAAAATAAAATCTTCAAATATTTAAAGAAACCTGTTCTCCATATCTGCTGGAATAATGATGTTCTGCTCCATCGAATGGGCTGAAACAGCACATGAAGCAGTCCCATTCAATGTCTGTGCCAATAGAGCACTATCAATGTTCATTTAAATCTCTTCTTCCAAGAGAGGAAATCCTTGAGACCTCCCGTAAGTGGGTCCTCAGAGTTCCTCACCTTCGTGCAGGACTGTTTAAGAGCTTTTAGTCTGTAATATTTTTTTCTGCAGATGTCAGGTGTCCATTTGTGTGGGACACTTACCAGAATGCCAGAAGGACAGGCAGTGTTTCTGTGCTTGCCTAAGAGGTGTTGCTCAACTGGTGCTGCGCTGCTCCTTGAACAGAGGAAGGAAATGGTGTCTCCCTCTAACACTGACTCATTTCCTGAAGGCTGCATCAGCAATTAGTCTTTGGTTCCTCATGGTGCATCACGGTGTGCTAGACAGTTTTCTCAAAAAACACTGACACTGACATAGTCTTAGACTGACCCTTTTTTTTTTAATTCAGTGATAACTTCTTGAGAAGTGCCGCAGTGATGGCACTTTTGGATGGTAACCAAGGGGCGTGTGCTGGAGGTGCTTGGACAGAGTATCGCGTTCAGACATGGATCTGGCACGGACTGTGTCTTTGATTGTTGAATGTTACTTCAGAAGTTAGATCTGATTTGTTCTGTTCTCTCACCTTTCTAACAGAGCTGGGTTTTGTAAATGGCTGGTTTTATCTCGACCTTTATCTTCGCCATGCTATGAGTCAGTGCAAACTGGAGTACAGGGAGCTAACTAGTATGTGAAGGAGGCCATTGACAGATCATTGTGCAGATTGGGATGCTTTGTGCATGTGCCTACAGATGAGTGCACGACCATGCATGTTAAATGAGGACAGATGCTAGAGATAGCTGCTGACTGCAAGTTTTACTGGCTGATGTGTGCTGCCTTGTCCTGCCTGCGCTGACAGGTCACAGATAACAGGGTTTTGAGAACCTCTACTGGAAAGAAACAGCAGGTTCTGCTCCTGCCAGTCCCTTAATGTGGCGGGTTTTTTTGTTTGGGGCTTTTTTTTTTCCTTCCTCACTTGCAAAAATCTTGTGCTCAGGAGCACTAGGGCTCTGGGACCAGCAGCCGTCTGCTGAGTAGTTTGCCAGAGATTGCCAAGGGAGCCCCAGGAGCAGAAAGGAGACTACAAGAAGGGTTCAGGAGAGGGTCCGGGCACAAAGCAGCAGCCATAGCTGGGCTGAGTGTAGAACAGAAGCTAGAAAGAGGGAAGCAAGGGGGCTCTTCAGGGGCCAGAATGCCTCACCATGACTCCGCTTGCAGAAGCTCTGAGATCAATGGAAATGAGCACAGGTAGCATCAAGGTATGCCAGCCTGTCTGTGTGGGAAGAAGCTCACTTAACTGAAACCTGTCTTCTTCCTTCAGAGTCCTTTTGCAGTTCTCTTCAGTAGCGAAGAGCTCTTATCCGTTCCGGCTTATGCATTCTGTGTGTCAACCCGCCTTGTGCCCCTGTTTTATTTAGTTGCCATTAGTTTTTTGTCAAAATGTCAAGAAGTAATTATAACCAAAGTAATTACTTCCAGTTTGCCTTGAAAGATCTGGGTAAAATGCACCTTCTCTGTAGCAAATCTCCTTTGACCTGCTGCAGTGTATCTGTCTGGTGGTGTTTTGGTCTAGGCGTGAGGGGGAAAGGAGAAGGAAAACTGCTTCTCTTTTATAAATGGGCAATGCATCTAGTGGAAGATCAAAAGCCCCCTGGTCTCGCTCTTTCACCCTAATAGGGATTCTTGCTGTGTTGTTAGTTTGCATGCCATACAATAACGTCTGCAGCTTCATCCCATAAGGACTGTGCCTCATCTGTTTGCCTCTTTTTCACAAGCCTGTTGATATAAAGCTTTAATCATTCAAATATTAATAAAGAAATAATAATCCTGGCTGTTGCTATCTATCTGATTTCCTTTCTTTTTCTTTTTTCCTTTTTTTTTTTTTCCCTGTGCACATTTTCTAGAGCTTGAAATGGCGATTGAAAACCTACAAAAAAATGAAGGGATTACATCACACAAAAGCAGTTTGCTCAACAGCCATGTAAGTTACAATCGGAATTTACAACCTTTTTCCTGCTTTGGTAGGAGCATTATTTGCAGCCCTTTGGTGTATTCAACAGCAGGAGCCACTCAAAGCAGCCTGTGATTCAGCTGTGCTGCCCAAAGCAGCCCATTCCCAAGAAACAAGAATCTGCAAGAAATGCCATGATGTTAATGTTTGTTTATTAGATGCTCTGGATTCTGTTAACTGCCTCTACCCTGTGTTTTTTTATTTCATCTGCCTTGCAATGGAAATTGCTGGCAATTAGATAAACACACTTGAGGAAGTTCTTTCCTTTCACTGGAATTGAAAGATGGCTGGAAAATAACTTGCAATTCTACAGTAATAACTTGGCGTGAATCATGACAGATATCCCTTAGATAGTGTGTACCAAAAGCCTACTCCTGTGAATGCCTTTATTGCCTCTTTCTGTGCCTCAGGAAGACCATCACTGTTACAATGCTATGCTAAATCCATTTGCTCGACCTCTCTCTTCTCACTATGCCAACAATTTCCCTGCTTTGTGTGAAGTTCCTGCTATTCTACTGGGCCTTCTGCATCATGGTTTATGGCTCCCATGCAGTAATGCTTAACGGTGAGCACATGCTTGCGTGAGATTTGAAGGGTCTAATTCAAGTCCTGTTGAAGTCATTGGACTTGCCTTGACTTCATTGTGTTTTGGATTAGGCTGAAGCATGTTCTGCACTGATAAATCACAGTGCACAAAGTGGCACTTCTTTATTCTAACAGATTTCCTTTTGCTTTGTGTTTGGGGGAAGATCTGTTGTCATTCTTAGGTCCTGCAAAAAAAATCTTTGCCCTCTTCACCCGAGAGAAATAGCCTGAGAAAATCAAAGGAATATTAAACCTAAGTCTCATTCTCTTAAGCTGATGTCGAACTCCAAGCCAGGGCTCCTGGATGAACTCGATCCTTATTTCAGCTTCTAGAAATCGAAGGTTCCTTGTTGTAGCTGGGGAAACACAAACCTGCAGAATCAGGCTTGGTAGTTGCTGTTCTGAGCATCTCTGTGCATCCTTCCTGTCGTGGGCCGTGCTCACACGCCCATGCTGTGCCCCGAGTGCCGCGCAGATTTGTCTAAGGATAAGGTTGCTCTGCAGAATTTTTCTTGTTTGTCCCAGCACAGAAGGGGACAGAGCAGAGCAGGACAGGGTGGGTCGTGGTGTGGTATTGAAGGAGATTTGAAAAAAAGCAGGAAAAGGGCAGAGGAAAGAAAGCAAAGATAGAAAAGAGATTTCATCTGACCGCAGGCTGTGCAGGATGGAGCTGAGCCCGATCCAGCCTCTGATCAGATCTTCCCCACACTTGTTTTGCAGAGTAGAAGTAAAGAACATAATGTCTCTCTTCTCAGGTCATGGTTCATAGTTTGGCATAAGGCTTAAGTTCTCTTACAAATTCTAAAGCAAATAAACTACTTCCTGAGCATATGTGTACACATCAGAGAATGTCAGTCCAGACACGAGCGACGTGCTGCCCTGGGCAGCTCCAGGGCTGGGGTGGGTAATTCCCTCTGCCAAGGCACAGAGCCTGAGCCAAGGAAACCTGCGGGACCTTTGCTGCCCCGTGCACCTCCAGTGTCCTTGCTCTGCCTTCCTGGAGCACGGAGCGATGTCTGCAGACATATGGGAATGACGAGGAGGCGATGATACGAGTAGTGCCTGTAGGAAATGCAGCACGTTGCAGAACTGGGTCAGGCAGTTTCTTTCCAGAGCTGGAGGAAGGTCGGTGCCATTGCCCAGGAAGGTTGTGCAGCCTCTGTCCGGGGAGGTTTTCAGGACTTGACTGAACGAGCCATTTAACTGGACTGAGGGACCTGACTGCCCTTGGAAGTGAGCCCTGCTTTGAGTAGGAAGTTGGACTGGAATCATAGAATCATCATAGAACGGTTTGGGTTGGAAGGGACCTCTAAAGGTCATCTAGTCCAACCCCCTGCCATGGGCAGGGACATCTTCAACCAGATCAGGTTGCTCAGAGCCCCGTCCAACCTGACCTGGAATGTTTCCAGGGATGGGGCATCCACCACCTGGAGACTGGAGACTGCCAGAGGTTGCTCCCAACCGTAATGTGTGGGACAGCCCGATGAATGTGCAGCGCTGAACCTCTCTGCACGTGTTCCCTGGCACGTGCCGTGTTACAAGGGTTTCTGCTATCTGGGATGTTGCAGTTCCCACCTCTTTTTGTTAAAAAAAAAACAAACAAAAAACCAGACGGAGGATTACCTGTCCCAAGTGCTTCTGTGACTGACACACGATATTGTCAGGCTTGCACATGAGAACCAGAAAGTGAAGCAGCAGGTGACTGTGATTTGTCAAGGCTGAAAGCAAAATACGAGCTTGACAAAAGCTAATAGCTGAGGAAATTGTTATATAATGCTAATTGCACTATCAGTTGTGTCTTAATTGCTTAAGGTTGCAGAGTTTTTCATTAAGTGTTCTGTTCCTCATTTTAAATTTCATATTTTGGAAATCTGTAAATTCTTGGGATAATGGTTTATTTTGTTTGCCGTCAGCAGATGTTTCATGCCAGGAATCTTTGTTTTGGTTTTTTGGTTTTTGTTTTTGTTTTTTAAAAGGAAAACTAAAGGTATCTCAGTCAAGAGGGAATTTTTTACATAATGCTGTTTAAACAAAGTCAATGGGAAACGGAACCACACTTGATAACTTAATTTAGCTTCAAGAACTCTCTGAGAGGTTATTTAAGTGCACTTGGAATATCAGATTTGGAAGCCTAAGCTAATGTTAATACCCCAGTGACACATGATGTTTCTAGTGAAATCATGTCAATCTATTACTGTTAATGAAAAAGCTCTGCTCACAAGTGTTCTCCAGAGTCGCTGGGTCAGAGGATTACTTCTTTGCCAATTATGAGCTTGCAGATGATGCAAAGAAATTTGAGAAAAATGACTACAATTTTTGTACATGAGTGCCTGAAGCTAGGCATATAAGGAAGGAGTTGCCATAGCATACCTGCCTGAGGCCCTGCGGCTCCTAGATATCCGTAGCACTCATAGGAGCAGGGGGAAAATGTATATTTTCCTCACTGCCTGTAAAACAAAACCCCCCCAAAACCCAAAATAAACCTCTAAAAAACCACTGGACTTCTTCCCTGTGGGTGAGTGGCTCTTAGGTAGGTGCTGATGGAGTTTTTCCCCTGAGGAAAAGATCTTACCCCCAAATGGTGTTTAGGTGGGAACACCTAAAATGAGACTGAACAGAGAAGTAGGAAAACTGTTAAAAGGAATAATTCTCCCTTGGCCGGGGGAGGAATGTAATGACCTAATGAACGATGAATCTCCTGCTCGGTGGAGAAAGGCGGGTGATGCTGGAGCTTGTGCTCACGTGCACGGATGGCTCGGGGCTTAATTATGCAAGGGACCAGAGCTGACAGGCACTTGTTCTGGAAAAGAGACTTTTCAAGAAAATATATAGGTTTTGATGAAACTTTAATTGCAAAAGATCGGTGGGGTTGAGCAGGGAACTCCTGGTGCGAGGGAAGCGTTTCTCCCCGTCGCTGAGCTCGGGATGCTCAGCAAGCACGTGGGTGGTCCAGGGTCCGTCCTAACTCTGAGCTGGACTGAGCGGGGACTTAGGAACCTGCTCCTCTTAGTCTCAGATAAAACCACCTGAAATATGAACCACAAATATGTGTCTTCATTGGTTTCTTTTTCAAAGAAGTGCCCGTAAGAAAACCTCTCCAAACCTGGACCTTCAGAAAAAAAAGGTTTTTTCTTTTCTCAGACAGCCTCACGTATCGCTTTTTCCATCCTTGAGCCATCCTTGAATCGAACAAGGACGAGGTTTTTGCAAAAGGTTGTTTTTTTTAAAGTCAAAACAAACAGTCAATAGAAATAAAGTTAAAGTAGAAATGAAATTGAAATGTTCCCCTGTAGTGCCTGTAACAAACAAAGCATAGTGATTTTATTGGAACCTGATCATAGTATAAACAGAAATGAAGCCGTAGAATATCTTGTCATTGTCACAACTGAGCAGAATTCAAAAAGTAAACAGAATAAGGGATACAAATGGAAAGAATCTTTCATGTTCCCATTTTAAGTGCCCGGTCTGTTATTACTAATGCAGGAAGAGCAAAAATCATGTTTTGAAAATTATTTATGTTCTGACAGATTTCTTTTTTAAGCTCTTTTGTGGGTTTCGTAATAGATTTCTAATTCAGTAGTGGGAGTTCGTATTGTGAAACTCTATAACGTTTAAAGGAATATAAAAAGACACTTGCAGAAGAAGAAAGCTGGAAGATGAAGGGAATATTCTAGAAATATCTGGGATTAGCCTAAAAATGCCCGGGATCAAATTTAAATGGGAGGGTTTTACCTATATCTGAATTATCCATTGTAACATGCAACTTTTTTTTTTTTTTTAAGGCTTGGAATTAGAACAGGTTTAGAAAATAAATAGCTGATCCACATTCAGTATCTTCCATAGGATAAATAAAATAACTGGTTAAAAAAAGAAGAGAACCTTCTTATTCGTTAATCTTTTAAATACAGAGGATGGGCCAAAATTAGCACAGATGTGGACTACTTAAAAACTGAGCTCCTGCTGGTCTTTTATGTCAAAAACACTGGGGTCCACTTTTGTTAGAGATAGCTTAATGGGTGGGGGAGGCTCAGGGCTACAGAGCGGCTTTTTGGGGCTTCCCAGGGATGTCTCTTCTGCAGATGAGAGCACGAAGAGATGCAGACCACTAGCAAACACCACCTCTGAGGACTGTAGGGTTTGGAGGTCAGAAAGATCTTAATCTGTGGAAGAACACATCAAAGAGTGTCTTAGGTGATGTGTAACTGGAGGAAGGTGGGAAGGTGACAAGGAGCTCTGTGAAAAGCAGGACAGAGGGGAAAATGGACAAGAGCCTTTTCTTCTTCCAGCTGTGGCAGCTACTGCTCTGCTCCAAAGGCCACCGAAACCGATGGATCCAGTCGTTTGAACTTGTGGTTGCTTTGGATCAAACCCAACTAATGAATGAAATAGTTTTAACTGTACAGCTTTGGATTCAGCTCATTTTACGTAGCAGAAGTTTAAATTTGGATATGTGAGTGATTACCACAGAACATACATTCATAGGTGCTGAAAAGCCTTTGTGTGAGAGCAAAGTGGGATATGAAATGCATAAACTGAAAATAACTCAATGGAGTGAGGTGTCAGAGATGTCATTGCACATTTCAGGTTGTATTTTCATCGAGCAATTGATATAAAACTCGAGTACAGTGGTGAACTGGGACCCCAAAGTTTCACCAGGAGAAAATGGTAGAAAAGAGCCAGATAGTGGAGCACGAGTGGAGAGGACCTAAGCATAGGCCAGCTTCGACATCCGTGTGCATGGTTAAATCCCACTGATTTCTAGACTAAGTTTGTGCTTAATTACAATATGTGCTTGAACTCTTTGTTGTAAGGAGATGACGTGGCTAATATTTTGGCATCCATAATCTGTTTTGCCACTGATCTGGTGTGAACGCAGCTGCTTCTGGTGGAGCTGTGCCTCCTATGCGTGCAGGGATGGAGGTCTGGATGGAGAGGGAAGTCTTGAAAATGTCAATCCCAAATGTCCCTAACGACAGTGAAAGCACTTTTGCCGAAGCTATTGATTTTAGTCCATTTGTACATCTAGTTCCTTCAAAAATTCACTTAATATAACACTTATTTTCTTGATGCTGAAGTCATTTAGCCAATTAAAGGAGATTGGGGGGTTTGTCTTTTTGCATTTTAATTCCTGTGCTGACACTGTGTGCCAGGCCTGCCCTTTCAGTCTGGCTGGGTATAAATAATTTATATCTAATTGCAAACTTTAATCAACAGAAATGTCAGAAGAAGTTCAGACAGTAAATTTTGAAAAATAGATGGAACCTCTCAGATTTTTAAGGTTGCTTTGGTAACCATTAATTGTATTGTTAAGTGAACAATTGCAGACATGCCAATCTTCAAATTAATAAAGACTTTGCAGCATATTTCATTCCCCTAAAATTTATTCCTCTTAGGCAGTATCTTAACATCTTTATTCTTGGAAAACATGAGTTCTTACAGGTTTATTTTGGCTCTGCAGGAATTAATCCGAATCCAAGGTGGACGCTGAGATGGCAGGCGGACTATATTTTAATGCTCTTGCAAAATCTGACAGCATTTTTGTTGGGTTATTAGCTTTGGGCTAACGGTCCTTTAACTTTTATAAAAATACAACCGGCATAAGTGATATAAATTAACTTATATAAATTAACTACCAAGCATTAAGTTCTCTTGAACTCTTAATGTCAGATGGGCTCTCCTGACATTTAAGCGTTGACATTGTTTTACGCAGCCCGTTCCAGCCCTCTTTAGACTTTCATGTGTTCTCTATTTATTTATGTTTTGCATACATAAAGCTCCAGTGGTTGTTGGACAACTACGAGACGGCGGAAGGCGTCAGCCTTCCCAGGAGCTCTCTCTACAACCATTACCTGCGGCACTGCCAGGAGCACAAACTGGATCCAGTGAACGCCGCTTCCTTCGGAAAACTGATCCGGTCGGTGTTCATGGGGCTGAGGACTCGCCGCCTGGGAACCAGGTTGGTACGAATCTGCATTCAAAATAAAAAAAAAAAAAAGCTCCTACAACTTCTCTCACACGTACCGAGCATTATTTAGCAGGCAAGGTCTTTCTTCCGAGATCTACAGAAACAACCAACCGTGATCTTGTGGGGAAAAAAAATTGCTATTCTCAGGCACAGAAGTAATTTCTGTGTGTTGTGAGGCAAAGCTGCTTTCTCACCGTGCATCAGCGGTGTGAGAGGCTTGACAATACAGTTAATTTCAGACACACTCCAGGTCTCTGGTGACAGTGCCTTGTCCAGCCACACAGTGGAATTTGGTCTAAGTCCATTTCCTAAGGAGTCTTAAGAATATTTTATTTGAACCTAGCCGCCTTCTCATTCCATTAGTGTCTCAAAAAGATGAAGTAACTCGTCTTCACAATTGCTGCTGTCAGCTGCAGAGCCCAAAATTCTGATGCATTGAAACGGTTTCTCCCTTTGGGTCCAGTGAAGTTCCTCCATCACGGATGAGAACAGAACCTGTGCCCACATCTTTGATGCAGACAAGCTGTACAGATGTAAATGGCGTATTTCTTAAATTCTCAAAGCGGCAGGCTGAATTTTGTGACATACTTTCTTTTAAAACATCAAAGATCCATATGATGTTACAACAAAAGCGTAACATAAGAAAGTATACTTGCTGTAATTACATATGTGTCCTTCAAGGGAACATCCAAAGTATATGCACAGCTTGCACAGCTGAGTTTGCATTTTATCTCAGCTTCTAATTTCAAAGAAGTAGCTAATACACTAGAGAAACAATGATTGCTCTGATTGTGTAAGATTTTATAATAATATATAATAAAATTCAAGCTTAGATATTTGGGCTTCGAAACAAGAACAAAACCAGATGTGTCCGGGGCATTCCACAGCTGGAACGTGGAGGCAACAGTCATAGGAAGAGCAGGGGAGAGTTTGGATTTCTGTACATTGGTTCAAGTGCAAGAGCTCTGAAATAATTTCTTTAGAGGAGAGAAATTCATTAATCCTATCAAGGATTAAAGAAAAAGCAAATAAGCAAAAAATCTGCTTAAAATTGCAAATGTGCAGGCTGGGAAGGATACAGTAAACCTCAATAAATATGGAAATAGCTGTCTACCATTATTTTCTTATTCATTCATTCATTTAGATTATAAATGCAGCTGCTATTTAACTTGCGGGCACTTAAAATCACTTAAGACATGGCCGAAGCGTACTTCATACCTGAGCACTCAGTGTGTGTAAAACCCTTTGGTACAGCGACAAAGACTGAACGATTCAACCGTCCCCTTGAAAAGAGAAAATTCCTCCAACAAGGAAGAAAGGGTCAATTCTCTTTGACAAATATCCCTCGCTTAAATTTCTCTATGTAATTTTCCAATGGGAAGCATCATTGGCTTTAAGGTGCCTCCAGACCCTGTCATACTGACACAGCAAATGAATTTTAAGCATCCCCAGTAGGAGGGCTCTGGAGACCCCACTGCTGCTCCCCGGCTCGGTCTCCTCTCCCACTGAGGACTCAGCTCCACTGTTGTTTGCGACAAATTGGCTAAAGCTAAGTTGGACATACTGTCGTCATGTATCCATGGCTGCATAATTGCCCTTCTTGCTCCCAAAAGCAGACGCTTGGGGATTGAAAAATTCCAGTTTGGTGGAAAAACTTTAACTGACACGTCTGTCTAATGTGACAGAAAGACATTCGCCCAAGGAGCATCACAGCAGCTTTACTGACCAGCAAAGGAAAAAGAATTACAGCCTCTTTTGCTTGCAAAAAGCTTTCAGTTTTTACAAAACTACAAAAATAAGCAACTCCGAGAAAAAAGGCACATCAAAGCCTGCTGCCATTGCTGTGAAAGTGCTGGCAACAGAAAGACATTTTTCTTATCATAGTTGACTATTCAGTCAGGCTTGTTTTATCCAAGTCTAGATAAAGATGGAAGTTTGTTTTTATGGAAAAAACAAATCCTTAAACCCTAATCAAATAGCAAAGTGTCCCCTGAGGTCTTTCTGTCATTCTGTTTAATAACACTTTGTATTGTAACACTTGTCTCTTCTTCTCCAGTTACCATGGGTTACTTGGAAAAAACCTTGCTGGCTTTTAAATGTGGATGTCACTGAACTTTGTGACATGTGGTTTTAAATTTTATAGGGGATGATGGCATTCGTTAGTTCAGCCATTCAAATAGCGCTTGGCAGCAAACTGACGTGTGCTGTAAGAAGTAGGCTGTATTGTCAAAACAAGCCTAAGAGTAAACTGCAGGGCTACGATGTCCCTTCCATTGACTAGCTTACACTGAGCAATTTCAATGCTGATACTTCCAGGGGAAACTCCAAATATCATTATTACGGGATCCGTCTAAAACCAGAGTCTCCGCTGAACCGTTTGCAGGAGGACACCCAGTACATGGCAATGAGGCAGCAGCCCATCCACCAGAAGCAAAGGTAGGTGCTCCCAGCATCTTGGAGCTCGATAGCGGTGCCCCAGAAGGGTCCTTTCCCAAAGAACGCGGCAGACCCCATCTTGGGACTTGGCAAAGGGAGCGTTTTGGGACAGTTCAAACCCAAGAGTTGCTGAAGTGCCAGAGCTAAGCTGTGGAAGAGGGGGCTGCAAAGTCACTGGCCACTCTGAGTGGTGGAAGGGTCCAAAAACACTTCTGGTAGATGCCCCATCCCTGGAAACATTCCAGGTCAGGTTGGACGGGGCTCTCAGCAACCTGATCTAGTTGAAGATGTCCCTGCCCACGGCAGGGGGGTTGGATGAGATGACCTTTAAAGGTCCCTTCCAACCCAAACTATTCTATGATTCTGTGATTCTGTGAAATGGCATTTATCTGCCTATTCTGTTTGCCAGCGGCTTGATTCAGCCCGCTGCTATGGAGAATGCCACCGTATGTGCCGCTTTTCACTGCCTCCCTCTGACCGAACTGCTTTAGGACCTCAGCTATGGAGTTATTTGTGCCAGATCAGTGCAAAGGACTTGGGGGGCTTGTGTTGTGCTTGAGTTGGTTTTGGTTTTTGTTTGTTTGTGGGTTTTTTGTGCAACAGTGAAAGTTAAATAGTGCTGTGTCTAGTCTTGTGTCTGAGTAATTTTGAATATAAAATACAATGTGCAAAGGAATTTGGAATTGTCTTCTGGAAGCACGGACGCTTCTGGTTCTTGCTGGAGTGAAAAAGGAGCAGAAGAATTTTTCTTCAGCTTCCAAACAGAAAGTAAATGCAAAAGTCGGCTCCCGAAACAGAGTCTGCACTCTGTCACCCACTCCAGCTCTGCTTCTCATTTTCTTTCTTTATGTCACCTTGGGCAAACTTCTTAACCCCTTTAATTCTGTCTTGGGGAGTGCTTTTCAAAAGGAAGTTCCCATTTTCCCCCTCCACTTGAGTAGGTGATATAAATGGTCAGCCCTCAAAATGCTGGCCTTCCATGTAACCTCATGTATTACATATAACGCAAAAGTCTGCATGACTGAGTTGCAAATAATGTATATGTGTTTGCTCGTGCCTGTGTAAATCCCAAGCCACGCTCTAAATTTAGGTATAGGCCAGCGCAGAAGATGGATGGCATGGCAGAGAGTGGGTCCAATAGTAACCCGCATACTACGCCGGAGCAATCGGTTGCTGCTCAAAGTCAACATCATCAGCAATTCATAGGTGAGGAGACTGCTTTAATGTGTTAGATATCTCACGTCTAGGCTTAAGAGGAAGGAAGGTCTTGTCCAGCAAGCCCCATCTGTTCTGAATTTGTTTGCTTTTCTAATAAATCTACAGTATTATATATTATACGTACTATATATATTTTATATATAGCATATATTCTGATAAGCTCTGGTATTGTCACACTTGCTAAGTTTACTTGCTAACTCCCATACCCACAGGAAGGCTTTTTCCTTGTACCGTCAGGTCTGTCGCTTCCCTCTGAGTATGTTTTTAATCCGTCTGGTTTTATCCAAATTGGCTGGAAGGAGTGGAGGTCCTGAAGAGCCTTGCTAAGGCAGGCAGCCGGAGGGAGAAGAACGATTCTCTTCATTACAAAGGCTGCAATATGTATCCGATGCAGACGATCCATAAGGACCTTCTCCTTGGGAGACAAGCTCTCTGGCTTTGCTGGTCGTGGATCTACGTGTCTCCATCATCTCCAATAGAGATACCAAATCGTGGCCAGCTCTGAGCCTTTTCTGAAATACAATTGCTCCTGATACGTCTGCTGTCCAATTATCTTTTCCATTGTACTCTTCAAAATACCAGAGAGACGTTTTTCAGGCTTCGGAGAAAATCTAATGGGAAGCGCAGTAGATGAGGACAATGTATTCTTGTTTCTTTTATTACAGAGAGAAAGAAAACATTTTCCTTTCCACACTGAATAAAATGGGCTGCGGTTGTTCGCTTTTTGCCCAGTATAGCAGCATGAATTGGGAAAGTACTAGATTATTGGTCTCATTTCTCCTGTTTCACCCCAAATTGAAACATGAAAGATAGCCGCCAGCGACAGCAGCACCTTGCACTCATCTGTAGTCCTGCGTAACCGAGTGCTTCTAACTCTCACCGTCTTTCCCAATCTTTTTTTCCCCTAGATGTAACCCATGTCTTTCCCGAGTTCCCAGCCCCTGATCTAGGTAACGTCCTCTTACAAGAAGGGGTCACCATGAATGATGTGAAAACTCTGCAGCTTCTTTACAGGCGACACTGCGAGGTGATTATTTGGAATATTTTTAATTGATTTATTAATTTATGTGGGACATAATTCATGTGCTCATCTCATATCCTGCTCTAAGGAAAAGCTAGAATATAATAGAGAATGCTTGATTTGCTAGGTATTACAACTCAGATATTGCACTTTATGTTATTTTTTCATTGTGTGACCTGTTTTATGTTTATGGTGATTATTAAAACAATGCCCTTTCCGTTATTTTTCTTGTAAATTATTTAATCCGAATGGCAGCACATGAAACTTATGCTTACGCTGTGTGACAAGATGCTAGCAGAGCAGCTAATGACGTGTGTTCTTTGTTGTTAGGCGACTTTGGATGTTGTAATGAATCTTCAGTTTCATTATATTGAGAAACTGTGGCAATCCTTCTGGAGTCCTAAAACACCATCTAGTGATGGCTCCACTGCCCTGCCGTCCAGGTACACTGCTGTGCTTTGATGATTTCTGAATGCTCCATTTTGTGGTGGTATTTTATCTTTTGAAAAATGCGTGAAGTATTTTCAGCTTCCTGAGGCATTTTGAGTGCTTTGTAGGACTTGAAAGTATTTGCTTCCCTGCAGAATCATTACAAAGAGTTTCAGAAGTGTTTAGTATCATAATGACCGCACAAAGTTCAGACCTCTGAGGAAAGCATCTGCTCTGATTGTGTACATCTATGTGCCTTGTACCTCCTGTAACACGTGCTAATCCGAAACGCAGAGAGCGTTTGGATGGATGAGAATGGGATGATGCTTTCGTGAATGGTCAGCAAGAGCAGACAGTAACGATTCCGTGCTGATAGGTATCAGTCTTGAGTGACATCTCGGGCTCTGAGGTTTTAGCGACATCTAGACTGACTCGCTTCTTTGGATGGCTGTCCAAATCTTTAAGTGCCTCGTGTTTTGAGGCAGATAATGGCAAATGAAGCTGCTCTGATCTTTGCACTCCTGGCTGGCTCGTTGTTATTGCCTTTTCTTCATCCTTTATGCGTTGGTAGTCTGCTGCCAAGAGACAGGGGAATGGAAATAAGTGAAAATAGAGAAAATTGAAAAGGTGAAGGTTTCTTGTTAAAATTCGTATTAAAAGTCTGTACTGTCCACTTCTACAGATTATTTAAGGACTTCCAATACCGACATTTTATATTCAGAAGAAAAATGGTAAAAGTTTGAGTAACAAGCAAATACCCCATAATAATCTGTAGAATATGGCCCTGTTGTCTTCAGCAGATGTTACCCAATGGATGTTTTCCCACAAAGAATCACTGTAGCTTTGTTTGATTGTTTCAAAATCTCTTTTACTTAAGGGTATACCTCCAAGGCATATTGCAACACCACAGAGAGAGCTGTGCTAGGTACAAATAGGCTGGCTGGATACTGGAGGCAGCATTTCTGCTGGACTCTGTCTAAACTAGCGTATCTTGCTAAGGCTGTGTGCTCTGGTACCCCTCCATACCACTGCTAATAATCAAGATAGGTAAATAAAGCACTCCCTCCCCCGATTTATATATATGTACAAATATAAAACCAAAATATTATCGAAGTGGCAAACTGTTTGAAAGGGTGATAAAATGCAGAGTATGGTTCCACTGAACAGAACGTTTAGGTACTTGATGGCCAGTTTCTCCATGTGAGTGTTCTAGGAGTATGCCTGTGGAGTTCATTTACAAAAACCGCTCAGGCAGAGGCTCTAAGTACCTCTTTATAGTATGTCCAAGGCTTGGCTTTAATGGTTTTGATGTAATGTGTGGGGAAAGTCCCTTGCAAATTCCCAATTCCCAGCATAGTGTCTTAGCAGCTCTGCTTTGGTGCTCTGGCAGTGCATTAAGGCTTTGGTTTTCTCTGCTTGCTGTGTAACTAAATAGCTTATGCCTTAATCATGCAGAAAAAGTTTCCATACATCTATAAAGTGAAGATAATGCAAGCTTGATTGACCTCATTCAGTTAGAGACAATATGCTCTGTTCTCATCAGAACACCAAATCTTTTTCCTTCTGAAAACACTCAGCATTTGAAGGTGTTGAACACCTTGAAACCATTTGTAGGATCTGTCAATACCGGCTAATCTGCTCAAAAAACATTCGCTGCAAACATTTTGTCCCCACTGCTACAGCTGAGGAGGTTTAGAGCAGAGGAGAGAGGTGTGAAGGTTTTGGAAATAGCTGGGTCTGTAAGGAGGCACCAGCTAAGCCTTTGCTTGCTGAAATGGCTCTGCTGAAGTGTACAATTCCCACGTACACGTGAACATGAGAGTGTGAAAGGCAACTGAGGCTAAAGACGGAAGAAGCGAAGGCCAAGCACCGGGAGATACAGATTTGAGGGAAAACTGTGGTCAGAGCTCTGACCCCATGGACGCTTGCAGAGTCAGCAGAGACTTGTACAAACGATCAAACATTTCCTTTTGAAAGAAACATGAATTGAAAGAAAAAAACCCATTTTCTGCTGAAAACTGGGGTTAAAAATGGAGAGGCAGGGTGAATGCACTGAATGCAAACCTGCTGCTAACACTGCCTCCCTCCTCCTCCTCCCACAGCGATGAAGAACACGAAGGGACCCTCCCAAAAGATAAGCTGATCACTCTGTGCAAATATGAACCCATCCTCAAATGGATGAGAAGCTGCGATCACATCTTGTACCAGGCCCTGGTGGAGATTCTCGTCCCAGACGTGCTCAGACCGGTGCCCAGTGAGTATCCCGTGGCGTGGCTGGGAGGACACAGGTGGTCCCGACTCCTGCTCAGCTCCTGCTTCTCGCTGGGCTGAGTCGCGGGATGACAAACAGCGACCCATGACTCACTCGGTCTGGCTACCACTTGCCACAAAGATTTCCATTGTAAAAGCTGATTCAGAGGTTTTTGTTTTGAATACAAGCCAAAATACTATGGCAACAGCAATATTTCTCCTGCAGCATTGCTCTGCATCGACAGTACTTTGTGGCCCCTGGAAATTCCCATGCTTTTTAAAATTTGGTTTACTGCATGTCACATCCCTGACTTTGGCTAGGAGTCAAGGTAAAAGCATAAGCTTAATGCACGAGTAAGCACGGCTAATCCTTGTGAGATGTTTCCTTGGAGATCGCATCTTTGTTTATGTAGGACCATCCTATTCCCTACTGCACCTCCTGGAAATTTGGGGTCAACTTTCATTTGGGAGATTAGCGATGGGGTATCGAGGGTTTTCTCTCTGATTTGGCTCCTCAATGAAGTGCATGCATCAGTCTCCCCGAGGCCTCAACTCAGCCATAGACTGGGCTGAGCCATACTGGAAAGCCGTGTCCCTCTGAGCTGCTGTTGTCAGTCTACATGCTGGGGCACATGTGTGTCTTTAAAGAGCGTATTTCAACATTTGGAAAATGCTCAGAAGGACTATGAATAAGAAAACGATAAGAAAGAATAAGAAAATAAGAATAAGAATAAGAAAAGTTTGAGTGTGTGCATTAGAGAATAAGTAAAGTTTGAGTGCATCTCAGGACCCAGCTGATTTCCTTGGTGCTAAATCAAGATCACAGCTAACCAGATCAGAGGCTCTGCTTTCCACAGCAGTCCTCAGCTAGAAAGTGGTGTCCAAAGATGATATGGAGCAGCATTTCTAACTCTGCAGACTTCTTTGCAGGCACACTTACACAGGCGATCCGTAATTTTGCCAAGAGTTTGGAAGGGTGGCTGATGAACGCAATGAGTGAATTTCCCCCCCTGATTGTCCAGACCAAGGTAAGCAGAGGGAACACGGTGCAGGTCAAGGGTATGAACTGAGTGTGTGTGTGTGTGTGTGTGTGTGCGTGTTGCAGTTTTCCACAGTGATGGAGGCTCACTGCTGGAATTTGGCCACGTGTGCTCCAGACTAGCACGATGTAATCAGTAGTTATGAACCAAAATCAGCAAGGAGTGGGAGGACAGGTAGGGCAATTCCTTTGTACCAGAAGCTGATGGTGCTCTGTCCATTGAGCCATTCCCATGTCCTGAAATTGCAGATAAAGCTTTGTGGAAGAAAGTCTTTGCACTGGAATGAGGCTGTCCTACTAGAAAACACAGGACACCTCATGGACTGAATGGCATTGCAGAGACTGAACCTGAGGCTCCTACTCCCCTTCTCCTAAAGCCACGGATTCTTGTAGCCTGTTCTCACCTTGCTGGTCTCTGCTGGAGGCAGAGTGTGAAAACCTGTTAATTTAAAGAAAAGAAATGCCGAGGCTGGTTTGGAAGATGCAATAGATGCTGCAAAAG
The DNA here is from genome assembly GCF_000699105.1 of Pygoscelis adeliae. Lineage (NCBI taxonomy): Eukaryota > Metazoa > Chordata > Aves > Sphenisciformes > Spheniscidae > Pygoscelis > Pygoscelis adeliae. The sequence continues at coordinate 180,544 of NW_008823962.1, forward strand.
TGCTGCTCTGGAGCGCTCGTGTATGCTTTGGACAGCAGCATGGGTGGGACTGTGCAGGTTACCCCAGCTGATGTGTGCTGTGCGCTTGAGCTCAGCACTGGGAAGCGTTTGCCTTCCGGCCCCGTGGCCTCCTGCTCGCGGTGCCCTGCGTGCTGTGTTGCAGGTCGGGGTAGTGAGTGCCTTTGCGCAGACGTTACGGAGATACACGTCCCTGAACCACCTGGCTCAGGCTGCCCGTGCGGTGCTGCAGAACACTTCCCAGATAAACCAGATGCTCAGCGATCTCAATCGGGTCGACTTCGCCAATGTGCAGGTAACTTACGGTATCTTTTCCTAGGTTGTCTAGAACTGGGACTCTATAATGAGGTTGTCTGCTGGTAACCAGCATCTTATTTCCAATACTAAGAAGCAATCAAATGAACAATTTAACGGGTTTGGTGTTACTTTTCCAGGTAAGTCTGCCATCTCACTGTGAATAGTGGAGAAGGTACTAAGGAACTTCTGTAAGAAGCAGTGCTACCAACAATAGTATAGTTCTAATAATAATATTGTACTGTGGTCTGGACGGATAGGAGGAGACATGATTCAGAGCTGGTTTGGAGTCCTTGTCTACTAGAAATGAAGTTGAATTCCTGGGTTGGGATGCAACAACCATGCAGGCTTAGCATGAGTAACTGTCAACCCTTCTTCCCGAGCAGGAGCAAGCCTCGTGGGTGTGCCAGTGCGAGGAAGGCATGGTACAGAAGCTGGAGCAGGATTTCAAGCTCACTCTGCAGCAGCAGAGTTCTCTGGACCAGTGGGCTAGTTGGCTGGATAATGTTGTTACTCAAGTCCTGAAGCATCACGAGGGCAGTCCCAGCTTCCCCAAGGCAGCCAGGCAGTTCCTGTTGAAATGGTCTTTCTATAGGTACATTTTCTTTCTCATTTTGGAGATATTTCTGCATCGGGCTTAGGGCATGTAAATAGCTCCTTGAAAAGCCAAGGCCAAGTTCTTTGCTCCCGTGCAACTCTGGTTAACTGTTGCTCTGCCCTGGTACAGAAGGGAGTGTTGTGTTTACTGTAACCTTTCAGGATGGGGATGGGATACTTCATCAACTAATTTCTTAAAGTGCTTTGATACTCTTGGGTTGGAGGTAGAAACAGAACACTGTCCCACAGTACCTTCAGGGTCAAGAATTCACATCAGCTGTGATGCAAGTGTAAAACACAACCCAAATATTTTGTTTCCTGGCCATTTTCCAGCTCCATGGTGATCCGTGACCTCACCCTGCGCAGTGCTGCCAGCTTTGGTTCCTTCCACCTGATTCGCCTGCTTTATGATGAATACATGTTTTATCTGGTAGAGCATCGCGTTGCCCAGGCAACAGGGGAGACGCCGATTGCTGTAATGGGAGAGGTGAGAATTGTTTATTCCTTAGAAACAAACCCAAAATAAGCAGCGCTTGAAGAGACACGAGTGGTTCACAAACTGCACTGTGTCCTGAACACATTTTTATAACCATCTTTGCCGAAGGATTTACTGAGTTTTTTGAGTGCCTGGCACAAGGATTCGGCTCCTTGAGCGTCTTCTGGCTCGCCAATACCTGAGCTGGTGGGGTTTGGGGCAGTCGAGCATCAGCTGGGCTTTGGAGGCCTGGAGGAGGGAGGAAAAGGATCTCCCCGCTTCTCTCCATAACCTGTGGGTAACCAACCCTGACTTTGGGGTTCCCGCCAGGGCAAAGCCCCATCAAACACAAAAACTAAACCAAGCAAAAAAAGTCCCAAAAGTTACTTTCCCTGCAACTTTCAGTGGTACCGTTCACTGAACTTCTTCAGGCCTCTGCAAGCTCCAGAGTTACATGCACAGTCAGCCACTCTCTCCGTTTGTGACTTGAAGAAGAGAAATGATGGGTTGTTTCTGTTGGGGGGGGGGGATTGTTTTTTGGGTTTTTTTAACAGATCAGACGGTAAATCTGGTGCCTGGCTTGCAGGCAGGTGCTGTCCTGCCTAGCTGAAGCCCCTTCCAGTATTTCACTCTGAAATGCCCAGATTTAAAAGGCCCTGATCAACCTGTAACAGCAATATAGAAACTAATGTTAGATTAAAACTGATCTCATTTGCTCCTTGAAGCTCATAACTGTTTTCTTTCTTCCATGGAGCTCATGTAGGGGAGCCAGACAAATGCGTTGCATGCCTTTTGCTTTCCCTTCCCCTCCCATTAGACCCATGCTGTTGCCCCAGGTCAGCAGCGCTGTGAGTTCCCACTATTCCCTGCAAAACCTCGGTCTTTATTGAAATTAAAGGAACATGAAAAGCAGAGAGTGGCTTCCAGCAAAACCTAGCTGTGGGAGGCTTTCATCCTTCAGGTTTTGCCTTTCCTTCATTAAGCTCTTGCAATATTTCTGTTCTCCAGGAGGAGGCTGATTCTTCCCAGCAAAAGAGGATGAATCGTGTCCTTCCATTTCCATTGCTCGCTTTATAACTCCTGCTCTCCTCAGTTCCTTCCGCTGCCCAACTTTGCATGACTTTTCAGCATTGCTGTTACAGCAATTAGTGTTTCAGACCTCATCACAGAGGGAGACGACACATCTCCAGAACCCAATATATCCCTAGCTTTCTGGTTACACTTGGCACCGTGGCCTTGCGAGCCAAAGCACTTTCCTGATGTGAATGCAAAGGCTTTGCAGAGAATTGCACTGAGGTGGATTGATGGTAGGGTCCCAGGAGGGGTGAATAGCTGGCATGTCTGAGCAGCTGCCCGACAGATGCAGAAGGCTGGAGAAAAGGCACCATTCTTTGGTCTGTGACAGCACTTCGTCGTGACTTGGGAGACAGAGAAATTTCCCCCTTTGTTCCAGAGCTCGATCCTGCCCTGGATGTTGTGTGTGGTGTTTGCCCAGAGGTTTAAATGCCAGCGGCAGATTTTTCTCCAAAACATGTGGTTGGTTTTGCTTTCTGCTCTTCACCACTGGCACTGCTGATGCTTGTGGTTTCTCCTGAGCTCTTAAGCTGCTTGTTAGAATTGCTTGGAAATAGATGCCAACTTGCAAGTCTGGCGCCTCGGGTCTCCATAAGCCTCACTTACCTTGTAATTCCTTTTTCTTTCAGTTCGGTGACCTCACATCCCTGTCCCCAACACTGCTGGACAAAGGTACCTCCTCTCCCTCAAGGGAAGTCCCACTGGGTCAGGGTTGAATTGCTGTGGGAGGGGGAACCTTATGCTGGCTCTTCCATCCTGCTCTGTTGGGAAAAAGAACCTCTTCCCCTCCGGTCGCCACTCTCATGCTGAGACCTGTCCTTTGCAGATGACATTAGTGACCTGGGCAGCGAGGTGGACACGGACTCCCGGAGCGTGGGGGAGCCGCTGGTGAAACGGGAACGCAGCGAACCTGGCCACTCGCTGCAGGAGATCTGAAACGGGGGCTCGGCTTTTCTCCAGCCGGACGAAGACATCAGGAGCCAGGTTTGATGGTGGCAAGCCTGAGTCTCCCCGTATCTGCATTATTAGTGCCTCTTAGTTTCTCTTTATGTTTACTTGTGTTTGGGGATGGGCTCCGGGGGTGAGCCCGGGTGGGTGGTGGGACGGGGCTGGTTTGTCTGCCTGCTTTCCTCCAGCATGACTGCTGGCTGGAGGGCAAAGGTCCAAAGTCTGCTACCGAGTGATGGAAGCCTCCGTGGTCAGCAGCGGATCGGACGTGCCTGGCTAGGAGAGGCTGTCCTCTCCAGCCTGAGCGAGGCGGGCAAACGAGGCTTTCTCTTTCAGGGAAGGTGGTTTGGGTTTCTTCCCCACTTCTCAGACTTCACTGTGATACAAACTTGAACCAATCAGTGCCCAAGAAGAAGGAAAAATACCTGACCCTTCTCCTCCAGCCTTTCAAGACAAGCTGTCCTGGCTCTGACTTTGCCAAATCATTCGTGCTGGGGAGCGCAGGACAGTTCGTCTCTCTTGCACCGCCTGGGGAGAGGGCTCCAGGCTGCACATCCAGCTGGTCCCGGTGGAGCGGTGCGCATGCGACTGACACGTACGTGCTCTGGGACTGACACGTGCTTGCTCTGGGACTACGGGACAAGCATTCCCACCTGCTCCTGTGTCTCCCCAGCTGGGTTTTTTCACCGCTGGTCCACGAATGCTCCTGGGACGCTGTCAGGCCAATTCAAGATACCAAAGGACTCTGAGGAAGCGGCAGCTGGTCGCAAAGCGTGTTCGTTGCCCCCTGCGCTCTGATGCCCATGGGCAATCCCACGGGCAATCCCATTGCCCGGGCAATCCCCATCCTCGCCAGGGTACCCAGGCAGAGGGGAACTGATCCCACGTCCTGGGTTTTGTAAAATTCTCGCTTGATGTCCTGCTAAAATGTTGAAGGTAGGGTGCAGCTGCCCACGGGGCTGCATCCGGAGCATGGGCGAGGGTGTGTGACTGCAGTGCCTTAGGGTGGGCCGGCGTGCCCGCTTGCCCCCGGCTCTGGGCAAGCCGGCGCAGCTCAGACTCTGATAAAACAGCCCGTCCCATGTAGCAGCGAGGGGCTCGCACGGGCGCTGGGTGTGCTCAACACTACGGTGGCGTTTCCCCTTGCTGTATGGCTTTGCCTTCTCCTGCGGCTGCGTTGCAGTGGTGGCTCCCGCAGGGCTGAGCTGGGGAAGCTTCTGCCCCAGCGGGGTTGTATTCTCCCTTTCCCTGTCCTGTGGGGTCTGGGCTGACATGGACTACAGGGCAGAGGTGGTGGTGGTGGGGGAAATCTGTCATCAAGCCAAACTGCAAATACAAAGCCCCGGGGCAAATCTTTCTGTGAATAAAGGCCGTGTCATAAATAGCTTTTATTATTATTGTTTCTAATGATACAGTATTTGATGTGAGCTTTTCCAGGGGCCTCGTGTACATTTGCATATCAGAGTATATTCTATCCAAATATATTATTTCCTCATTCCGAATGGTACTAAGGTAGCTGTGACACTTGAAAAAATATTGCTAATGGAAAGTAAAAAGAAAGTGTGTATAGTGGCACATCTTTCCCTCTTACTGTCCCGTGCTGTTGTCTGTCAGGGTGATGTTTGTCTGTAAATGTCTCATATCAAAGTAGCAGGAGACAAGTGAGAAAGCTGGATTTATTTGTAAATAACAACAAATACTCCCTGGGTCAGAGTCTGCACTTCAGATCCTGCTGATGAGATAAGATGGTCTAAAAAAGCAACTGAGCAACCAAGTCTTAAACTCCCCTGCTCCCACTGAGTGTGATAGTAACTTCAGCTGGTGCATTGGCTCTTCTTCGCAGCCGCTACCGACTGAACCCAGCCACCTTCTGCTTACCACGGACGTGCAAACGAGACGCTCTGGAGCTCTGCAGCACTGTGCAAGAAGTCTGGATAACCACCTAAACCCGATATGCACAAAATTCCCAGCTAAACCTGAATAGCAATAAACATGTATCAAATGCTCAGGCCTGTACAATAATTGTTGTGGTCCCATTTCTTCTTTAATCACTGAAGGGAGATGTCAGGCAGATGCTGCAGCCTTGCAGCGTCGGGGGGAGATGCAGGGTCTGCCCAGTGCAGTCTAATTAAAACAGTTTTGGCCAGGGATCCGGTGTCTGCCGGGAGGCAGATTCACTGCGAAACAGCGACCGCTTTGTAGGGGTAATATGCCCATTACACCAGAGTTCACGGAGGGGAGAAGGGGCTGAAAGATCAGGCTGCTGCTAAGCACGGGGCTGTAAGAAGCATTTTCTAACTACGCTTCTGGACTAATTGTGGAGGATGGGAGCAGTGAGACAGGGGTGTGACAAGTGACAGATCGTTCCTGCTCTGACCCTTTGGGAAGGGGAAGGTTTAGCCTCAGCCTCTCTCCCTCTGTGTCTTTCTTGCTCACTTCACTCTCCCGATGGATTATGCCCAGTCTTGCAGGGATGGCTGGACCAGCCTGAGCCTCTTCCTTCGGATACTGAGTCTCAGGGCTAGAACAAGGGACTTATTTCACCCTGGCTCCTTGGGGAGCTGGGCAGCACCTCCTGACCTCGAGCATACCCGTCTGCAAGTGGAAAGCAAAGCACAGTTCAAAATCCTCCCGTTAAAACACACACACAGCCCAGCTTCAGCTTGCCGCTGGCTCCATCGCCCTTCCTAGACGGGCAAATCCCTGCAGAGATTTCGGCGTGAGCGTCGCTGTGGGGCTGGGCTGGCAGGCTGCGGAGCTGCCGGGCTCGGGCGATGGGACCCCAGCGAAGGCGGGGGGAAGCTGGGCTGCCTGCGCAGCCCCTTGCTGCCTGCCGGGGGCAGGCAGTGCCTGTGCGTGGGCAAAGGGTGGTTTGCAGCAACGTCAACGTGTGTGCTTCCAGTCGAGAGACATCTTAGACAGGAGTGTTGGCGGGACGGGGTTCAGCCCCGTAGTGTCCTGAGGCAGTGGATCTGCTTCCCACCACAAATTCAGGCGAGGTGTGTCCACGTTGTCACCTGCCACCAAGTGCCCCGACCCTTCGGGGTGGTGGCTGCTCCCAGCTCCCCTGCCAGGCGGCACTTGGCCGCCTCTCTCATCCCAGGACTTTCTCTTCCACCCACCATCTCACCGCCACGCACTTCCCAACCAGCAGAGAAAGCCAGGAGGTGGTAGGGGGGTGACACCAAGTTCACCAACCCCAGGACATCCCAGGAGCAGTTTCGCATTGCTGGTCCCTGTGGCTCATCCCAGAAGGATAAGCTTCGAGCCGGACAGCACGGCACAGCCCGGGGATTCATCGGGAGCAGCCCTGCGTGGCTGGGGCAAGGTGTTTGGGCAGGGGAGACTGCAGTGCTGCCTGCAGAGCTGCAGCTGGGGACCGGCCTGCCCGTGTGGGAGATGCTGCCAGTCTGGTGACAGGTTGTTTCGAGAGCTCAGGGTGGATGCGGGATGAGCCCTTGGCCGGTCCTTGTGGCCACAGGGCACAGAGAAACATCAGCTAAACCCCGTGCCTGGACAGATGGGCTGAGGGTCAGCTGGGTCAGGCTCCCGGGATCGACCTCTCCAGACATCAGCTCTGGTTCTCGACCGCCTCCACAGGCATCGCCCCCCGCCTGCCCTCGCCCCCCGCTGCTCTGACAGCCGTGTCCCCACCTCCACGTTGCCCTCCCGCTGCTGCCCAACTGGGGGCTCAAGCATCATCCCGGACCTCCTTCCCCATCTCGTACTGAAGCTATGGGCCGTCCTGCCCCACAGCATCACCCCCTCCCAGGGGCCCCATGCCCTGCCCTGGGCTTCACCCCATTCTTGGGTGCTCTTCTGCTCCCTGCCGTTGGGTGGGGGGTATTTCTGCAGGAAGAAGGACCTTTGCCTGTCACTCTGGCAGCACCAGGAGCCCAAACGATGCCCTGGACTGAACCCTCCCTCCACATCCATGTGACTGTTACTGTCCCTGTGCAAGACAGAGAAACTGAGGCACGGATCGAGATGCCTCATGGCAGCAGTTCACCGCCTTGCTGGGTACCACTGGGTACCAGTACCACGGCCTCTTCCCCTCCTCTACCTGCCTGGCCTGGCTCAGCAGGCATGGCAGGAGGAGCCTGACTGCTCCCCGGGCTCAGCTGGGGCTGTTTAATCTGCAGACAGGTTTCACCTGGAGCCTGGTGGGTCTCGGTGGGGGCAGGTCTGTAACCACCCGCTTGGGCTCTTTCTGGGTGGCTGCTCTTATAAACCAGCAGCCCGCTTGCTCTAAGGGCTTTTTCTTTCTTTCTTTTCCTTTCCTTTCCCTTTGTCTTTTAGGAGCTTTAGTTTGGAGGTGGGGAGGGTTGGGGCCTACTGCCTGCGGGTCTCTAGGATGTAGTGCCAGGACTTTCTACCCTTCCCAGCACTGCCAAGCAGGTAAGGGCACAGCACAGAGCTGCCTCTGCTCCCCCATCCCTGGGCTGGGGCTGGGGCTGGGGCTGGGGGCTGCAGCCAGGGTTCTGCCCTGGGGCTGGGCGACGTCAGGAAGCGTCC
>NW_008823962.1:188544-190361 GCF_000699105.1 Pygoscelis adeliae
CCCAGATGAAGGACGATGTCATCACGTAGCTCTGGGGTGGCCTTAGGGCTCGGTTCCCAGCCCAGCTGCAGCACCCCTGTGCCAGCGCAAAGAAATTCCTTCCCGGCGCTGCATCTCCTTCCACCGCGGAGCCGCTCGCTCGCCCTGCTGAGCCAGGAGGACTTCTTCGAGAGCTTCAATGGGTACGTGGCTGCTGGGGTGTGTGGGGGGGCTGAGCCCCGGTCTTGCCTTATATTTGTCCCCAAGGGAACGTGTCCCTTGTCTGGGATGGGTTTAGGTTCATGGTCTAGCACTGGTGCTCCCAGCACCAGGAGGCTCACAGTGTGCAGGCTGGTGCTGCTCCGCTGTAGCCAGGGCAAAGCTCATAGTCCTGGGTCTCCGCGGTGTCCTGCTGTCCGCACTGTCGTGGCTGAGGCCAGGCAGTGCTGCGCATCCCAAAAGCCACCAACTCACGCCTGTGTCCCTGCTGCTCTGCCAGGAGCTTCAGCGACGTGAGCAACGTTCTGGGGGCTGATCTGTTGGACTGCAACTACTCCATCCCCGACCCGCAGCTGGTCCGGAGGATCGTGTCCCAGGTGGAGTTCTACCTCTCCGACGAGAACCTGGCCAAGGATGCTTTTCTCCTGAAACATGTCCAGAAGAACAAAATGGGCTTTGTCAGCATCAAACTGCTGACGTCCTTCAAGAAGGTAGGCAGCCCATGGCGCCAGCCAGGTGGGGTGGGAAGTGGCCTTCACGTGGAGGGTGTCTGGGTGTGCTCTGGCTGTCTCTGGTGGGGTGTACGGGGAGGTCCAGGCTCTGCTCAGGCTGTCTGTGTCCCGGTGCAGAGCCAGGCTCTGCTCTTTGCCTTCAATGTGCTTTAGCTGTTCTCCAACTAGGGAGGGTGGCTGGGGAAGCAGCGAACAGTCCGCAAACCACCCCCAGGGCTGGATTCACCTCTTCTGCCCGTGGTTCCCCTGGGCTGCTTTGGGCGAGATCATCCTTTAACCAAAAAACTGCAGGGAAGCGCCAGTGGTGTGATGTACAGGGAAGCTGTTGCTTGTTGCCACGGTCCAGGGGGCACTGGGGACCTTCTCCTGCAGACCCGAAGATGCTCACGTGAAAGGGGGATGCTGCCTTGCCCTAACTTCAGGTTGATGGGGTTGCAGCCTGCCTGGACGGTGGGTTTAGGGTGGTCCCTGCTTGGAGAGACTCACAGGGACACAGTGACCCCCTCTCTCCCACAGGTGAAATACCTGACACGCGACTGGCGGCTCACGCTCTACGCCCTGCGGTTCTCGGAGCTGCTGGAGGTGAACGAGGAGGGCACCAAAGTGAGGCGGCGGGTCCCCGTCCCCGAGTCCCTGCTGAGCATCCCCCCCAGCAAACTGCTGCTGGCCTGGGAGCTCCTGCCCCAGGAGCAGGACGTGCTGCCACCGCTCCAGAAGAACTTCCTTGAGACCATCACGAGGATGTTCAGCCCCTTTGGTGCCATCGCCTCCATCCGCATCCTGCGGCCGGGCCGCAAGCTGCCCTCGGATGTGCGGAAATACACATCGCGGTTCCCCGAGCTGCTGAGCAAGTGCTGCGCGCTGGTGGAGTATGAGAGCCTGGAGAGTGCCCGCAGAGCCTTTGAGGACCTCGGCCACCAAAACCACCCAGGCGGCGAAAGCATCAGGGTGGTCCGGCTCTGCGGGAAGGGCTCCAAGAAGAAAGCTGGGGCCGAGAGGGAGGCGGCGGAGGAGCTGGTGGACCAGCCAGGTTGGAAGGTGCAGGCGGCGGCCACGACCTTCCCCTACGGCCTCGGGGACTCCCTGCTCTGCAGCTCCCCGGAGGCG
>NW_008823962.1:190506-190997 GCF_000699105.1 Pygoscelis adeliae
TTCACTGGATCGCTCCTCACCAGCAAAGTCTTCCCTCCGCTCGGGACAGGCTTGGGCACCGGCAGCTGTTACAGCCTCTGCTCCGGCGCTGAGAGCCCCCGCGGCTGCAGATGGGGGAGCGGGGCGGGTGCCTGGGCGCCCTGGCATAGCAGCCCCTCTCCGGATGCCAAAACTCCTCCCAGAAATCCTCCAGCAGCAAAGCAGGTGACCGAGCCCCTTGGCCTGCGGGATGGGGTGCTTCGCCTGCCCCACGGACCGGATGGCACCAAGGGCTTCTGCAGCAGCTTTGGGAGAGGAGAGCTCGTCCTCCGGCACTGAGGTTCCTTTATGTTTCAGTTTGGGGATTTTTCTTTTTTTTTTTTCTTTTTCTTTTCCTCCTTCTCTCGGGCAGAATAACTCTCTGTGGCCCCCGAGAGCTGCAGGTGGTGGCGGTGCAGCTGCTGCAGGGGACAGGAGTTTCAGGGCAAGGACGATGCCCGGGGCGGCTCAGC
>NW_008823962.1:193807-194243 GCF_000699105.1 Pygoscelis adeliae
GCCATGCTGGGCTGGCGGGACCCTCCAGGGGCACCCGCCGAGCCAGCCCCCATCGCCGACATCCCCCGGCTCTGCGCCAGGCATGTAGGGTGCTTGTGGCCAGGGTGCTCCCCCCGGGTTGAGCTGCTGTGCCGGCAGGACAGGGTTGCAAATAGGGGAGGAGACTCGCTTCTGGGAGGTAAAACGAGAGAGATGGCCCCAAGCGTTTGGGAAACTCTCTGGAAATTGGATTTAGTGGGCACGCATCACCCAGGCAAGGGCAGGGACGCTCGCCCGGGCTCGCTGAACCCCCACGCCAAAACTGATGGGGATGCTGGGAGTGCCCGGGGGTCGGGGATGCTGAAGGTGCCCGGGGCTGCGGGTGTCGGAGCAGACAGGGATGCCATACCTGCTGGTGGTGCCTGGGGGGCGTGGGGGGCCACCCCCATTGGGGGGG
>NW_008823962.1:194503-202462 GCF_000699105.1 Pygoscelis adeliae
GGTCTCCCAGGAAGGAATGTGGGAGCTCCCAGTGTTCCGTCCCGCCCCCAACAGCCTCCTCCGCTCCTCCTGGGGAGGGAAAGGGTTAAGGGGGGCTGGGGTGCCCCTGGCCCCTACAGGTGGCTATCAGAGGCTGGGAAGGTAAATGCTTTTTGCTTTAAATAGTATTTTTCAGGGGGAAAAAGTTGTTGATTCAGCTGAGCGGTGTGGGGGCCGAGCTGCATCCGCAGCCTTCTTGTGCCACACGGCGAATGTGTTTCGTGACCGTTGTCTGTGCTTCTGTGTGCTGCAGTGGCTGGAGGGATGCAGCGGTAGGAAAAGGACCTCGAGGGTGCGAGGGTATGTCATGCAGTGTCACTCGGTGGCATGCTTCCCCGCAGCCCTCACTCAAGTAGTGGTGTCAGGCCGTTTAGTCTCCTGAACGGGAAACAAGCAGCTCCGGATCCCCCTCGAGAGGCGCCTGCGCTTTCCCCGGGTGCGTGACACCCAGGAGGAGATGGTACCCGCCGCTGCGTGCTCCCAAAAAAGGACTGGATTCTGCACAACATTCGATGATGAGATGCTGGGGCTGTTTGTGCTCTACAGGACCCCAGGGATTGGGTTAGTACATCCCCTCCTCATACTTGGAGGATTTGGCACTACCAAGGACATCCTGGTAGGAACAGAGGCCTCTCGCTCCCGCTGTGTGAACAGCGTGCGGCCTGGGGGAGTCAGGAGAACTCTTGCTGTAAACTGGAGGCCAAAGCTCTCTCCTGGCCCGTATCCTGCTAATTAAACAGATTGTTCTCCGTTAGTGAGGCACCTCTGGCTGCAAGACTGTGCAAGGCCATCTGCTGCATCACTTGTGGCAGAGACCAATGCTGGGGGTGTGAAGGCAACCATGCTTCTAAAAACATAAAACTTTATTTTATTTTGGAGCGCAGCTGAGCAACCCTGCTCGACACACGCTGTCCTAACGCCTCCTCTTGACTCGATGCCGTGGGAAAGGGCCTCATCAGCCTCATCTGTAGGAATTTGCCTTGTGTTTAGGCAGGAAGGTGAAGCTGGTAGGTACGGGTCCCAGAAGCAGCTCACTGGATGAAAGAAAGAAAAGAACAAAACCAAAACAAAATAAAAAAACAAGGAGAGGTTTGTGTTCAGTACAACAGAGCCACCAGTACCCAGCTGTTGCACGGCCCTGTGGCTCTACAGTGATGGTGACTGCAGTCAGATGTGTCAAACCAAGCCTTTACCCTCCCAAAAATTTAGGGCTGCTGCACAAAACCACCTCTGGCGCTGAGCTTTAACCCTGAACCACAGTCCTGGAGGGATGCAGCCTCCAGATAAGGGCAATGCCCTTCTTGCTGGGGAGTCACCGAGAGTCGATGCCAAAATGAGTTCCTAAGTTTGGTGACCTGAATACCAGCCTCACCGCTGGCAATGACATGCCTAAAATCAACACGAGCCTCTGAAAAGCTCCTCCCCGCCTCTCGCTGTGCTTGTGCGGAGCCAAACCCTGCTAGTGCCAAAAAGCATTAAGGTCACATCCTAAAATGATGTAAGGCAGTTCTACTGCGATCAGATTTATCCTAGCTGAAGTCCTCAACTACTTCACACTTTGGAACACACACTGTATTTTCAGTGCAGAGTAATTTTCTTTATAGTCAAGGAGGCTTAACTTATTTCCTGGACGCTGGTTCAATGCAGCATCACTAAAACTTTCCATAAGACATGTCAGAGAGAGTATCCCAGCAGGGCATAGAATTCCATAGCAAGAGCCTGAATCTACAGCACAGAAGCAGAAATAGAGTGTGCTCAGAGAACCCCGCTTCTCGTTAGCGTCTCCTTAAAATGAGCTTTAATGAATAAACCTGAATTGCTTTAAAATTCTGAGTTCTTATGGCTACAAATGCCTATTACATGGCACTGCAAAGACCACAGGTACAAAGCTTTGTGCAGCCTAATGCAGGCAGGTTCCGCTTGAAAAATGGCATTTAAAAATTCTGATCAAAACTTGATGTACTTGTAATGTGGTTTTAGGCAGCTGTTCACAGTACTAACAAAATGGCTGAGGATTAGCAAAACCAGAAGTCTGTAGCCATGCTCTATTTTTACTAATCTCTGTTCCCATGAGATGGGAAGTAGCAGCTGGCTGCTCCAGCTCTCATTTTAGCTGGCTTTGAACTTGCAAAGTCATTTCAAGCCAGTGCCCGAGGACTCGTAGATGTGGGGAAAAACAGTTTCCTGCACTTTGTTGCATGAACTCGGAGATCAGATAATGAAAAACGGGGAAAATGCTCGACTCGCCTAACCTGGGGACGGGGACTGCCTTCCTGCTTGGCGTCTGTGTGGGCCTGGCAGGGTGGGACTGTCTGGGCAGAGCACGGAGGGGTCTGATGCTGAAAGCCCGAGACGTCCCATCGTTGCGCTCTCCTCTGTTGGTTCCTACGACTGTCCTGGGATGAAGAGCGTGTCATGAGAGAGGTCAGCTATTCTAGATCTGCAGCGGGCACTGGATGACCTGCTGAAGCAGACAGAGGGATTGGGAGAGCTCTATGGCAGCTTCAAGCTCAGTTAAAACCTTGAAGTAAAGCACTGGTTAACCCTTGCTGCTTTCTTACAACCTCTTAAACTGATGGGAAAGATTCATCACCCCCTCTTTGGAGGATGCATGCAGGCACAGTGACTTTGGGGGGCTCTGCGATGTCCCTTCCTTGCAATTTAAATGAAATTCAATGCTTTATTACCTTATTTTAATCCAATCATCCACGTTTTGGCTCGCCATCAGCGTCTCCAGATAGTCTCTCCCCATGTAGTAAGGCGGCCGCTCGTTAATCTTCTGAGGTAGGTGCTCTAATAAGCCAACTGGAATATACCTGCAATGAAATGTAACGGCAGTGTGCGCTATTGTTCAAATGGTACAGGCTTGCTGCGTTAAAAGATCCTCTCAGCTGGGGAGAATTACCTGCACAGGAACGAGAGCCATTCCAGCAGGAACTTCCTGGTCTTCTCCACTCCCTGAGTATCCGACCCCCAGTGCTCAAGGCCGTAGTTGGTGAAGTCTTTGAGGATATCAAATCTCTCGCTGGAGGAGATATCCCAGTGTCTCTGTTCCTTAATTTCAGTGAAAAGCCACGGTTTGATGAGTGCCCCCCTGTAGCCAAAAAAAAATGTGCATTGTTATTCCCGTGACTGATGCTTCTGAACATGCCAACTAATTTAAGAGACTTTCCAGCACTTATTTGCCAGCCAATGCTGCTTTAGGTTTTCTTTTTTTCAATTTCAACAGAAAGCTGCTGTAAGTTCCCACAGACGCAAACTGATTTTACCAAGTTTCAAAGAGGAGTTTCACCAAGAGGAAACTTCTCGTGGTTTGGGCTTGTTTAGACATTTGTTTTAATTCCTTTTTTACTCTTGCACCAATAGAGCTCAGAAGCAAAGGGGGAAACACAGGCACTTGCCTTGCAATCATAATTCCCGAAACGCCCATCTGCATGGCTCGATTAGCATCTTCGTAAGACAAAATATCACCATTTCCTGTCCAGAAGGAAGGGAGAAGCCAGAGGTCAAAGCGATACACGAGGGCAAGTCAAAATGAGTTTATCCAGGCATGGGATAAAATTCAAAACGGACACAGGGTCCGAGAGCCAGATTGTCCAAAGAGGTTCTGGGGCTCATGTTTAGAGACTCCCAGGGATGTTTCCGATTAATGTTCCCCTTACAAGGAAAAGGAGAGCCTTCTCCTCTCTTCTTTTCCACTCCCAACTCCTACCCTGAAGGTTTAGCTGGGACTGTCTGTGTCACGGTGCCCAAGGGAGAAAACACCTGCTAAAAACAAAGTGTTTTGTGTCCCGCCTGTCCCTTCCCCTCCTACTCTGCTCAGTGCTCATCACGCCTGGCCCCAAGCACACGAGCAGATCTGGGCTGCACAAGAGCTCCTGGTAACTCACTCCGTGTCATCAGCAGTAGCAGGGATACTCCAACCTTTCCCCCAGGCTAAATGTCCTTGTGAGCCTGGTTTTTTCCTTTTTTAAAGATATTTCAAATCAAACATGCGGCACTTTCAGTCCACATGACAAAACAACAGAAACACCTACCAAAAAGAGGCATGGGGCTTGCTATTTTAGCACATTCTGCTATGTAGTCCCAGTCAGCACCCCTCGTGTACCGCTGTTCCCTGGATCGGCCGTGAAGCTGGGGAAGAAAGTCGCAGTGAGACCTCACCGACTGCCCCGGAGGAGGCAGGGCAGAACAGGAGCGCTGGAGGAAGGTGCTTCAGCAAAGGCAATGACACCAGGCTGGGGTAAAGGATCCCTCTGGATCTACAGCCCAGCCAGTTGTTAACAGACCAGGCTGCAGAAGTGATTAGCAGAGCTGAGAAAGGGCTGGATGCTTTCTGAGTAACGTTTCAGCTATTTGCAAGCCAGAGCAAGAAGCGACTGTTCACAGTGAAAGGGAATATTCACCGCAGGCAGGAACTACTCATCCCCATGCAAGTGAGATGGTCCCATCACTTCCCCAGCCCTGCTATAACGAGGCTCATTTGGCTGAAGTCTGTTCCAGAGCACTGCAGGAACCATCTCTCTTTGTAATGGAAACAAGGCTCAGGAGCACCTAGGAAAATGCTCTCTGCATCTGAACTTTTCTCTGTTATTAGCAGAAAACACTAAAGGTAGTACGCAGCTGGTCAAAGGTGTTTGAAAGAGTTGCTCAGCTATGGGGAAGGGTAAGGTCACCCCCACATCGTGCTCTAGGCTGACATGCAAGCAGAGTTCCCCAGACACCAGCCAACAGTCTCACGCCACAGCAAGTATCCCCGTACCGTGACCATGGATGCTCCCCACTCCCGGATCTTGGGGATTATTTTATGAGCCACATTAATCTTTTCTTGCACTCCCGTCCGTATCTTCACAGTCAGTGGGATGTCCAGCACCTGCAAAAATGGGAGAGTGAGGCCAGGCTGAGGCAGGAGTTGGCTCCATCAGCTCATCTCCTGCTGCAAGCAGGTGCTCCGACTCACCGAGTTCATCCCTCGGACGATCTGTTCAAACTTGTTGGACCGAGTCATCAGAGCACAGCCTCCTCCCTGGGGGACAGAAAGCGGCACAGTCAAGGCTCTCTGCCTCCTTGCATAGCGAAGAGCCTCCTTGGAGCTGCTCAACAGCAGCCCTCTACTCAGGGGATGCAGGTAAGACTTGGAGAAAGGGGACTCTTCAACAAAAAAAAACCCCACCGCCCTTTTCCCTCCCAACTTCTGCCCCCTGCCAGGCAGAGACAGCTAACCGTTCCCTGCTTCATAAATGAAGCATAGTGCCCATAAATGAACTGGGAGCTCTGGATCAGACTGGCAGGAGCAGATCGGGCAGCAGGGGATTGAGGCAAAAGACAGGCATCTATTGAAGGAAGCAAAAGGTGCTGCGGAACGCCTTCTTACCTTCTTGTAGACCAGGTCAATGGGACACCCGACATTGATGTCTACAAAGTCCACTTCAACTGTCTGGTTCAGGAGCTCTGCGCATTTGGTCATCGTGTCTGGAAACGCTCCCTCCAGCTACCAAAGGGGGACAGGTTGCATGAGTTCAAGAAGCAGCTTTTCTCCTCAGAAGTGAGTTATCATTTAGTTGGTTATCAAGATGACAGCACTCACCTGCACCCCAAAAATATCTTCAGTATGATGCCGTTTGAGGAGAGCCCACTCGGAGGACTGGCCCTGAAGCAGGTTTGTGCACACAGCCATCTCTCCACAGGTGACGTCTGCCCCGAAGCGCTTGCATATCCTTCGAAAAGGGAGGTTACCGCACTGAAATCGACAGCGGAGAGATGGTTTGTCAGGAGATTTGCTCTGCTCCAAATGTGGCAACGGCAAATTTTGGCAAAAGGAGAGAATTATCTACCTACCGTGGTCAGTGGAGCCAAGTAGAGCTTGCCTTGGATTTCCAACTGGAAAACAACAAGGACGGAGGAGCATGTTAGCAGAGCTGAACCAGCAGTGGTTAAACAGGAAGATACTCCAGTTAGCCATTTTATCACTTGCTTTGGGTAAAACTCAGTAGGAAATCCAGGAAATCACTGCTTTTGTTCGAGAACTTCAACTATTCCCTGAGAACGTATCGTTTGGATAAAAGAACCACCAACTTGAACCACTCAATTTGTTTTCACTGCTCAGCTTGGAGAAAACTCAAAGCAGTTACAGGGATGCAAGACTGGCTGAGGGATGCACGGACGGAGGTGGCGAGGAGGAGAGGAAGGAAGCAACGCTCTCACCCCAGGAGAGCACCGTGCAGCACACACAAACCAACCAGCCCCAGCCTCGGCTCTCCTTGCAGATCATATCCACCCTCACGGACAACTCAGCCCCTGCTCTCCTTCACGTGCAAGGGGCTGCAGCTTCTCTTGGTTCTCACCCCTCCAAGGTCGCCACCACAGCCCCAAAAGCTCACCTTCCTGCCTCCTTCCCCTCATGACAGTAACGTGGTCCCCAGGCAGCTCTGTCCTCTGCCTGCCTCTCACCCAGCTGAGAGGTCTCTTCTGTCTTCCCAAGCACAATCTTAACCACTCGACAGGTACACAAGAGACGGCAGCCCTCGACCAAACTCTCACCTTCTTCTTCTCACATGACCGCAGCTTTATAATGTCTTCATCTGTCACCGGGCCCACTGTTTTGACGGAGGAAGCCTCCTCACCAGCTGTGGGGCCAGGACTCTGCAAGGTGTCTGGTTTGGGATCTTCTCCCTGCTCCGGTAGCACAGGACATCCTGGGCTGTCTCCCAGACCCTCCTGGGGTGTTGTGCAGTTAGATACCTCTTGCTCCTCTGTAGAGCGCCCCGTGGCTTTGCCTCCCTTCCCACCATTGCCGTGGGGCTTGGCCAGACCACGGAGGTACTCGTCAGCCTTCTTGAAGATAAACTTCCTCTTGCGCAGCTGGTGCTGGAGGTCCTTGGAGAGGTTGTTCCTCACCAGCGACTTCCCTTCCCACTGCTTGGCCAGGTCTGTGTTGACGAGGTTCTGGTAGCCATCCCCGAGGTGGGCCTGGGCAAAGCGGCAGGTGACGCCGTAAATGCACTTGCCGAAGGTTTCGAAGAGCACGCAGCTGCGCCCCAGGTCAGCCGGCTTCACGGCCATGTACTCGCCGACATCATGAAGGAAGCGGCACTGCGAGCCGAAGTAGCACTTCTCTGCACACCCCTTAAAACAATAAAGAGGAGGTTAAAACCTCTGCCCTCCGCTTGCCTGCCCGGGCATGCCGGTACCTTCCAGCACAAGCGAGGTGAGCCTGGGTCTGCCCTGGCCCACAGAGCGGCCAGAACTGCTCTGAGCACCCATCGCCCCCCGGGTGATGTCGGGTGCCCCATGAAACGCTCCCAGGAAGCTGACTGCTGGAACGTGCTGCAGAAAGGCAGTGACGTACGCACTCGAGGGGACATTTCAGCGCTACCGCTTCAGGGAAGCTTGACTTGTCCCGCTCAGCTCATCCCGCTTCACCCTCTCCCAGCCAGCCAACGGAGGTGGTTCTGCCAGCACAGCCCCCTGCTACGCTCTCCCTGCTGGGAGTTTGCCCTGGTGCAGCTCCATCTTCAATGTGCTTTCCTAGACTTAAAAATAAATGCAGCCCTTGAGGAGGAAGAGTCTATCGGGGTCCCAAATTCCCCACCCCAGAGCAGTACGGAGCAGGGCCCCCCCGCCCTACCTGCGTTACCGACGGGCACAGCCTTCTCTGCTCGTAGTGGTTGGGTTTCATACACGGCCTGCTCTTGTTCTGCCCCCGGGCCCGCTTCCGCTCCGCGGGCTCCTTCTCCACTGCTCCAGCATCTTCTCGTCTTTCCCCGTCCTGACTGAGGTCCTCTGACCTCACCCGTTTGGCAGGGGGCTCGTTCTGGCAGCTGCCGACCTCCTCCTCCTCCTCCTCCTCCTTCTCCTCGACCTCATCCTCATCCTCCTCCTCCTCGCCCCTGCCGTCCGCCTCGCCACCCGGCTCGCCCC
>NW_008823962.1:203419-210910 GCF_000699105.1 Pygoscelis adeliae
TGAGTGGGGAGAGGAGGCCAGCGTGCGGCCCGTGCACCTGGGAGAGGTGTCATCCCTTCTTGGGGCTTCTCTCTATTTTGGGGCACCTCCTGGTTGGCATCCCATGATGGACCCAGGATTAACACCAGCGGCTGTCCCAGGCCTCGCTCTCCAGCGGGAGCAGGGCTAGTCATGGCTTGAGGGACAGGAAAAAAACCACCATGGGCCTTTGTCTCGTGACTTCTGAGGGGTTCTGTGGTTTGGGAGAGAGGGTTTGGCTCTTCTGCCTCTTCATAGCTGTCAGCTGGAGGAGATGGAGCTCTCTGCAGAGATGTGGGGCACTTGGTGTGGGTTTTTTGTATGTTTGGGGGTTTTTATTGAAGCAGTAAATGCAAGGCCTGGTTGCTAGGCGCTCAGTCTAAACTGAGGGGATGAGCCATCTCCCGTTGCACAGAGCCATAAATCTTCCTTACAGCTGTCCCATGGGCAGGATTTTGTTGTGGCTGCTCCGGCAACAGGATTTTCTGTATTATTCTTTGGAAACATTTTCAAGCTCAACCCAGCTGAGGTGGAGGAGGGTTTTGTCTTTCCACCGCTGGTGGCCCATGGGAAGAACTGGTCTGTGCTCCTCACGGCAGGCTGTGTGCCGTCCTGCCATCCTCCTGCCGTGGACAGGCTGCAGGATGGATGGAGGAGCCATGAGACAAGGCCACCTTATAGAATCAGAATAGTTTGGGTTGGAAGGGACCTGTAAAGGCCATCTAGTCCAACCCCCCTGCTGTGGGCAGGGACATCTTCAACCAGATCAGGTTGCTCAGAGCCCCGTCCAACCTGACCTTGAGTGTTTCCAGGGATGGGGCATCCACCACCTCTCTGGGGACTGGGGTTGCCCTCTGACATGGGCTGTAGCCAACACAAAACTAACTCCAGAGCTGAGGTGCTGCCACACATTCCTGATGGTTGCATTAATGAGGCTGTCCTGCTAACACAGCGAGCAAGAGCTGGTGCTCATGAGACTGGCTGGAGCGCAAAGTCTGCCTTTGCATTTGGTCCGTGGGTGGAAGTTCAGGCTGAAAAACAAACTGACATGTGAAGTGTGGGGTGTTCAGTGTGAGACGGCACACACTGACCTCTGTTCCCTCCTCTGTAGCTGCCACGTCTTCCCCATGTGTTTGGGACACTCGTTACAGCCTTTCCTGGTCCCTAGTCCCTGCAAGCCAGAAACAGCCAGTGCCTCGTCTGTGATCCTCTGAGCCCATGCCTGGTGTGCGTGGGCCTTGAGCAAGAAAGATCTTGTAGCGAGGGGGCTTGATGTCTCATGGGGTAGCGTGTTCAGAGCTCTCCTGGATGAGGTATCCTTTCCAGCTTGGGCTCGCGTCCCTTCCTTTGCAGTTATACTCCATCATCTACACAGCCTTGTCTTTTGACTCATGCTTGGCCTGGGCTACCGAGAGGGTGAGAAATAGCTGTGAAGTCCGAATGAAGGAAGACCCATGCTCCACCTTCCTGTCCCCTGCCCCACACTGAATCTGAGGGCTTTGCCAGGCCCTTTTATCCAAATAAAAATTGCCTCTTTGTTTCCATGAGCCCAGGAAAGCAGGCTGGAGTGCAGATTCAGCCCTGCGTTGTAGCACAGGTACCAACAAGAGGAGGCAGAAGGTAACTTGTGTTTTTGCCTTTAGGGGCTGCTAGAAGCTGGTGAAGAGCAACTGTGCTTGCAGCATCGGGGAATTACTGCAGTGTGAGTTTGTTTACGGGCACGTAAGCGTTGTGTGTGCACGTGGGACAGAGGTAAGACTGCACATGGGGCTTTAATTTCACTGTTTTCTGTTGCCTTAGTGCAGTTCTCTCCAGATGCTCCATCAGAAATGTCTTTTGAGAGGAGCTGGGAGCCTGGTAGGGTGCTTTTGCTGTTGCCAAGGGTGGGCAGGTTGCACGATTGAGCCAGGCTGCTGTGAGAAGAGCTTTTGGCTGATTGGGTATTAATTAGTTTTGGAGTGAAATATGAGGAATGCAAAATACTATTTTAAGCTTCAGCTTGGCTGAAGGAAGGAAGGAAGGAAACGAGGCCCTGGGGATTAATGAAATGATTTCACTGATGTTTTTGTGGGGCAATAAGCCTGAAGTCAGAGTGCTTTTGACTCGCTGTACTCAGCTGAGGTCACAGACTTTCACATCTAATCTCTTTTCAGGGCACTGGCTCGGCAGTTTTATGAGGCTGAGCTTTGGGCAAGCTTCCCAACAGACCCCGGCAAAGGGTCTGAGAGCGGAGCATGAAGCCCCTGGGGTTGTCAGCTCTGCCACAGCCTCTTGGGCACCGAACCGGAGCCAGCTGCAGTCTGTGTTGTGCATCTGCACAGCTGCTCCTGCCCAATGTGATGGGGGCTTAGCTGCACGCAGCTGAGCAGCTTGATGTTCAGCTGTGGTTGCTAGAGGATGTATATGAAGGAAGTCGGGGCAATCTCTGCTAGGTACGGAGAGGTGCTGCTCTTGTTGGCTGCTTTAGCTTTTTCACCCCTTCCTGTAATCGGGTCATACTGAGGGTGGAAGCGAGGCCAGGGGAATGAGGAGCTGTGAAGTCTGCATTGCGGCTGCCTGAGCTGGATGGCGTTCATGGGCAAGTATAGTGCTTGGATCGCTCAAGCTGTCGCTTCAACATCCTTCAGCAACACTAAAGCAATTTTGAAGTAAATCAATACCAAAAACTCACTGGGAAAGGCCAAGTCAGGAAAAAAGGAAAGGTTGATTACAGGAAAGTGTGATATATATACAGGGAGAACTAAGTCAGAAAAAGTTCAGCTACTTCAGTGTCCAAGTTAAACAAGACACACGTATTAATGAAAATACCCCTTCCACAGGCTCCCGCACAAAAGTCGGATGTGTCAAGCCCCTGGTTCCGGCTACTACACCCAGGCGTTAGCTGAAAAATGAGGTTCTGCAGCAGCCCCAAGAGGTCACCTCCACAGCTGCAGCGGGGTGAGAGCGGGGGTAGAAATTTGGGCTGGTCACAGTTGTTTGGATGCCTTTCATAGCAGTGCGGTAATATTCTGACAACCTTTGCTGGTTAATTGTGTAAATGGGCAAATGCCACAGAAGGCAGGTGTGAGATTTGCTGCTGATGTATGGGCAGGGTAGCTAGAGCTGGAAGTGAACCACTGGGTCCTATTAATCTTCTGGTCAAAGCAAAATCCATTCCTCATATCTATTGTCTACTCTTTTATCCGGTCTTGGTTTTTAAAGCCCCATGCAACAGCACTTCCAGCCTTCTGCAAAGGAGACTATTCCCATTGCTCATAAATCTACTATCAGGAAGCTGTTTCCAAGATTAAAGCTTAAATGTTTCCCCTCTCTAGTTTCATGCCCCAGCTCCCAATTCCCTCCCTGCCGTAATCACCAGGTCTCAGTCTCCTCCCAGCAGCTGGCGGTTCATGTGGACACATGTTGGGGTCTCCATACCCCACACCAAGACCCCAAAAGCTACCGTGCCATGCCTGCCCCAAGAATACCTGTGGTGGGACACTTTGGGAATGGGGTGTGCTCCTCAAATGCTTGTAAATGGCTGAGGCAGGCTTTGGGCAGGCAATTGTGTAATGGCATTTAGAAAAATATCTCTTGCCGTAGTTCCCTCTTGGCTAGTTTAAGAGTTGTTCAGAGCGCTGACTTAGCATTTGGCCCATGGATGGAGTAGTTAAAGGTCATTATCTGGGCAAGGCCTGTCTGGTTTTGGGACAAGCTGTCGGTGCACTGGAAGTGGGTTGGAGTTCAGGGTCTGTTGTGGATATCGTACCACCTATGGCAGGAACAAGCGTTCCTGAAACTGCGATGATAAACCGTGGTGGTGAGCCCTTGGATCTGCAAAATCTACGTGGTGTGTGGGCAGGGATTTCTAATGGAGGAGGGAGTGAGGGAAGGAAACACACGGGACATCTGGGCTCACGTGGGAGTGAGGGAGCAGTGTGGAATCCTGAGTCTCTTGACTGTGGCACTCAGCCCTTCATTAGTAAAGCTTGGAGAAGACCCCAAGTCTTTTCATCAGACCCTAAAATAAGACAAAGCCAAGGCACCAATCACGGGAGAGGCTGATTTCTTGGCAGAGGCCACTCTGCGTGACGGAAGAGGCAGGATGTGGCTTTCCCCAGCACCCCTGGGCACGGGAGCAGGGGAAGGCCCCAGTTCTCCTATTCTGGGAGCTCAGGAGGGCTTTTCACACCAGCCTTTCATGTCCCTCCCAGCCTTCATTGCCCTCGACCCTGCCGTTCCCTCGGCAGCTCCTTGAGTTGGTAGGGGGAAAGGCTCCTGAGAGGGACCCTTCTCTTCTGACCTCCCCTGTCACCTCAGATCACCCCGTCACTTTTCTATGCAAGTTGGCTAATCCTCCCTGGCTCCATCCTCTGTTGTGACTTCAGGGGAGTTGAGGATCTGGACAGGAAAGGTGCTTGCCTTCAGCCCTGTAGCTGGCCTCTTCTAATGCCCTGTACCACCAGATAAAATCTTCTGTACGTTTTTTATTTTTACATGAAAAAGCAACACTGAGATTTCCTCCTGACATTTAACTCAGTCAGTAAGTGACAAACCGAATAAACATTCCTGTTTCACTGGGACAAGGGCTCCAAGATCCTGCTGTGACTAAAATGTTTCATCATTTCCGAAGTGAAATATTTCAGTTAGAAAAAATAAGAAAAGAAGAAGAACTGAAAATGACATGTTTCAATGTTTTTCTAATTATTTTCCCCATTTTGGCTGAAGCTATTAGTCAAATTTGGCCCCACTTCACAAATAGTTTTGGAACCTTCCAAAACTTCTATTTTGGTGACTTTTCCCGTCATTGACGAATAACAGTGATCTCTGCCCGGCTCGCCAGCGCAGTGTGTGTTCCCATTCGCCCCTAGGCGCTTTCAGGTTTGTTGCTGGGACCTGCTTTGGCACCCCAGCACCGCGACTCCCGCAGCTGCCTGGCTGCACAGCCGCCTGCCTTCCCCCAGGCAGACTGGGGCTGCCTCTACCCTTTCCCATGCTGGATGTATGTCGAAATGCACGTGTGTGTGTGTGTTGGGTGTTCTTGCGTGCTCAGGCCATAAGACTCTCGCTCATCTGTGTGTGTCTCTTTTACATGTGGATGGAGCCTCGGTGTCACACGGTGATGGAGCAGGATCTTTTTTGCAAGGCCGATCCCATGCTGTCCTAGCAGTTGCACCCCATGACATACCTGGGCTGATCCTCCGTGCCAAGTTCCTCCCAGTCGCTGGCACAACATGTTTGTTGGATTCCAGGTGAGCAATGTTTTTCTCCCCAAAACCCGGCTGCTATGAGCGTGTTGCCTCTGCAGCTCAGCAGCAGTCCTGGAGATGAGCTGGGGCGCTTGCAAACTGAGGAATGGCGAACAAGCTGGGATCTTTGCTGTTGCCTCTGTGCTCGTGCCTGCTCTCCCTGCATGAGTCAGAGAGGAACAACATCTGTTGATTTTTTTTTTTAGGGTCACAGATGGCTTTGTTTAGCTTGTTAATCGTGATAGCATGGCTTGTGACTGACACATGGCTGCTTTCAGCAGTGGGTACTGAGGCTCAGAAAGAAAAGGCTAAAGCATGTTCTTCTGTTGGTCAGTTTTGGACCTTACCTCGCCTCAACCATGGTTCACTCCATGCAGTGGCCCAGGGAACTGCCCTGCTCAAGCACGGACGTTGCTCCCAGGCTAGTGGAGAGGCAGCAGAGCCTCGTCCCTCTCCTTGCGCACTGCTCAGCCTCAGGAGGAGGGCTCTGCAGCACTGTCTAAAAGCACAGTGCTTTTCAGAGCTCCCTTATGTTGAATTTTGGAGCCGGTTGCTTCTTAGCATCCTTTTGTACCCTTTTGTTCACCTTTCTTCCTGAGGCACCTGAATGAAGGGGCTGCTTTGAATCGCCTCTCTCCTGATGCCTTCTGCATATGAGTTGGTTGTTGAGCCTGTAACTGTGGACAAGCAGATACTGCTAAAGATAAGCAGGGTGGGTCACTCATGCCGTTTCCTTCACTCACTCAGTCCTCTTCAGCATCCTGCTGGAAATACGGATTTACAAGGAAACAACCTGCAACTTCATTTAGTTTTGGAAAAATAAAATCTCAGTTCTAGTTTTATCCAAAGCCCTTCCTAGCATCTGATTTTTTGCAGACTAAGGTAGATGTATTTTTAATTCCTCCTCCTGACTAAAAGGTAGAGAGGACTGATGCAGTGTCATCTAAACTTGGAACAGCCTATGCTGCAGCAGCTGATGAGGTTTTGCAAAATTAGAACCATCCCCAGTTTTCCCCTGTCTCTTGGTATGATGGTGTGCCAGTTTTTCATCCTGTCTTTGTTCTGGAAGGCTCACCACATGCCTTAAAAAACAAGTATTGGAGGCAGTTGCCCCTGCCTGCCTTGAGTGAGAGAGACTCCTGTGTGTGTCAAGGACCTTGCCCAGCTGATGGGGGGGTCCCCTTTGTCTTAAGGGATTTGTAGCCAGATGGTTTCATTTCTGTGCCCTGCATAGCTGTGCCACGCCAGGCTGCTCAGAGGTGCCTTGGGGGGATCACACTAGCACAGTGACTGCAGCGTTCCTGTGCCAGTCACTTGCATTCAGCTCAACTGCTGAGCACGTGCTTGGCCAGTATCACTAACTTAGAGGCTAGCTCA
Source organism: Pygoscelis adeliae (assembly GCF_000699105.1). Taxonomy (NCBI): domain Eukaryota; kingdom Metazoa; phylum Chordata; class Aves; order Sphenisciformes; family Spheniscidae; genus Pygoscelis; species Pygoscelis adeliae. The sequence continues at coordinate 210,043 of NW_008823962.1, forward strand.
GCCCTTTCGTGAACGAGGCAGCCGTCCCTATACTGTGGACATGGTCCCATGCAAATGAGTGGGAAAAGAGGCAAAGGAACAGGCAGCATTGTCCCCAGAAAATTTTACTGCTTTTGAGATGGAAAGATGTCACTTCACTCTTCCTTCTCACAGCACAAGGGAGAGAGAGTGAACCAGCTTTGGTTTAGCCGTCCTAATAAATATCATATGTGAGCTTTAGGGTGCTTATACAGGACAAACCATCCCTTCTGGGTTTTTGCTGCACTCGAACAGCTGCTGGCAGCTCTGCTCATGCTGTTGGAGGGTGAAGGAACAGCAGCGCTGAGAGCAGCCATTAGCTTTTTCCAAGTAGACCTTGGCAGTCCCTGGGATGTGAAAAGTCCAGAAGAAAGCAAATGGGCTTTGGCTGGGGTCTTGGAGCCTGAACGTGAGCTGCGCTACCAGAACTCACTGTACTGGTAGGGAACTGAGGAGATTGCAATGTTTGCAATGAGCATTGACACTCCCCTTCCTGAACTGGAAAACTTCCTGCCCATTTGTTTCTCCCCCTCTACCCCCGTATCCCTTCTCAGCAGGGACTAATACACTTGCTTTCTAGGCTGGCTTAGTACTGACACAAGATTGCATCTGCGTGTATCAGTATGTGTGCTCCCTCCCCCTGCAGCCTTCTTGCTAACGACAGTTGAATCCCTTGGCTAATTTCAGCAGCGTTTGGCAGAGAGGAGATGTCTCAAAAGCACTGAATTCCCACAAGTTTCGTAGAGGTGGGTGGTTTGGTTTAGTACCCAAATTTGTGCCCCCTCTAAGGGAGGTCTCGGGCAGTTGGCCAGCTGACAGAGTGGGAGCTCAGTGGCCAGTCGGCACGTAC
>NW_008823962.1:211060-214887 GCF_000699105.1 Pygoscelis adeliae
CACAGGGGCTATAATGGGTACGGGAAGGAGCTGTGATTATTGACGTGTGAGGAGAGATATAGGAGCTATAGGACATCAGTCCGTAAGGGCTTCTCCCACTACAGCCCCTGCTCAGCAAAGCAGTAGAGGACAGGTTCAATATTAAAATGTGCGAACGGTTCTATGGCAACACTAAGAATATAACCTTGCTTTAAATAAATCCCTGAAAGCCAACCTAAAGTGAGTCAGGGATAGGTAGCTAAAGCCTGCTCCTGCTGATTTTGACCTACAAGGCAGGATTGCTAATGCAAGCACTCAAGCAATGCAAGTCTGTCCAGCTGTAAAACTGCTATTCCATTGAGTCATTCAGTTTTAAGAACAGGTGAAGCTTTTTCTAAAGCTTTAATGGGAGGAATGGGGTGCCCTTTCCTGGTTAAAGGTAGGATCATGGTCCCCTAAGCGCTACTGAAAAGCTCGATCCGTTTCTCCCCACAAAAGCTGTTTCCCCCTCTTTTCTCCTGCCCCAGGAGGGGTTCTGCACCAGGCAGCATTTGCTGAACTTGGCTCCAGAGAGTCTGTCTCCCTGCAGCTGCTTTTTCTGCTGCATCTCTGCAAATCATCAATATTCATGTGCTTCATTGGCAGAGCCTCTAAAGGGCTCTGGAAATCCAGAGCGGGATCCAGTGCTGGAAAAGTGTTTCCTGTGTGGGGTCAGGGAGCAGCGGGCTGTGTGTTTGCCACGAGAGGGGGGTATGAGCCTGCGAGAGCCCAAGAGGAGTGGGTGCTGAGGGGTGCTATGGCTCAGGGCAGGGTGCCCTGACAGGTCCTGGCTGGAACGGGCATCACCCTCCGGCTGCACCGGGCAACTTTGTTGTGTGCTTCAGCCTGCTGGGGCCACCCTGGTGTGCAGTCTTGCCGTGGGGATGGGTTGCAGAAGGCGCCTTTATCTCGCTCTGCAGACTTTGCTGCAGCTTCATCCCATTTTCTGTGTGAAGGATGGGATGACAGTGGATTAAAATGCGATAAGGCCTGATAAGTGCTGATGGATGGTTAAGTGGGGTGGTGTTTAGCAGGAGTTGTGGCACCTGCTGCAAGGCAAATGGTGAGACAGAACCACATTTGGCAGGGTGGAGCTCAGTCCTTCTTGTTTGCCTGCAAGGTCTTGCTCCCAGATGACCTAATGTGGGAGAGCTAAAGCAGAAGGTGATTTTCCTGACTGCAATCTGGGTAAGAAATGCTTCGCACACCCTTCCTCCTCCTCTAGTCTGGTTAAGCATCACTTTCCTTGAACGTATTTTCCCATGAGCGGCCTCCGCTGCCCCGTACCGTTCTCTCCTTTGCACTGATGCAACTATGTGTGATTGCAGAAAACCAGTTTGAGGAACTGATCTGGCTGATCCTATTTATTATTTTCCCCCTTCCCCAGGACAGGAATATTTCCTTCGCAGGTGTTGCTTGAGCATGTTGTGTTCTGAGGTCTGAGCTAATCTACCGGCAGCCGATAGAACTGAAACTAAATTATCCTATTGCATTCTCTTGTACCTTTCTCTGCTGTAATACAAAAAGCCCTAATTTCTCCTGCTAGGTGATCTCCAAGTCATTGAGGTGGATACATGTACAAAGAGCTTAGAGAAGTTGTTTGGTTTCAGCTTGAATACTGAATGGGAATTGAGAGGCCTGGGATTTATTGTGTTGTTTTCTGGGCTTTCTCTGTTGCTTTCTTCCACTATTTTGCAGCCTTCATGCCCACATGCAAAGACTAAAATGCTTGAGCAAGGACTTGGACATTTGAATATCTTCCTGCGTGGGATATTCTCTCCCACTGTCAGAGAAGGTGGGACGGAGAACATAGAAAAGGACAATAATTAGAAAACGCTGCTCTTTCTTTGAGGGGGAAAATACTTAACATTCATTGGACTTAAAATTTTTTACTCAGTTTTGCAATTTCCTGTGATCTACGCCTGTTATGTGCCTTTGTGAGCCCAAAGATTTTTTTCAGCCAACAAACCACCTTGAAGCAAGGTGGAGGGAGGACTATCAATGGGACCAAAAACCAGCCTAGCCCATGAACTTCTCATTCTGCAACGGTTCCCATTTAAACCTCCTATTTCTGCCCCGAGGCCGCTGCCAACGGCCCCAATACAGCTTTAAGTGTTTGGAGGCTACATGGTGAACTGGATTGGTTCAGAAGAAAAAGAAACCTCCTGCCAGACAGGGATCATTAGCCCAGACAGTACCCAGCCTTGGTCATCAGGCAGCATCACAGGCAGTTGTACTGAGCAGGGAGCACGGGTGTGAGATGCTCCATCAGGTGCGAAGAACCCATAGAGGCTTTTAAAGTATTCATAGTGGAACAGGAATTGGGTGTCCTTGGTTTTATGCAAAGACCTGTTTTTCCCTCCTCTGTGCTGCAGCCTCTGTGTTCTTTTTGGCTCCTGTGTTTGTTTAATTTGCTCCTGCTCCAGAGCCTAGGTTGCCTCCCATAATGTCTTACTCTGTGGCCCTGCAGTTCCTGCCACAGCAAGGCCCTGGTCTCATTTTGGATGTCAGGACACTAATTTGATATTTGCCCTCCCCACTCCATGGCCTCTTGCTCAGGTTTTGAAGCCTTGGGAATGGTAGAGGTGCTGGGTCTGTGGCGTCAGGCCGGGCACATGCTGTGCAGTTGCAGCATTTGCAGTTGAATTCTTCTGTGAAGTATCCTTTGCGGTCTGTGTGCTGCACAGAGATGAGTAATAGTCCCCAGTCCCCATCCATCAAACATAATTAGGTGCATTTCCTAACGACCCTTTGGACTGCTCAAGTGGGAGCTGAGAGGAAGACGGAGCGCCTTGTCAACAGGCATCGCTTCCAGGAAAGAGAAGAAACAACAGCCTCTTCCACGGTGCTGGGGCTGGCTCCAGGGCAGGTTGCAAAATCCCAGTTGCTGGATCAACAAACATCAGGAGCCCAAATATCTGCTCAAAAGGGAGAAAAGCCCCAAGTGATGAACACCTTAGGGGTCAGGATGAAACCAGGTACTCACCGATGCTTTGTGCTCCTCTGTGCCGGTGTGCTCAGTGTTGTGGTCAAAAAAAATCCCCAGTTCCCTGCTCTCCTGCCTCTGCCTCCCATAAACTGGGGGATCCTGGGCAAATCTTGTAATGTTTTTCCCTGAAGTAGCTATGGTTTATTTTTCCTGAGAAAGGATTTGTTTTTTAGAAGATATCAATTAATATAGAATCTGAATCTGTTCCAGAGAGGGTGTTAGTTGGATGAGTGTCTTGATTTATTTACTTTATTAGTTTTTGTTGGTTTTTACATTGTTGACACATCCATTAGGCCACATACCAAGGAAAATGTGGAGGGGAGGGGTTAGGCTAAAGCAACTGTGTCTTTGAAATGTCCATTAATCTCCATTTATACAAGGAAAATTTTTTCCAAAGGTCGCAATTAAAACATGTTCCAGTTGACCTGGTAAGTTGTCCTCCACTCTCTGATTTAGTACCTTGACAAAATGTCCTGAATTTGACTTTTCCCGTGATTTGGGTTTTGGTGAGTTGGTTTGGTTAGAGATCTTTGAAACGTCTTGCAGGGTGACAATTGTGTCCCCTCGTGACTGGACATGCGGTAGCTCAGTACTGTTGTGGAGAACATGTGGAGACCCTGTGTGCTTCAGATCCTATGTCTTTCGGCTCTCGTTCATCACCATCACCTCCTGGCCAAGGCTCATACCCTAACGCACATACCGTGTTATCATTCAGCAGGTCAGCAGGTCCATACAGGCTCTGCAGAATATACCCTTTTTGGAATAAAATTTTTGCTGAACTGCACAGAAGCCAAAGTGAATTGTTTTGCCGGTTTAGCTT
>NW_008823962.1:214904-235203 GCF_000699105.1 Pygoscelis adeliae
GTTCAGCACAAGGAGTAATGAGCGCGCGGGCCAGGGCGGACGTCCAGCCAAGAGGGTAGGGCTGGGGCAGCCAGCAGTTGCACTGGTTTAGGCTTCCATGGAATTGATGCTGTAGCTGCTCAGGTTTGAGCGCCCTGCTTTGACCTCTGTCCCCAAACAACAAATCAATGCTACATGTGGCATAAGAACCAAAGAGTCCTGGTCCTCCAGGTGTTGCTTTTTGTTCTCAGGATGAGTTATTAGTGAGCCTGACTCTTCTTTGGCTTTGCTGTCTTGGGACTCTGGCTGGCAAGCATAATTAACAAGGGCCGGGGTTTGTAATTCCTGGCACAGCAACAGCATTAATGGATTTGTTCAGTTCCCTTTTATCAGCCTTTCCAGCCTGCCTCTTATCTCATTACTTTGGGGAGGGCTGAGATGGGATTAAAAGAATGTGAAGGCCTGATAAATGGAGATAGAAACCTAAGAGCTGGGGCAGATCAATACAGGTCCATCATGAAGACTTGCCGAGAGCTTGCAAGGCTTGACTGATTGAATGGACCCAAGCCCCAGGGGAACGAGGCTGCCCTGGGGATGGTGCCAGAGCTCAGGGACCCCCAAGGAATGTGTTACAGCAGTCATGAAACCTGTTGGGCTGGGTGAAAGTGGAGCACATGCGAAGGCATCTGGCGCTTTGCTTCCTGCAAATCAATCCTGTGCTTCTGTCTTCCTGACTCAGCAGTTTGCTGTAGTGCTGATTAGCATCTTGGCTGGATGAAACTTTCCCAGGCTTCACAGCACTGCAAAGAGTTGCTGGTGCCTCCTGCATCTAAAGAAGCCACTTACGTTATTTGTGCTCTTCTCCCCCCAGAGGTGAACTGCGATATATGGAACATATTAGTCACTGTCTGTAGAGGGCTCTGGATGGAGCTGGGATCTGGAGGAAAGAGAGGCAAATGGACCACTGCTGTTTGGTATGGGAATAAGGATGCAAAGTTTGGAAACTTCTCCAAGCCATCTAACACACCTGAGGTTGCCAAGGGAATGGAAAAAAGGTCTTGTGGGAGCAGGTTTCTCTGCATCTGGAGCAATACCGTGAGAGTGACCTTTCTCTTGAATGCTGGGCAAGCTGGTGCCTCCTTATGCATCCTTCTTTTTTCTTATCCTCATAGGCTGAAGGGGAGTATGTGCTTATGGTGGGGTTTGTAGGCGGCCTTGTTGTCTTCCTGAAGGCAAGGAGCAAGTCTCCCTGTTCAGCACAGAGCCACCTGTCAGCACATGTTGTGGTTTTCGGAATTTTGCTTCAGCAGCCTGGTTCTAGCATGGCCACTGACACAAAAACTGGCTTGTCCTCTACGAGCAGGAGAGGGCTGTAGGGTCCTTTCCCTGCAGGACTGCTCTCTGTCTTGCTTTGCCTGGGTTCGTGAGGCTCCTAGCCTGTAGGAAGGTGGGGAAGGGGGGTTCTGTTCTTCCTCCATGCCCGCTGGGATCAGCGTGGCGAGGACTTTGTGGTGGATGTGGACACTGAGTAATTTCATGTGACAGTGCCACATTCCAGCTGAGCTTTGACACAAACCCAGCCAGGAGTCGAGACCCAGCTTCTCAAATCGGCTCCTGGGGCATGGCCCTTGTCCCCGTCTTCCTTTAAACCAGTTCTTTCACTTCTGCTTGGAAGCTCTGAAAAACATCCCAGGATTCTCCTGGGGACCCCTCTTTTTGACACCGGCTCTGCCATCCCTCACTCATTTCTTCGCACGCTTTCTCAGGCTTCTGCTTCCCATGCATCTCCAGCAAGAATCTGGGAACAGCTTTCTCTTCACCTGGCATTGGTCGCAGATCTCTGCTCAGCCTCTTTCTCCTCCCTGCTGTCTTTCCCATCCCCTGATTCCCTCCTTTAATTTGCCTTTGCTTATTTTGAATACAAAGCTCCTCCATCACAGTGTTTATAGTTTGTAAAGCCTTGGGCCCATTGCTTATTCTCCTTCTTATATCCCTACTTAACCGCCTTGGCTCCCTGTGCCCTTTCGCTGCTTCCCAAGTATCCAGGATGAATCACAGCCCCTGTCCCCAGCTGTCTGCTGCATAGTTCCCATATCCCAGGAACCCAGTTCCCAGACACTGCAGCAGTTCAGTCACAAAGTCCTCCTCTTTCTCATCCCTTAAAAATTGCTTTCTCTGGAGTCAGCAGCAGACGTCTTCGCCTCTCTCATGAGCCTCCCAAGCTAGGAGCAGCCTTGAGCAACATCTCTCTCATCTTGGGACAGGACATACCTGGTGTGGGCTGGATGAACGGTGCGGGCATCCCCCCGCTCAGCCGGTGCTCAGAGCATCCCCACCTGCTTCGGAAGCTGCTGAGTCAGTGTTGGCTGGCACATGCTGGCACTGGGCTTATCTCCCTGGCACCAAGTAAATGTCATCAGCTTGCTTTGTGTCTACTTTTCCATATCAGCTTTTGTCATGGTTTCCCTTCGTCTCTTCCCAAAATAGGCCGGTCTGCTCTAAAGCACAAATACCCTGGTTCCCACCTTTGCAAGGGTGTGGTGAGGAATGAGTGCTGGCCGCATCCCAGCTCTGTTCCCCTCCAAGAGCTCCTGGACCAGCCTATTTTGGTGTTTTGGGGTTTTTTTGTGAACTGAATCTTCAAGCCACATTTTGTGTCCAAACAAGCAAAGTGAAGCCGATGTTCATGCCCCAGTGGAGACTGAAGCAATCAGAGAGCAAGTGTACAGTGAGCAGAAGACAAGTGGGATGAGGATGTGGGATGCTTTGGTCTGAGACTGAGTCAGAGCAAATCGCGGAGCCCGGTGTCGGGGACGCAGACCACATCCTTGAGTCAGGGCTTGCGGAGAGGAGGGGAAGGAGAGTCACGCAGTTAGCCCATCAGAGCTGTACCGGAGCAGGGCTGGAGATGTAAGGAGCCAGGGACGCAGCATGTGCCAGGCCTACGCTGCGGAGCAGGAGTGAGGCCAGCTGAAGGGCACAGAGCACTAAGTGTGCAAACGGTGAGGTGGGGGCCGGGGTGGGAAGCCGATGGGGTGGCTCGCTGCAGCGGAGCCCTCCTTGGTCATGGTACTGCAGTGGGACTCAAGCAGGTCCAGGTAGGTGAGAACAGCTCTGCTCTTGCTCTGGGTGGCCTCTGGATGAGAGCATCTCTGCCACCAAGGTGGAGCCTGGGCAGAGTGAGCTCAGGCCTGTTTGCTCCTCTGCAGAGAGGTACACCCAGAGTTTAAATTTCCTGACTGCTGCACTTTTCCTGCCTGTGACCTGGTCCTCCTCCCCTTCCCCAGGCAAAAGCATCTGAACTGAAATAATTCTGCAGATGGAGACCAGGACACCGCAACACTTGAAGTCCTTCCTGTCGGGCCAGGGTCGCTCCAGTGGGAACCTGGGACTCAAAGCAGCTTGTGGTGCAGGTGAAGGCTGCAAAGCTAGCGGTGCACAGCCGCTCGTTGGCTCTGGATGCTATTCCTTGGTGGAAATGTTCCCACGCACAGCAGAGCCCACTGCTGCTGCCTTCACTTGCCTCCCATCGAAGGAGACAGCTCTCTCCCCTGTCCTGTCCTCCAGAGATGCAAGGACCGGCTCATTCCTTGCCTGCGCACGAGGAGCGGGGACAGTGGCCAGCAGGAAAAGCAAGCCAGGCCAGCTCAAAATAGACTGCTTGTCAGAGTTTTCCATGAGACCTTTGAGACTCCTTATCTCCCCGCTGCTGTTCTGGCACGGGACGAGTTGCAGATGGAGCAATGTTACCTCCGTCACCCCAAGGCTTCCTGCTGCCTGGGCAGGACATGAGGCCGTTGTCCCACGGGATAATGGCTGCTGCAGGGAGCACAGCAGCCTCTCATTTAGCAGGACTAACTGGGTGGAAGTGAAACCTGCCTAGTATCATGGGGACAGGGGATATTGAGAAGCCTGGCTTTGGTGGCAGCAGCTTTAGCAGAGATTCAGCATACAGGCTTGGTAAACTGTTAAAAAGATGCCAGCAGTCGGAGGGCGGCCTTCTACCTCTCCTGCTGCGATATCTGCCCTGCTTTCAGCAATGCAAAGGGCAGCAGTGGCAGCCCAAGCCACCCTAAGGTCTGTGATCCTCCTCCTCTGTAAAAATAAGTATATTCCTGCTAGGAAGCAGGTAGAGCTGCTGCTTTGCTTGATGGGAGGTTGGTCCTGCTTGCCAGGCTCCTCCTGCATGAACCATGGGTTCTTGGTTCTGTGCTCAGGTGTCACCAAGCTGTAGGCTTGTTTGTAGCCCTGGGGAAGGTTTGGCAGTATGACCTCCTGGTGCTTTCCACAAGTGCTTTCCTGACCCTGTAAGGATTTTCTTGTGGCCTTAATGAGACACCTGGGGGCAATTAGTTTTCTGTTTTATGACATGCCTGGCTTTTCTCATTGAGTGTGGCATGGTGGGGCTATGCGGGTTCTCCAGCCACATCTGGGAAGAAGAGAGGGAAGGCAGGAGGTGCTGAGTCAAGCTTTGCATCCATCCTTCTCCTTCCTGGTGCTCGTTGCTGCTCTGTGCCTTATGTGCCTGTACTGAGTCCAGGTCCAGGCATAATTCCACACGAGCTCTGATGCACAGCGATGGAGGATCGGTTGTGCCGTGACCTGTGCAAGTCCTGAGATTAAGGTTGAGCCTGCTTCCCACCCGCAGTATCCTGAAGTTTCCTAAAGTGAGAGATTACAGAGAGGATTAGATATAAACCTTTGCTGCTGCAGTAAATCATGTTTTTCACTGCTGCCAACTATGCGGAGAGGAGAGACGGTGTAGACTGGCGTTTCCTGTGGCAGTATTGCTGACCCCAATTATTTCAAAGTGATAAACCACCACCTGTCCCTGATCTATCATAAACTACTACATTGTACTGAAAACCATGCAGGTTAAAGAGGAAATAACGAGCATCCTTTTTCATTGCTTTTTAGTTCTAGGGCTTTCGGGGTGGTGTTCCTGAGGTTTTTCTCTATGACCCCAAGAGCGTATAAACTTCACCTAGAGGTGCGTGATCACTCTAGGAACCGAGGCTTTGAGATTGGCACTAAAACTCATGAGACCTGCAGTACGCTTGTAAGGGCTTCCATCACCATTCCAAGCCCCTCCATTGCAGGGCTTCAATGATTACTTTGGACAGAACTTGCCATCGTTTTTATTTTACAGAGGGGGAAACTGAGGCACAGAAGAGTGACGTTCCTTACTACTAGAAGCAAGGATTTCTGGGGCTTCATTTGATGTTTGGCCCATAAGGTATCCCTACCCTGACCAGTACCTATGCTGGAGAGGATATTGGCGGTTCCTGTGCAGAGGCTGGATTTGCAGCAAAGGTGAGCCCACACTTAGCGCTAGGAAGAACCAAAAGGAGAAGCTGATGCTGGGCAGCTACTTAATTGTGATTTCTGAGAACGAGGTTCATTTTAGACAACTTCTGATGATCCATCCCTTTAATAGACCAACACATGTGTAGACCTGCAGAAAACAGTCTTAAGAAATCTATTAGAAATCCTGCATGGAGGAAAAGGCCATTGAGTAGTTCCACTGGGAACGACAGGGCTTTTTTGTCTTTTATTTTCCCCTTGTAGTTCACTTAATCAGCTAATGGTTTTTGCTGACAGATATTTATCAGCCTGAACATGCTTTCCTTGGTCTTAGAAAAATAGAAATCTTTACTCCTGGCTCCAATAAAAAAATCAGCCCAATATCCCTGAACGAGCAAGTCTGAATATCAATCCTTCTCTTGGCATCTCAGCTCTGGGAGTCGTTAAGAGGAGAATGGCAAAAGCAGAAAGCAAAGCCACCCAAGGTTAGAAACAGGCCTGACTATTATTATTAATTTTTTTTTCAGTCAGAAATTTCATATGTTTAATGAGCTGAGGGGCATAGCATGCTAGCACCTATCCCCTGGGCTGGAAGCAAAGTTTCCCCAGCGCAGCTGACTGCAACGTGTGAAACAGCCCTGTTCTGGTGTGGGAGAGGATTTGTGGAGCAAGGACCTGGGAGTGCAGTGTGGCACTGGTGCTGCTGTGTCCCCACGAGCTGTTGCCAGGACCTGGCTCCAGCATCCCTCGCTCTGTTGCCCGTCAGAAGTTATTTCACTGAAGAAAAAGGGGCTCAGCACCCCATTAGTGACTGATTGCTCTTCCTCTGTGTGTGTCCCTTCCTATCTACAGAGTGTATCCTCCTCTCCTTTATACCCTGTTTGCCACCCTGTGTTGATTTACTCCTTTCTTACACCAGTTTAGGATGTTGAAATCTGCTTTCAGCCCTGTCTGCAGCAAGTGAAAATCCACAGAGGCACCTCTGTTTGGATTAACCAAGTCTGGCCTTACAAAAATATCTGTTAAGCACGGCTCAGCAAAGCAAAACATCCAAGATACGTTAGATTGTGATGTTAGATTTATTATCAAGGAAACAATCCGTAACTTGTGAGATGCTGCTCTCCATCACAAATGCAGTTAGACATTCTTTCCAGCGCTAATGAGAATGAAGATTGATGTCCTCACCCCTCCTCTCTGGTGGTGCCAGCAAACGCTAGGGTCTTCCCTTTTTTCTTCTTGAAGCACTTCACAGTTCGGAAAATTACTGAAGTGAAATTTTACAATGAGTGCCTGCTGGTTTGTGACTTTTTACATCTAGGGAGTCTGAACAGGTTTGTAAAAGCTCTTTTGCTCTCTGTATATATGAATGTATATATACACATATACATTTATATTTTATATATATGCATATGTTTGTGTATAGACTACAAGGAAATCAGCTCCTATTCTGTTGCTCAGGGCTGGGATCTGCACATTCTCTTCTGTGTATTTCATGCCAGATATTAGCTGTGACTTATATTTTGACTAAAAATTCTAATTAAATCGGTGTTTGTGAGCTGCTGGGGGTCTTTGGCCACTATCTTGCTCAGGAAATAAAATTACCTCATTTGTGAGAGTTGCAGGGTAAAGGAAACCAGCTTCCATCCCTGTTGGGTAGTGAGGAGTATGTGGAAGAAGGCAGCATTCCCGATGGAGAGGGAGGTGCGGCTGATTTAACCAGGAAGAAGTAGCTCCAAAGCTCCTGGATGCCACTTTTCAGCGGGGATCAGAGGGATGCCCTGGACCATGTACCCGCCAGCGCAAGGCTTTGCAGACACCTCCAGTGTGCTGAGGGACTTTGACCTTGGTCTGGTGGTTCAGTTTATGGGAGGAAGACATCTCATACACAGCCCCAGTGCAGCAGTAGGACCTTTTTCATGGCTAATGTAATCCAAACCATAACGAAGCCAATAGAGCAAGAGAGCTGTTGTGTTTTCAGCCAGCTCAGAGGCATTTGCCTGGGCGCTGGACTGAGTCCGGCCATTGCAGAGTCCCGTGAGCTGTGCAACGCTTGCCAACCCTCTGCCTGTTTGCAGATCTGTCTGCTTCCCTTCGTGTGTTCTCATTGCCCGTTGCCTAAAATGTAACACGCTTCATTTGTTTCTGTCCAGGCACAAGGTTTCAGGATGCAAGCAGATTTGAGGAAAGATTTATCCCCACTGATTGGAAGTGGGAGAAAGTTTTCCAGTCCCAGATTTCCCCACTGCCTGGGGAGAGAGGTACGTCCCAGAGCCTGGCTGAGAGGTACATCACCGTCACAGTGCACAGCACAAGAGACCATCTTCAGCAGCAAAAAACATTGACTGCAGGTGAGAGCCCCATGACCCTGATCTGGGAACAGGTAGGAATGACTGGAACCAAGAAGGATCTCCCTGGAGATGATGTTAGTCCTCCAGTAACACCCAGGTCATCACTGCCCTGTGTTTGCTGTTAAGGATGGGCAGTTGTAGCTGGACAGATAGCTCTAAGGCAGACGTTTCTGTCCTAGCAATGAAGCTGGGTCCTCAGTGTAGGGTAAATCAGAGAATCTCTCCTGGAACTAAGCTCTGGCAATTTACACCTGCGGAAGATCTCTGTTGTTGTCCTGGGAGATAATAGAAATGATGCAAGACGCTTCCAGCCCTGCTCTGCAGTGATTGCAGCCTGGCTGTAAATAAGAAACAGTCCCAGCAGTGCTTCCACTTACCCAGCATTTCTTACTCTCAGATCTCTGTGCATTTTGCACTGGCCTGGGAGTGTTATGAACTGGGAAACTTTTAGCAATGCGTTATTCAAAACACACTGGCTTTCACTGTGAAGTTTCAATTGTGGTTTGTAGGGTTGGGCTGAGATGATTGCATTTAAATTCAAGGCAGATTTCATTCACTCATGGGGAATGAATGCTAGATCCTTGCTTCCCTGCTAGGAAATAAGCCCTGGCCAAACAGATCTGCACAAAGGCCCTGGCCCCAGGTCACCTGGCTGCTCGTGCGCTGCTCAGATAACAGCTCTGCCCCTTGGCTGGGTGGCTGCGTGCTCCAGAAACCTGCTGAGATGTTGACATGTTGCATTCGTAGTAGCTTCTGGAGGTGAGAGAAGGGCAGAAGACTGGTGAGGGAACACAGAGCTAAGGAGAGGTTTGTCCCTTGTGCAAGTAGCCTCTGATTTTGGCAGGGTGATGAAGGTTCACCCCTCAACAGAAGGAACCACCACAAAGACCGCTGCCTGTCCCCAGGGTCTACATGACCAACGTGAGGCTTTCGTGGATAAATGTTGGGACTCATGTCCCACCGTGCAATCTAATCCTGACCTTGGTTTATTGTTTAAGCTGCTGCAGCCTCGATGTATGGTAGAGGCTGAGCAAACCTCAGATCTTCTTTCAACTGAAACAGGAACCTCTGCACAGCCATTGACACCAGATGGTCTCAGCTGGGTTGAAGTCCAAGTGGATGAGGAAAAGCAGTATAAAAATCCATCATTTAGACGTGGGCCTTAGAGTGTCCCAAAGGGAGCAAGGGAATATCAGTGTTTGAGCTCCTTAAAATCAGACTGGACTAACTTTTGGGGAACTCGTGGCACGAAACCCTGCTGCTGTGGCCCTGGGGTTTGCTGTTTGACAGCGATGGGGGGAGGCCTTCCCCCAGTTCCTCTGCAGTCACTCCAGTATAAGGTCCAGGACAGCTGATGTTTGCTCCTGACTTTGACAAACACACCAGTAGGTCTGTGCCCTCTTGATCCTTATCTTTTCTGACAAGATGAGAAGGTGGACCCATCTTTCACCAGGGGTGTGTGCAGCACCTTGCACGCGCTGGCTTTGAGCTCAGTTGGGACTGTCATGCCGTGAAATGAAAGCAGAGTATGGAAGAGTCCCTGGGCAGGACTGGGCACAGGCAAGGAGATCTCCCGGGTGCTTGGTTGGCTGCAATCCCATTGCCACAGGGCTGCAAGGCAGGAGCAGGGAAGCAGCTATGGGGCTGGAGGTGACAGAGCGCTGAGACCCTGCTGCCCCCGCCTAATCCCTCTGAGCAGCAGCCCCAGGCAACAGCAGGTCCGGAAACCCCGGCAGATGCCGTTCGTGACACCGATTAGCAGGGCTCTGAGCTGTCGTAATAGGACAGGCTCCTTGCCTGCAAGACTCGGTGGTGATTTCTGCTTTGGTTTCTATTAACAAATCTCTGCGGTTATGTGCTCATGCTGCGCAGTGAGGGGCGGAGGGTTCAAAGCCAAGATAAATAGGCTTGGGGTCTGGCCGGGGCTCTAGGAAAACAGAGAGCACAGCGAGTAATTTGGTTAAAATGTTCAGACACAACCATTAGCCCGTCAGTGCTTCCTGCAAGGGAGGCTTAGCCAGAGAAAGCTAGACCACAGTGGGTTAGGCACAACCCAGCACGGCTCTGCAAAGCCACCGTGCTGTGGTGTAAGGGCTGGCCTGGCACCAGGATGGCCACGCATCCCTGTGCTCTGTCCTGGAGCCAGCTATGGTGGGGATGGGAATGCAAAATCCCTGCCTTGTCTTTGCTCCCAGGGTCATGGGTGATTCGCAGTGGCCTGGCGTATCATAGAGGACAGAGGCTGTGCCTGTCCCTCTTCCCAGCTTCCCACTCGCCTGTGCAGGAGAGCAGCCTCGGCCACTGGAAACCAGTGAGCGGGATGGAAGAGGTCTGTCCCACGCAGGGCTGCAACTGGGTCCCCTTCACCTGCAGTGATTCGTCTTTGACTGTGAGGGGTCTGGATCAGGCTCTTTCAGTGCATTGGTATCTGTGAGATGGGATGGAGATGTGGTGAGCCCAGGCCTCCCACAGCCTCCAGCAGACGTTCAAACCCTCTGCTGGGTTCTGCTTGGTGACGGGTGTTGTTTTTCCCATTGTGGCATTAATATTCCTCCCTCCTGCTTCATTCCTAGGTGTGCCAAGGTGTATTTACACCGCCCTGGCTACATGTGTATGTACCAGAGTGGGTGTGAGCAGAGTCTACAGCTAAGAGTATTCATAGCCCTTGGCCAAAGAAGACCTGGGGCAGTTCTGGAGGTCTGGTGTTGTGGGGCTCCACTCTGCACACAAGTCCTGCATTGAAGGTCCCAGGAAAGAGGCTGATTTCTGTGTCCTTGTGCCCAGGCATTCTGCAAGGCTGTGTCTTTCAGCATGGGTCTGAGAGAGCAACAGCCCTGTCAATCCTTGGAGCGAGAGCTTGTGATGAGCAAGAAAGCTGGATAATCTGCCATCACCTTGAGAAGCAGTGCTGAAGTGTTCAGCTCCTTTGATTGTCTACTTTTGGCAGAGGAGAGGGAATAATCCCAGAAACAGCAGGCTTCTCTGAGAGTCTAAATTAGAGTCCATCCATTACAGCAGTTTTTCATTACTTATTTATGCTTTTTCTTCTCTTAACAAATGTCTTCAGCCATCTGGGTCTGTCCTGTTGACACCACAAGAATGAGAGGGAGGGAAACCTCGCAGGCAGAAGACCCTCCTGCCTGCTGGCACCCTTGTCCCCCCTTTTCTGGCTTCAGAAAGCAAGAGCAGGTGGGTGCCAGCCAGCAGCCAGCACGGTAAGATTGGGTTCTTGGGAGTCTTCTGCAATGGCAACTGATTTTGAGGATGCCAAGACTAGCCCCTTCGACTCTGATTCCATAAAAACCAGCCAGCTTTGGCAATGAAACCGCTGCAGCTAATGAGAAGAGCAACTCGCCCTGCAGGCATCCGAACAGTTCAGCTCTGAACCTCCTGGCCTTTGGCATGCTGTCATCTCTCTGTCCATCAGCAGCTCCAAAATCTGTATGCTGTGCTCCATCGCTACCTCACGTAAGGTTTATCGCGTGCCAAAGGATGCCTTTTGCTTGTAGAGCGATGTGCCAGCTACAGCCATATATGATGCAGCCTTGTCGGGTCTCTTTCTGTAAGGTCCAATGTGCAGGTGCATTTTTGCAGCCTTGCAGGCTACCAGCACGCGGGGGACCACACATTGGGGAGCTCGGCTGTGTGTGCTGTAGGCCTGCTGGGCTACGGAGAGCACGGAGTCCAGCTTCAAAACACGCAGAGGGAAGTCTCCAGCTGGGAAAAGACAAACTCACTCTGTTGAATGTTTTAGGTTCAATTCCCCGGCTAGTGCGAGCAAACAAGCATCTGCTCACTTTAATCCCCATCTGTACTAAGCAAGGATGTTGCCGTGCATTGTCCAAACAGGGTTTTTGCAAAGGAAGGAAAGTAAAACCCAAGATAAATCTATCACTAATGTTGAATCCTTTGAGAAAGCCGAACACCACTCCAGGAGCTGCAGTGAGATTTTGGGGAGTGTCCCCAGCTGCAGGCTCGGGAGCACCCTCAGTTCCAGCGTTACCGCATCTTGCCCACACACGGCGTCTCCAAGCTGGCCAAATGCTGACCGCTGCGGATGTGTGAGCAGCCTGGTCCTACCTGTGCTATGGGCTTTCCTCCTGCCCTTCTCATCTGCACAGGCTGGAGGCTCTGAAAGCACTTGCAGTCCCCGAGCCCTGTCCCAGCATCCAGACCGCCATACTCCAGGGTGGCTGCCAAAAGGGATGGAGAACAGAAGTAAAAAAGTAGTCTGGCTCATCATGAACTGTAAGTAGCCAAGCCACCACCTGTGGCAGATCACAGACTTGTATTAGACCCATCTCCATGGAGATTAAACCCCACTGCCACTCCAGAGAATCAGCGGGAGAGCTCTGGCAACGGCGGGGCACGCGAGGATAAGAGGAAGTTTCGCTCGTGCTGCCTGCCAAGTCTAATCAGGATCTTTCCACACCAGCTCCTATCTGTTGGCGTCTCTCCGGGAGTGGACAGACCTGTTCTTCCTCTTGTGCCCCAGGGAGCAAGAAACATTTCACGAGTCTCCTACACTGATTTTGGAGAATAAAGCAAACCTGGGACAGTGAATTCCAGTCCCCTGGAGAGGAGGAGATGTTGGGAGCAGCTCGGTGCCTACCTGGAGCTCACAGAAGGGCTGTAGCACCACCTGCCTTGGTTGTCTGCACTCGAAGCGGTGAGATGCAGCTGCCCTTGCTTCTCTAGTCCAGCCCAGTGGTCCCTCCGCTGTGTTTCTACCTTGCATGGTTTTCTCTGCCTTTCCCTATCCACAAGGGCAGAGGGTTTCCCTTATATTTTGCCCACTGAGCTTGCCTGGGGCTGCAGCAGGTTTTCCAGCTGCAAAGCACAGTAAGTCATGGGCTGAGCGGGGCTGCCTCCCAGCTGCACGGAGAGGGCTCTAAGTCCAGGGTCACTTAGCTGCTACACGGTAGCTCCAGAGAAGTGATCTGTGGATTAAATTTCCAAGAACTGGTGGGACCTGACTCAGTTTTGAGCCACCAATTCACCCGATTAAAAATAAACACAGTTATAGACAGGCTGTGCTTGGTCACAGCTGATTTTTATCGACCCCGGCTGGGCGTTGGGATGGAAGGAGCGCTCAGTTGGAGTCACTCTCTTTCCATTCCCAATCCGTGCTGCCTCGGGAGGATTTGGGAAGCAGAAAGTTCGAGTTGGGGCCTCTGTGAAATTCTGGCTGCTGTCAAATTTTCCCACACGTTCATCAGACATACAGCTCATTCAAGTTTATTTCCAGAGGTTTTAAGGGCTGAAAGGCTCATTGTATCTATCCGGTGTGATACCCGGTTTCTGTGGGAGCTTGAACCTACGGCGTGCAAAGCAGACAGGCACTAATCACCGTGTCACTGCGGTGGTTAATGACTGGGTGAGGAGACTCTTTTCTATCCCAGTTTAGAAGGTGCAGGAGCCAGCAGGAAGGCAGAGGCGCCATGGAGCTCAGTGGAAGGACGCCTGCCCTGTGCTGCATCCCTTATGGATGCTTTTTAGCTGAGGTGTCCGTCCATGCAATCGGAGCCATGAGATGCTGCCACAACAGAGCTGGGCTGTGCTGGCAGCTCCCAGGGAGCAGGGTCACCGGCCCCCCCGAGGCCCCTCGCCGCAGTGGGAACAGTGGGGTTATCGGAACAGGGTGGCTCCTCTCTAAGATGGAAATTTCTCCTCTGGCCAGAGGCAGTGATCTTGGCTTGCATCCCCGCTCCCTGTCACTGAGCCTTGCCACCTTCCAGGGTTCACTTTGTTCACAAAGAGCCTCAGATAAGCTTCTTGGCAGGGGTGCTCTGTTCTGCTGCGGCATTAGCATGGCTCAAGACAGGGGTTTTTTTAGTATTAACCTCTTGTATCCCTTAGAAGATGCAGCTCAGACACAGACCCTGGGGCTGGGGCAGCAAGTCAAGACTCTGTCGGTGGGAAGCATCGGCATCACCACAGGGGTTGGTTTCCTCTGACTGCCGTCATGGACCGAGGAGATGTCAGCCTCCTTGGATGAGCAACATGGAGGTAATGGCAGTGCTCACCCGTGGGCTGAGCCCTGTGCCGGGAGCACCTGTCAACACCCGGTGAGTAGGAGGAATCTTCTGCCTGGTGAAAACGGGCTTTGAACCCCCTCCCGTCAGAGCCACGGGAAATCTTGCCATGGTTATGAGCACGCGTGCCTGAGATTGGGTCTGTGAAATGCTTAAGGAATGGTTGCAACTCAGGGAACATTTTTCTGCACTGAGTTGGAGTATTTTATGTGGACGTGTGTTTCTCCATGAGTGAATTTTTCTGCTGGTCTGAAAAACCACCTTAAACCCCCTGCTCGCGCTCTTAAAACAAGCAGTCGGTGACTTGGGGGAGCCAGTCTAAGGCATCGCATAAAGCACCTTGTGGGATGCTGTAGTCCCTAACCAAAAGCATGGCCCCGGAGCCCTGCAGCGTGCCCTGATTCAGAGGGAAGGGCTGGCTGGCAGCCGACATGCTGTCCTCCCCTACCACTCAGCCTCGTTTATCTTTGTTACTTGGGCTGTTTACGCAAGCAAGAATTGGCCAGAGGCGCCCAGCACTGCTGCGTGCCAAGGGAGGAAGCAAGCACCAGCACAAGCTCTTGTGGCTGGCACCCAATCGCCTGCACGCTCTCTTTTGAGAACAAAAGGCCAGGATGCGGCCTCTGTGGCCCAGGGCGAGGGGTGGCTCTGGCCCCTCGCGTGGCTTGTGCCGGGGGTCCTGGCAAGGGGACCCACCGCCTCTGTGCTGGTTGCCTGAGGGCATCCTGCAAGCAGAGATGCTCAGGCACCTCCACACAAAGTCCCTGGGAGCAGAGGTCCTGAGTACCTTTGCTTCTAAAGCTTGAGGGTGCTGTCCTTGGGCTTAGTCCTTGCTTAATCCTTTATGGCATGGGAGCTGCTGCTGAGCTTGTGGTTGAAGAGAGATGTCTTGCAAACAAAGCAGTATCTCCCCTGGTCGCTGAGCTAGCACAGCCTCTGGTGCCTTCCCACTTTGCTTCTCTTATTCAAACAGTTCCTAGAAATCTCAGCTCACCTCACGACCCCGCTGCAGAGAGAAGGATCTTCTCCCTGTCCACAGGGCTGGAAGGGACCTGGGGCTCCCTGGGGCAGAGCAGGGGTTTAGCACCCCTGGCCAGGCTGCATTCGCCTGGAGAGCTGCTGCCTGGCCGCAGGGGCTGTTCACCAGCCTGGAGTGGGTTTCTGAGCTCAGGGTTGGAAATCAGGCGAGTGCCAAGCTGCTGACAGCCAGCTGCTACTAAAAAGAGAATACAACCAATCTTCCAGAGCTTTTGATAGGGTTTCTGTGTTTTTAAAAAAAGAAAAAAAGGCATTATTTTTTCTGCTCCAGCAGACACCGTTTCATGTAAAATTGCCGGCGGGAAAACCACTTGCTGCAGTTCTGAAGAAAGGAATGAACGGGATGGTCCAGGGACAGTGTCATCTCAAAAGCTTCTCTAAGCCAGCAGCCGTGAAAAGAAGCCTAGACATGGCAAAACCCCTTTGACTCCTGCCTCAAGGTAGCCAAGTCCCCCCTACCAGCAGCTTCCCATGGTGGGCGGCTGTGCCAGCGAGTGCCCGGTGCCAAGAGGATGTGCAAGACAGAGCACGCTTTGTGTCACGCCTGGCCTGGGCTTGCCTGCGGAGGAGAAACACGGCAGAAATGTGCTGGGGTCTGACACGCCACCTCAACAGCAACCCTTTGGCCCATCCTGGGACTTGATGAGGAGCTGTGATGGAGTCTCAGGACTGACGCCAGTGGGTCCTTCCGCTGTTTTGTTTTATTCCAGCTTTGTGTCTCAGCACCTCCACTCTGACGGTGGCCCTCTCCCGTCCATACATTGTGCAGGGGAGAAGGTCGTACCCCATCACAGAAGTGGGGAAGCAGGAGGTGGTAGCAGTGCCCAGGGTGGTTGCAGGTTCGGTCAGCATGCCTAGATGCCTTCAGGGTACTTTGCTTCTGGCTCCTTCCAAAGCCACGGAGGTTGTCCACTCATGGCAAGATCGCCCGCAGAGTCACTTGGGGACACTGACTTTTCTAACACCTACTTTCCAGGTGACGGGAAACAAAAGAACCCAAGATATTTAAAAGCAGGAAGCCAGATTCTGTAAACTGTCTAAAAATGTATCCTCCGGAGATGAGATTTCACTCTGGCTCCAAGCCCAAAGGAACGATCAGTGCTAATGAAAGCAAAAGAGCGAGGAAGGGATGGCGGCAGGGGGAGCAAGCTGTGCTTCCTGAGCATCCTCGCTGCATCCCCCTGCCTGGGACACCCCAGACCAGATGGGCACTGAGAGACCTTGGGTCTCACCATGCCTCGGGATGAGGCTGCTGCCTGTGACTCAGGATGAAATCATTTTAACTCGTTAACCTGCACATTTTTGGCTTATAACCCCAAGGAATCAGTAAGTGCTTCAGGAGGGAACAAAATTCACAGAAGAGAAACAACTACCTGCTGCTTTACAGCTGCTGGTGGCACTTGGGACACCAAAATGCGCAAGGTGTCTGGGGAGGCCAGGGCTTTTGTGGCAGGAGTCCTCGCTTTCTAGCCTTGCCTTACTGAAACGCTTTTACAAACCAGCTCTAATTGCCGCCGCTGGTGCCCTCTCGACTGGTTTTGGTAGCTGGGAGTTGCAGGAATGATGAGCTCTGCTGGTTTATTTCCCGAACGTTGTTTCCTTGAGGCTGACACACAATCGATGAAACCAAAACCTTGGAGTGGCTCATCATGTGTGGTTGCTTTCTGCATCTCATCTGTAGGCACCTCATCCGCCCTCCGAGCCTGCCTCACCCGCACACCAACTGTCTGTGGGTGATTTATAACATCTCTGCAATGTAAACAGCTCATAAAAAAAGTATTATTCCATGATTGATCTCTGCCAGCTATTTTGTAACTCCTGTTGGACTGAAAGCCATCTGACCGGGTGCTGGTCCGTCTTTAGAAGTGTGCTGAGCAGATCAGCAATGCATGGGCTGTTGGCCAGGAAGGACATCTCCCGGAGCAAAGAAGATGTTGCTGGAGAGGAAGGAGAAGTGGGATTTGAGAATGTCTTCCCTTAAAACAAAAATGATGTGACTTCTAGGCAAACCATCTTCATCTCCCATGACCAGCCTCAGGGCGAATACCCCTTACCGAGGTAGGCTGCCAGGAGCGAGGCAAAGCCTGTCATCACCGCTTTGGACAGAGAACAGATCCCAGAGACCACGGGCTGAGCTGCTGGGAAGCCCAGACAAGTGCTCTCCTGAGGCAGGCACTCACAGACATCCTCTCCCTTGTGACCGGCTCTTCCTGCCTCGTTGATCCTATTTAAATCCCAAAAAAAGCCCTGGGAAAAATAATACCCCCAGTCACTGGCTGCTGAAGTTGGAAAGCCAAAGAGCTCCTGGGATCTAGGGGAAGGGCATGAAGGCAGCAGGGACCTGTCTCACCGTTTCAGCTCTGTGCCCTGGAGAGGGGTGGTGGATTAGCTCACTTCTGAAATGGCAGAGGCAAGCAAGGAGAGTTTAGCCGGACAGGATGGAGAGCAGAGCTGCTGCCAGTGGCCTTTTTCAGCCTCCCACCTACTCTGTGCCTGAGCAGGGCTGCAGGATGAGGGGGTGACGCTGGAAGGGGGGTGCAGGTCTTGTAGGTGGCATAAGTAATTTGCAATTAGCAGTGGGGAAACACTTAAAAAATCTGGGAACCCTGGGGAAGGGAAGAAGAGAGAGGACTGAAGAGGTGGGCTTTGCCTTCCCCAGTAATAATAATTATTAGCCCAGAAACAAATTCTGGGGACAGTCCATCTCCAGGCAGAATGGGGCAGCAGATGCTCCAGGACAGGCAGGCTCGGACCACACCTGCAGCCTGGCAAAGGGAATAAATCCTTTTTGATTTCGACCAGTGTAACCCAAGCACACACATCGTCTGGGCTCATGCAAACTTGTCCAGAAAAACAGCCAAGAGACACGGCTGAGGCTGCTGGAGAGCCTGGCTCTGCCGGGGAAGCTGATGCTCCTCTCCCGGCACATGACAGCGTGTGGTGTCTTGATGCCATACAATCCATCCCTGGCATCTACATGCTCCTAAATTTCATAGATCTGCCAAAAAACTCAGATTAGTTTTTTATCTGAAGAGGTGAGGGCAAGAATTAACTAGGATGAGGGTGTGCGTAGCAGCAGTATAAAACCTCCAAATACAGCTGCTTTTCAACAGGAGCTCCCCAGAAGCTTGTCAAAGCACCTGATTTTAAAAACGAAAGTTTTTAGTTACCGGCTTTATTCTCACCTACTGAGTTTTGGAAGAGATCAATTAACTTTTGGATCCCCCCCCCCGAAAAATGAAAATGAAAAGGCTTCTTTTTTTTTCAGCCAAGCCTTGAAAGCACAGAGGAAGAAAATGCAAATATTTTCATCCACAGTTTTTGTAGATGAAAAGTTTTTCTTCCCTTGCTGCTGTCTTCGGCAGCCCTGAACTGAGCTTACTCGAAAACCTGGGTCTTATTTAAAAAGCTCAAATGGGAACTCTTTTGAAAATCAACCTAATACAGACTCTTCTTTGATTTCTCAGGATTAAAGCCAAGTCAGCTTGCTGCTGGGAAGGAAGAAAACTCAGGATGAGCTTGTGTTTCTGGACTTTTTTTTTTAACCTGTCCTTAGTTGATGCCTCAAGACGCTGCACGCACTCGAAAAGGTGAGTTTTGACCCTGCCCAAATGCTTGATCCGGCATAAACATGTTTGTTTGTTATAGGTAGCAAGGAGCAAGCACAGGAGCGATGCCCCCAGAGGTCTGTACAAACCCATTAATTGCTGGGATGGAGCTGGCTGGCTGTTAACTCACAACTAAAAGATGCAGCATAGCCGAACCGTTGCCTTTGACAGGGTGTGTAAACACCGCAGTGCTCCCAGCTTTCCCATCCAGTGTCTCATCCAGAGGGGAACGTGGGTCAAGTTGGCTGGGGGGGGGCCCTCACCCTCCTTCTCTCCTATTTTCTATTTCCCTGGACCTAGTGTCATGTTAATTTTTGCGCTCCCAAAGTTTGTCTTGGCACATGGCTCAGAAAGCAGGGGGGCCCAGAAGGCGAGCAAAGTGATTCTTTATGTAAACGAGCACTGATTATAATTACGCTGCTATAATTACTGCTAAGCAAATAAACAATAAAGGG
Source organism: Pygoscelis adeliae (assembly GCF_000699105.1). Lineage (NCBI taxonomy): Eukaryota > Metazoa > Chordata > Aves > Sphenisciformes > Spheniscidae > Pygoscelis > Pygoscelis adeliae. Next base: position 233,672 of record NW_008823962.1, read on the forward strand.
CAGCAGCATCCCGGAGGCATGGGGAGCTTATGCAACCTCTGCAAAACCCCAGGAGCAGATCGTGTGCGTTCCCCCCCCCCAGGGCTTGCGGAGGGCAGGATGGACTTGGAGCAAGTGCTTAATTTTATGGTGTCCCACTCCGGGTGAGCTGGGGTGACACAGGAGCAGCCTTGGGGAGACAGGGAATTGGGAAAGCGAAGCATCTCTCTGTGTATTTTGCACAATGAGGACACCCTTCCACTAGGCAAAAGTCCTCCTTGCTCCCTTTCTGGGCTATCTGGATCCAAGCAGATCTGCCGGAGGATCTCCGAGCCTGCTGGTGGAGCAGGCAGTGAGTTTCTCATCCCATGAAAACCAGCCAAGCAGTGAGCCGCCTCTACCCTTCCCCTGCGAGGTAGGGAAGGGACAGGGCATCACCGAGGGATGCAGGACAGGACCTGGCCTCTTGCCTGCAGCCTGCACGTAGCCAGGTGGAGCAGCCTGGTGCGGGAGCAGCCCAGCCTGGCGCCCGCCCAAGCCTCCTCTCTGGCAGCATGCCCTCGCAGACAAAGGCCAGACCTTCATACCTTAGAGAGAGACACGGCTTACACACTCATTTACTCTTAATAGTTAGGACTGGCTGTCTCACACCTGGCACTGTGTTGGCGCTTGTGCTTCATTCCTGGTTTTATTTGTGTGCTTTAAATGTGGCCAGCGCCCAGCAAAGCCACATTTTGGGAGTGACTGCAGTGCACATAAAACAACTCTCTCCTCCAGAGACATCCCCCGTGAGCTTTTTTGATGCCCCTGTGGCATGGTGGGGGTTAACACCAAGTCCAGGCAGATTTGTGGACCCGGCTGCGGGCAATAGGAGACCTGGAAGGGCAGGGGCAGAGGTCTGGTTCTAGTTGCCCCCAGGATGCTGAGGTGGGGGAGGGGATCTGCAGGGAGAGGTCTGGGGAGCCAGAGGAGGCTGGCTGGGGATGGGGGTTTGGGGCTGAGCTGGGGAGGTCAGGGAGCCCCCTGAGCCGCTGGAGGGGGGTGTGACCCCGAGGAGGGGGATGCGGCAGAGCTTGCTGGAGATGCTGCTCTTCTGTCTTCCTAAACTTGTTTTTTTCCAGCCAAGCTGGGACAACGCTGTGCTGGAGGCCAAGAGAAAGGCTGGAGCAAAGCTGGGGCATGCTGGCTGTGGTGGGACAGCTTAAATCCAAAGTACTGCCGCTGGGGAGCACGTTGGGGCCAGGCTGTCTACGGGGGCACACGCGAAGGAACCCATGGAGGGGAAAGGGCCCTTGTACAGAGTTTCTATATCGCATGGCTTTACCCTAAAGCAGCTAGGCTTTCGCCTAGCAAAGCTGTTTCTATCTCCCTAATGACTGGGAGACATCCTCCAGGTTTATATGCAGCCAGTTAATGCCTGTTTACACCAGAGCGAATGTTCATCTTTAGCCTAAATCGCCCCCCTCTGTCTCTGCAGTCTCCCCTGCCTGCAAGGGTGCTTACAGTGCTCCGTACTACCTCCTCGCTCCTTGGTTTCCCAGGCTAAAAAGCCA
>NW_008823962.1:235271-240315 GCF_000699105.1 Pygoscelis adeliae
CACCCATCCCAGTTTCCCCTTGTTTTTCTTGAGCACGAGTGACCACAACTGTTCCCCCTGAGCCTTCCCAAGGACTCAGTCCCAGCTCTCCTACTGTTCTTTTCTCCCGAGCAAGTCTGTACCTGCTGCAGACTACAGTCTTCCCTGCCTGCCTGCCTGCCTGCCTGCCTGCACACCTGCCTCCATCGGCACACAGGGCCATACCCTTCTGCTGTGACTGGAGTAGTGGCATCGTGCGGTGCTGTGCAAGAGCAGGGTGCGAGCACTAAACCCTGCCCATGACATGGCGGTGGAGCTGGGAACGTCTAACTTGGTGCTGAGTAACAGTCCAGTGCTCTGAGCTGCTGTTACACCTCCATTCACTGCCTGCTGTGATTGCTTCCAGCCTTCGAATAACATTTCAGATGCAGCTGTTTGGTGGAAAATAGTTTTTTCCTCCTGGATTGCTGCGAATGTGCCACATCGTAATTAAAAGCCAGTGAGTTGTGGGTACTGGAATTAGCATGGGCGTTTGCAGCCTGGCGGGCTGCTCACTGGCTGGAGGCACGGCGTTCGCACAAGGCTTCTGCTCTGCTTTGTTTCACACTGATTTCTGTAATAAAATCAGACTTCTAGAACTAGCAAACCATCTGCTGCTTCCCCAAGGTCTGCAGGGGCATTAACTCTCCATTTAACCCTCTGCAAAACCCCTGCCATAGTCCTGGATGGTTTTGTGGTGGAGGGTTTGAGTCCTTCAGCTCTGTAGCTAAAGGAGTTCTGGCTTTCGCAGGAGGTCAGTGTCGCTCCAGAGCCCCGGGGAGACGCTTGGGCAGGAGGAGATTTGAGCCCTGGGAGGGGAAAAAGGGAAAAGCATCAACAGGGAGGAAACATCTCCCTCCATCCCCTCTCCCCACCGGCTTTTCTGCACTGCTGAGGCTCTCTGCTCCTCTCCAGGGTCCCCCCTACTTTGCTGCTGAGGAGCCGTCTCTGAGTGACAACAGTGAGCGGATTAATTAATCTGCCTGTCAGCCCTTGGCAGCAAGAAGCTCTGCCACGCCAGCTCTAATTAAACCGAACAAAACCTGCCTTTATCTCCAAACCTCGCCGCAGGCTGGGATAAGGCAGGAGGCCACAAGGAGCTGAACTCAGGCAGCTTCATCACACCCAAGAGCCTGGCACCCGCCCCTGCTTCTCGCTGTGCATGGAGGGGCTGGGGAACGTGTATCCCATGATGGCTGTGCCACCCTGAAAGGCAGGTCAGGAATGGGAAAGGGGTAGGCTGGGGTGCTCCAGCCCCTCCAATGACAGCAGACCTCACAGGGACTGTCAGCCCTCTGGCAAATTTGATGCTGAATGTCTTGCCCATGTCTTACGCCCAAAGGGGGATTTTCCACTTCAGCCTCCAATCCTTCTAGCAAACCCTCGGACGGGCTCCGGGCGTGGCTTGTCGCGGGACCACTTGTGGTCCTGGGTGAAACCTGGTACCTGCTGATGCTCCAAACATCTGGAAAGCAATATTTAAATCGGAAACAGATGCAAAAAAATGCAGAGAAGAGACAACCCACTGGGAGGGCATGTGCCATGTGGGGTGCAGCTGCTCGGACCCTGGTGCCGGCGGGGGGGTGGCCCCCAGCCCTGGAGTTGCCTGTGCTGGGGGTGACCCTGCCTGTCTGTGCCCTGGACCACCAGCCCCGGTTTCCCTGCGGCACGGCCTCTGGGCTGCGGCGAGTTGCTTGCCTTGCATTTGTGTTTCTCCTGGCAGAGGACGATTGATCTTACTTAGCTGAGGAAGGCTGATAAGAGCATTATCTGGAGGTATGGCCAGGATGAAGCAGTTGTTTGCAAGGCAATAGCCTTCTCCCAGTTCCCTAACGAAGGGGAAAGACAAGGCTAAGCTGGGGTGGGTGTTATACAAATCCACGTACACATGAGCCTTCAGCTGGTATTTTACCTGGGTGAGCATCGCTCACAACACATGCTGGTGGTCCTGTCCTTCTAGGGTTTTTTTTTCTAGCTACATAGTTTGGGGAACTTTAATTGCTCTTTGATTAAGTGACTTTTAATTTCCCTCTCGTCAAATGTAATCCCATTTGCTCCTTCTTCTTTTCCTTTCTTTCTTTTTCTTTCCCCTTCTTGGAAATTAAATTAACATTCCATCTAATTACTCAGCCACTTCTCTAATTGCTGAGGGGACTGTGGTTGTTGTGCTCATTTAATTAATTGAGACCTGCAATGTTTAATGCAGAAGAGGATTTATGGGCTGTGGAGCTGGTGTGCAGGGCTCATCTGGCAGGAGCAGCGTGCTCCGTGGAGAGGGAGGTAGATGCCAGCCCAGAGGGCTAGAAAAGGCTGGATCTGACATCCCTTTTTTGGAGTATAAATACGGAGCAAATAGCTTTCCCTGCTGGTTCAGTTGCCTTTCTGGGTGCATCCTTTTTAATGGTATTTAAAAAACATCATGTCCAGAGACCTTCCTACAGTCAACAGAGATTTGCCTTCTGAAGGTGACCCTTGGGATGCCCGTCTGTCCCTGCTGCAGCACCAGCAATCCCCGAGGGCTGCTGACCATCTCCCGGCACGAGCAGCGATGGCTAAAAGCCGAGGAGCAGGACAGACTTGCCCGTGTGCCAGAAGCTGGAAGCGGAGGGCTGGCTGCACGTTGGGGTTCGTGGGCCCTGGGGGAAGACTCTGCTGGGAACAGAGGCACATTCAGGAAGCGAGATAACAGGCTCCTGCTGTGTTTGTCCTGGGGGCGGGTTGCTTTGGCTGTGGTCTGAGGGGGATTTAAGTAAATCCATTGTATTTTGCATTGCTGTTGACTAGGAGCATGTGTGCAGCCTGCTCCTGTGTCTGGCTAAGGGCAGGCAGGATCTCCCAGCATTGCATTTATGCTTGGGGTTTTTTTAAATGCCTGCAACTCAGCTGCTAGAGACCTGCCTCAAGTCACTGCCTGCGTCTCACCTCTAGCCCTCGTTTCGGGGCTGAGCCCCAACACTACTCCAAGCGTCACAGCTGGGACGTGGCTCAGTTCAGCTCAAAGGCTGGGTTATTCCTCCATCCCGATGCACAAGGTCCTTCTCTCTGACTGCTTTGCATCTCTTTGGGGCAAAACCTGCCTCTGTGCGTGCGGTGCGAGGCTCTGCTCTAAGCTGATGCTTCCATATGTCACCATAATATCAACACTTAACCCCCCCGCCCAAGCCAGCCAACTGATCTGAATGTTTTATTTGCAGACCTGCCAGGCATCTGTAAATTCTAGGCATCCCCATTTCCGTGGCAGGGGATTTTATAAGAGGCAGAACAGCTTTGAAGTGAACCCCTTCTGCCCCAGCAGCTCTCCCAGCACCAGCAGCAGAGTCGGAAGCCTGACTGTGCAGGCAGCTCCAGCTGCAAGCCCTCAGCCGGAGCTGGAGTCGCACAGCGGGTCCATAATGCGGGATGGCCGCGTGCTGAGACCAGTTACGCGCCTTTTAAAGGATTATACCCAGCTGGAATGTAAAGGGGAGGGAGGAGGGAGCGCTGCTCCTGGGCAGAGCCACCAGCACCCAGAGGCAGGTGAGTCCTTCACATGCTGCTTTGCCAGGAGGAATTAAACCAATTCCCCAACACCCTCTCAGCTCTGGAGCAGAGGACATGGCTGGAGCGTGCATATGGCCTGACAAGCTGCCGGGGCTGAGCCACAAGGATCCCCACGAGGATCTGTAGTAAGGACACAGATGGATGTTGAATCTCTCTGGAGCTGCAGCTCCCAATCTGAGCTCCCCAAATTCACTGTGGCACTTTGCTCTAAGCCCAAGCTGGGCTGAGGGCGGTACGGAGGTGACTGCCTGCACAAGGGATGTTGCCTAGGTACTTGGCGAAAGCAATTGCAGCAGAAGCAGAATGGGTGGAAGGAGGCAACTCTTTGGTCTGCACTGCAGGACCTAAACACTGGAGCATGTTTCTGTGATGCTCTGGCCTTCCTGACCTGCGTGAGATAGCCCTGCATGGTGCCTGCTCCAGACCGAGCTCCCTCCCTCCTGCCTCCAGCCACATGCCAACACCGTGGGTCCTGGTCGCTGCTTCCAGCGAGCGGGACCTCTCCCCAGCCTTTGATTCTCAAAAAAATGTGACTTTCCCCAAAGGAACCCAGTCGTCTCTTTCTATGTTTGTCCAAATGGTCAGTCAAGAGCTGGCAGCAGCTCCCTGCTTTGGCGTTCAGCAAAAGCACAGTTTCTTTACAAGCAAGCACAAAGCAACAGCTTTGGTATGAGATTGCTTTGCAAGGAGATAACAATCCTGGAGCAACTCCTCGCACTTTCTGTATCGGATCCCTCCTCTCTAGCGTTTGTCTCGTAGGCAGTGACCGGGCTGTCTGATCAGGACTTGGGTTATTTCTTTGCAGACTGGAGGAAGCAGGACCCAAACCACCTCCTGGGCTGGTTCTGCTGTCTTGGGTGAGGCTCAGGCTCAGGGCTGCTCTTTGAGATGTTTCCCATTAGACTGGTAAGAGCGATACTAATGCAGTCCTCCTTGGAGGGCACGTGTCGTGGAGATTAGGTTATTGTGTTCGACAGCATTGAGGGCATTAGATAAATCCGCCTGTGAGAGCGGCCCCTCCTCTGCTTTCCCTGGGCAGTGCCAGGGCAATGTCCTTACGCTGCTCCCTGTGCCACCAGCACTGATCCTCTTGCAGACCAAATTCTGGTTCACGGTGGCCGACTCGCAGCCCCCAAGCCCATGACTGCAAATGGGTCTACAAGGCTGAGGTCTGCTGCTCGAAGCTCCCAAAGGGATGTTCTGCTGGGAGCAGAGGCTGCTGGTGTCTGAAGGGATATTATCTAAAGCCGTTCCTCTCCCCTGGACAAGCCTGCGGGTCACAGACCCGTCCTCTCTCCCTCTGGTTTGCTGTGGTTCCAGCACCAGGGATGAAGCTGGAAGACCAGATCCCTAGCGTCCCCATGGCTGTGGGTGGCCGGTGGCAGAACAAGGACCATTCCTGGTGGGGGACCTCCAGCAAGGAGCCCGCGTGCAGCTGGGCCATTTCTTGTGGCATTGTAAAAGCTCAGCTCCCTGTCAGTGTGTT
>NW_008823962.1:240619-250716 GCF_000699105.1 Pygoscelis adeliae
CCCTGAGCATCCCTGCTCTGCCAGGGTGGGCGATGAAACGAGTTCGCTTGTAGTACCCGGTACCCTGAGGTGTGCCGGCCAGTCAGATCAGCGTCCTGGATGACAGCATGGTCTTCCAGAGCCAGGCACCTCCAGCTGCCAGCAGTTATTTTGGAAGAGACCTCGGCAAGGCAGGCTCTGCTCTGTATCCCAAGGATCATGCTCCTTGTGCATCAGCATTCATCCCCTTCCCTTCCCAGCCAAATACTGCTCCAAGAACGAGTATCACTTGCCTCTGAGAAAATGAAGGTGATTTGACTGCAGGGCTTAAATCCAGTGTAAAATGTACTAGGATCTGACTGCTGATGGGGAACATCTGGTCTGTGACCTTCATGCCCGAGGAGGTGTGAAACAACTCTTTGGAGATAGCTCCGCAGCAGGCAGGATGCTTTACAGTGGCTCATTATTGCTCCAGAGCAGAGCCCTGGGCAAGGACCTTTGGGGATTGCTGGGGGCTGCCCGCTGCGGCTCAGCGGCGGGTGAGGCGGTCCAAGTTCAAGGTGGAGGTGGGAGAAATGCAGGCTTCTAAGACAGCCCTGCTGCCAGGCGCTGAGACAGACCGCACAGGAGCGCCAGCGGTGTTACGGCACTTCTCTTCTTGCTTCACTTCTCAACAACCCTGCTCAGCCCCTGCGGAGTGACCCGCATGGCTTGTGTCCCCCAACAGCTCCGTATCCCGGTCCCTTCCAAGCACCCCGTGTGGACCATGTTACAGGGAGAAGGTGAAGGACATATCACAGAGTCCATGCTGCTGGAAATAGCATCTGTTCTTCTGCCTGCCCGTCGCTGCCCAGCCCGTGACTGCAACTCACTTTTGGGGACTTGGTTTATTACAGCTTGAACTTTTAATCTGTTAATAATCTGACGTGTTACTCAAAGAAAGGAGATGGATATGGAAAAAGGCAAAGCCACCACTCTTCTGCTGCACAGCGTGTGCCCAAAGCTCAGCCCGTGCAAGAGGAAAAGGGGCTCATAAAAATATGATTAGATTTACTCTGCCTCATTTCAAACCAGAGCATGCTCGTAATTCACGGTGACAGAGGAGGGTCCACCAGGCGGAGACCCCACTGATAGACATTTCAGTAACCACTTTCAATTAGGAATTTCTTGGCAGGTTCCCAACTTTGTGTCAAACTCTTCTGAGCTGCGTTTTGGCCGGGTCAGCTTCATATGTGTAATTGAGTCCCTGCTGAGCGGCAAGGCGGGAGGGTTGCCTTTGCTCGCAGGGAAGGTGGAGGACTGTCCCTGACAGCTTGCGAAGGAGGAGCATTTCACACCCAGCATCGAAAACTGCCTTCTAGCTGAATTTTTCCATTGAAAAAAAAAAAAAGTTTTTTTGGAAACCACTGGATTTGGGTTTAAAAGCAAATAGTTTTTCAAGTTGTATGCCAAACAAAAAAATATGATTAATCCAAGGTGTCCCTCTCCCACCTCTCCAGGCCAGTATCCAAGATCCAGCCATCCTTAGGCTGGTGCGGCCAGGGTGAGATGGCTCGAGTGCAGGACTGGCGCAACCACTGCCTCTGTGCCGTCTCTCCCGGCACTGCGGAAGGACTGGACAGCCCATGCCCGTGGCTCCCCCAGCTCTTACTCCCGGCAGGGTGGGATGTGGCTGAGCTGGAGCAGGCTCTCGCCTTAGCTCTGCTTCAGCATCCGCTGAAAAATTTTAAAGCCTGTTTTATGGCAGGCAGATCTGGCCTGAAGCCTTTTTCCCTCCCTGGAGATTTCAATGAGAAAGTCATTATTTTGCTGATTTTTGTTGACACTCTGTGTAAGAGTTGCCATGGCTCTCGCCCGGCACACCTCTCCTGGCCGGGAAGTCGGGGGACTGGGACGGGGAAGGCGCAAGGCACGGCTTCTGCCATCGCCTGCCAGGGCCAGGCAGGGACACAGGGACATGGCTGTGCCCAGGGACCTACCGGGGTGCAGGCATCTCCGCAGCCCTGGCCGGTCCCCTGCATGGTGGGCAAGACTGGTGCCCCCACATTCCTGTTTCAGCCCTCTCTTGCTGTGATGCATTTTGCCATTTCCCGAGCTGTTTCACACCATTTTGCCACAAGCCCCACATTTTTTCTATATCTTTTCCCAGACAGGACTCTGGGTATCCTGAGCATGCTGAAGTTTCACAGCCCATTAGGATAAGGGAATGACGTCCCCGTTGGCCAGGTTCACCGCTCCAAGCTGCCGAGCAGCGGGGAGTGAATTACGAGCAGGCTCCGAGCCGGGCTGCAGCCTCCAGTGAGGACGGGATTACTCAGGATGCAGCCGGTGAGGAAGCGCAGGGGATGCAGCTCTCCCGGAGGTGCTGGGATGCTGGGACCCCGATCTCTGGCTGCCTGTCCTGGGGGACCATCGCTGCAAAGCTGAGGTGGGTGTTTGCTGCACTCAGAGGGACTGTTCTCCTCGTACGGGGTCTGTGGCCCACAGGGGCAGCCCCTAAACGTCTCTCTGCCCCTGGCACTGCTCAGCACCCTCCTTAATTAATTTTGCAGGCTACACAGCCATTTTTGATGAAAAACATCCCACAAAAAGCCAATGAACACTCACCAAGCAACACTGCGGCCTCTTTTAATGGTATTTTCTTTGTGGGTTTGGTTTGGAATATCTTTCTCTTAAATGACGAAAGAAGCCTCCTCTTGGCCTGAAATTATTTGGGTTTACGCCTTCCTTTTCTTGCATTCCTAAATGCTCAGCTCCGGCACCTAGGACTCAGTAGGAGTTTTAAATTGGCCATAGCAGGCCTAGGATGCTGACCTCTTTACCCGTTTCCTTCCTGCCATCTTCTGCACTGGTCTTGCTTGTGCCACCACTGATGCATCTGCATCCTCAATTCCTTTGCCACGTGGCGCTCGGGTTTTACGAGGGGGCAATGCCCAGCTCGTCTCGATATCTCGGTCGCTCCGGCACGATATATAGGAGCCAGCCCCAGGCACGCTCCCTCCCTGGACCATTCCAGCTCCTTCCAGTATGGTTGTATTTTATCTGTGGAGCTCTGTAAGGATTTTGTTCCGTCATCCTGGAATTTTTATGACTCCTTTGTGTGTATATAATGCGATTGCCCTGGAACAGAGAGAAATTAATCATTGTTCCTTTGTTAGTTTTCAGGAATTTTTAATGTCTATGTTTTTGTTCATCTGTCACATCCAAATGTGGGGTCCATGGGCTATTTGACATTTAAAATGACTTAATTGCTTAGATTTCCCCCCTCAGTGTTTATGGACACTTGTTTGTAGTAGATTTTGAGTGTGACATTATGCACCATGTATTTTCTGGCTGGTTCCAATTTTTCACTCCATCCCAGTGGTTCACAACATCTCCTCTTGCTGTACATCATAACTCTGGACTCCGTCATCTCCCAAGGGGTCAATGAGGCGAGCGAGGCTGCGAGAGGTAGCCTAGAGTAACATCAACCTGCAGTGCATCCCTCCCTGTGTCGAATGACGTGGAAATCCAGGGCCTTTAATGGTTCTGTTAAGATGTCTGCCTAAGGAGGATATCTGAGATGTCATTGCACAGTGTCTGGTACTCGTTCTCCGGCCAGGCTGTAGATGCCACGCGGGATCAGGGCAAGGTGCCCATGGTATCTGGTGGCAGCTGGTTTCGTCCCCAAGCCTGGGGGTTCACTCAGCAGCTCTCCTCTGCCAAATCTGTCATTTTGGGGGATTGCTGCCTCTTTCACAAGCCTCCACGCTTTGCAGCGGGCAGACCGGCTGGGTGCTGCTCCTGTCTGTGCCTCCCCACCTCCTGCCTGAAGGACCGCTCTGGGTAACCCTGCTCGGGGCATCCCGGGTCTGCGCTGGGAAGGTGCACGACGCGAGGGCAGGCATTGCCCTTTGGGGCTCTGAACTGCCCCTGGCTTGCTTGGGTCACTGCAGGCAGGTTGCTTCACCACAGCAAGCATTCACCTCCCCAGGGCCACCACGCCAGGGCCAGCTTTGATCAGGAGAGACTTGAGGTCACAGGTGATCCTTTCTCACCTTCCAGAGGATGCACAGTGGGATGGGAGGCCAAGTGCGTGTTAGAAATGAAGTCTGGCTTCAACTCCCCATGGAGACAAGGTAGAGCTCAGCCTCGCCTGCTCCGCATCTGCCCAGGGCAGGACTGCTCCATGCACCCTCACGCCTTGCAGCCAAAAGGCTCCTGTAAAACATCTTGTATTTTGACAGCCTGCTGCTGTGAGGCCAGAGCTGGATGCACAGCCGTTTCCCTGTGCCCATCATCTGCCCCCTGCTCACGCAGCTCAAAGGCAGCACTGAAAGCCGTCAAGTCCGTGCTGCTACAGGCAACAGTTTCATTAGCACCCTTCCTTCTCCTGGCACATCCCTGTGAGATGCCGAGGTGGGCGTCCTTTTCAGGCACCCAGACGTGCATCCTGCTCAGGCTCCTTTTGCCGCTGCAAGCAGGAAACGCTGGAAGAGCAAAGGGAAATCTCCAGGTTCTGCTCACAGAGTCAGCCTGCAAGACATCAGCTTGGGGACGGTTTAAAGCCTGGATCAAGGGTAGCTTGACTGGTCAAGAAGAGGCAGCCAAGCCAAATACGAGCAACTCCCAAACCTCCTCCAGGAGCCAGAGGCTCCCAATTACACTCTGGATTTCACTGCCTCGTGATTTTAGGCAGAAGGTGCTGGTACCAACCCTGTTAGATACAGCAGGGTGAGATGTGGGGACAGGCAGACGCTGGCTGCGGGGACAGCCAGCCTGACTGACATTTGGGCTCTTAGCAAACACTGCAGGATAGGTGGAAGCTACATATCACTAACCATATTACACATATCATTAGGAAAATGTTAGTTAAAACAAAAGATGCAAATTGTACCAGGCTGTGCTTCCTGAGCGCTCTGCAAAGCTTCTGCAACGTCATGTGCTTTTGCTGTGGTTCTGTAATGGCTTCGATGCTTTCTTGGGCATGTTTGCTCCTGCTCCATTGAGGCTGTTTTGCATTAAATTGTTTGTTTAGCAGCTACTGGGTTTTTGGCAGGACAGCTGTTGCCTTCTGCGGGTTGCGGAGCAGGAGGGTGTCATGCAATGCTGCTTTGCAGAGCAGCCAGGCGGGTCAAGGTGGAGCCTCCTCGTTTCAGAGACAAGAGCAACAGCACCCATCACTGCTGCACCCATCACCGGTCCCACCGTCTCGCAGCACCCTGTGGGCTCGGGCCAGGTGGTCTTTGTGGCAGGGGCACCTCTGCAGCTCCTGCCGAGGCTGTGGGGACCCGCGGCAACCGTGGGCCAGGCTCTGTAGACCACTCCTGGGAAGGTCTCCCGATGGGGCAAGGTCACCCAGATCCCAGACCCCCAGCGAAACCCTCCAGACCCGATGTGCGCTAAAGAAAACAGTCCCAGCATATTAATACTTGCAAAAACAAACACTAGGAAGACAGGAGAAGGAATGAGCCAGCCATTAAGCCTCTCCTCTCTAGACCTCCGATCCCTCCATTTCCTATGGCCATTGCCTCCCTGAACACCCCATGCCTCTGCAAATGTCTTCAGCAGTGCCCTAGCAGGTCTGTCCCAGCGTGGCTTGCTTTTGAAGGCACCTACACCCCTCCCAAAGCCAGCTTTGCTTCTTTTTCATGGTCTCTACAGCATCTCCAACGCTCACATTGCAACGCAACATCCTGATTTCCAACAGGACAAAGCTCTGCTTGGATGGGAGAGCACGGAGAGGAGCCACCACCAAGGGAGACATGGCATGGCCATGGGAGATGCTGCAGGATCAGCAGCTCAGTGTGCCTCCTGGGGCCTTGCAAGGGTTCTCACCTTTTCTTCTCAGCAATTCTCAATTTTTTAAGGTTTTTTTTTAGTTTTAGGAGGGGCTAGCAACTGATTTTAGGTGGTTCCTGAGCCCAACAAGTACAATCAGACTAACGTTGCAGCCCGTGGCAGCTGGAAGAGGTTAGCCCCGGCACGCACGTTAGCGTTGTGTTCCTCCACGCTTAGGAAGAGGAGGCAAAGCAAACGAGGTGTATTCAGCCCACTCGCCCTTTGGAGCACTTGCGGTACTGGGTCCTGCAGAGAGACACATCTGAGGGTGTCCCTGGGTGTGCAATTTGCCGTGGGACTGGTGTGGCAGGTCCAGACCAACAGCAGCGGCGGCTGGGGAGGGAATGAAGGAAATCCTGACACCCCACGGTAGAGAGAGCAGCCAGTGAGCTGCGCAAAAAGCCGTGCACCGTAGCCCATGCTTCGTCCTAAGGCAACGCTTTGCCAGAGTATTTTGGGGATGGTGTGGTGGCGAAGGCCAGAAGGGACATCTGGAGGTGAGGGATCCAAACCCCCGTGCAGGGCAGGACCTCGCTTAGGTTGCTCAGGGCCTTATCCTGAGGAGTTTTCCAAGATTGCCCAGCCTCTCTGGGAACCAGCCGGGAAGGGCTGATGGAGGAGAGACTGAGTAAGGGTGAGTTCGCCCTGGCTCCAGCGGCTGCCTGGTCCCTAAGAGACTCCTGGGGCTGGAGTTGGCCCAGGTCCAAGGGTGCCTGCCCGCAGCTCTGCCTGCTGCTGAGGACGAAGGACCTGCTCCCCGAGGTCCAAGCAGGCAGGAGTCGGGGACCTCAGCCTCTCCAGGCAGGAGCCTGCCGGGTGAAAGCCAATATCCCAAACACAAGCCACCAGCACAGCACTGCTGGGACTCGGGGTGCGGATGTGATGGGGAGCACTGGGAGGCTACCTCCATCCCAGTTTGCATCTGCATGTTTAAGGGTGTTTAAAAGGTATTTAATGGTGTTTAGGTATGTTTAAGAGCTAACCCTTCTCCCTGGGACTAGAACAGGCAAGGGAGCCCGCATACGAGATGCTCCGCCAGCAGAGTGGCCCCAAAGTTGCCCCGAGGTGGGTGGCACGGCTGGAGCCGGAGGGGACCCGCGGTCCCCCTGCCTGCCACCCCGGGGTGCCCCTGGGTGGTACCGCTCAGGATTTGCTGCCGAGGAGGTGTTGCTGCATGCAACGAGTTGTGAGCGTTCTCAGCTGCTGGTGGTGTGTGAGCAGCCCTCTGCTCCCCGGGCTGCACTGGGGACGAGTGACTGCGTTGACGTGCACCTGCCCCATGTCCTGCTCGGACACCCCTGGCGCTGGTGCCATCGGGCAGCATCCTGAGCTGGGGAGATGAAGGCCTTTGTGTAACAGTATCCCTCCAGCTCTGCACTGGAGATGTATGGGGGAGGCCTGAAAATGCGCTCGAGGCCCAGTCCTGCAAGAGGGGTCCCGGAGACGCACAGCTGGATGAAAGCAGACACATCTGGGTTGTATTCCTGGCTCAGCTCCGGCCCCGCTGCTGAGGCTGGACTCTTTCCTCCCCCCTCTGGGCTGCTCCGTTCCCCCTGGTGTGGCCAGAGGACTTTTGGAGGCAGAGATGGGCTCTCGTCCCCCCGTATATACAGAGCCACCCCTGCAGCCCCAGGTGTCGGGGATGGCCAAAGGATTTCTGTGGTGCCGTTTCACCCCATTTTGAGATTGTTATTTTTTTCCTTCTTGTTGATTAAATCCAAACACGGCTAACGTGCTCGCAGCCCTCCCTTGCTGCTTGTTGCCCAGAGCACCAGCACTACTCAACACGCCGGTCTCCTCCTTGAGCAGCGGGCAGAGACGGCGGGTCCGATACGGGCTGGATCCAGCCCCGAAACTGTCCTAAGGGATGGGGGTGGATGTGCCTCCTGCTCCGCTCCGGTCTGGGTCAGTCCTGCCACCCCCAGCACGGGACCCACCATCCCCAGCAGACGGTGGCGGTTTAGCTTGGCTTTAATCTGTCCCCAAACCCAAGCAAGTCTCCCCCGTCCAAGCTACCTCCCCACCTGTCAGTCAATTAGCTTTACTCTTTGTTTTCTTCCTGGTGCTTTTCCACAAATATCTGTATAAACAGGATTTCTCTTTCACGGTTTTCCAATCGGAACTATTCTGTTTTGGGTTCTTTGTTTGTTTGTTCTGTGAAATTTGTAATGGTTTCCAGGAAAGCTGAGACCTTTCCAGCCCGCAGCGAGGTGCCTGGGGTGCCTCAGCTGGGACGCACGTGCCTGCCTCCCCCGGCACCCCGGCCAGCACACGCCGCCTGCCCCGACCTGCACCCCTCCGACTTACACAACAGCAAATGGAAAACACAGATCACATTTCTTCCAAAACCTGCCACAAAACAAACCCGATGCCACTTTTGGGGAGCTGGAGAAAGGGAGGGTTTAAGTGAAACATTTCTGTACGATGGAAAGAAATCATTAAGCCGAGCTTTGCAGTAATGTCTGTTGTCTGCACCTATTGCCACAGAAAGCTTTATCCAGCTCTAAATCTGGAACTACAACATCTGCCGGTGCTTGCAAAGAGGCTACAACAAGAGCACAGAGGGGTAGGGGCTGTACAGACAAGCTGGCTGTTAACTCTGAAGTCTAATGATGTCAGGGCAAAGAGCAGCAAGAACTGCCTTGTTTCTTACCAAGCCCACAAGAAGGAGTGATGATACTTTCCATTTCTTTTTCTGAACTAAAGTGCCCTTCTGTGGTTATCCCCGAGGTGACCGCCATTACCCACCTGCAAGGAGCCAGGGGAGCGATGGGGATACTTAAATCAGTCCCGCCGGCCCCAGCGTGAGGATATGGGGATGAATGAGGCTGGGGAAGTGTTTGTCCCATTAGGAGACAGCTGACAAGTGGAAGAGGTGAAGGGGGGCGATGTCCCTGGCTTCTCTCGAGCATCCCCCCCAAGGCCCCGAGGTGCACAAGCATCACCTGTGGGTGCTGCCATGGCTCTTCCCACTGAAGGGTTCGGTGTGTCCCCCCCCCCAGACAGGGCCACCACGGAGCAGCCAGAACAACCCCTCTGATCTTGGCTAGGCTGAAGGACGGCAGCACTTCAAGCGTGCAGAGTCCCAGACTTGCCTTAAATTAAAAGTTGTTTCTTGTGGGATTTAAATTCCTTGACATCGCTCTCTGTATAGCTGACCTGGATTTATTTATTATTAGAAATAACTTCTCCCAACTTTGCCATATTAGAGCAGCCAGGGCTGCGGACAGGAGCTTGGAGCTGGGATGTTTGTCACCCCGGTCCCTCATTGTCCCCAACCCTGTCCGAGCCCTGCGTGGCCAGGACGGATTGTAGGGATCCATTAAACGTTTGTGTGCCAAGGCTGGGAAAGACCATCATCTCTGGGCTGCTCCAAACTGTCTCTTTCTCTTCTGCAAACCAAGAAGTTGCCAGAGAAAAGAAACCTTTGGGATGAGATAAAGTGGTGCAGCTGAAAAATAAAATACTTTGCACATGGAAGAGCATGAGTTTTTAACGGATAAAGTCTAATTTAATAAGAATCTTTTGGAGAATGTGATGCGCTCCTGGGATTTTTAGCTTTGACCAACATAAACCACAAAGTTTCAGTTTACCTTTTTTTTGATCGGGACTTCGGGCATCTCCAGCAAAGCGGGTGTCTTGTCCCGAGAGGCTGGGAGCTGGGCAGCTGTGCAGCCAGGCTCATTTCTTTACCCTGCCTGAGCCGGGCTGTTACCCGGCACGGGGAGAGGGGACCGCGTGTGCAACGTGGCCGAATCCAGTCTAACAATTTGGTTCTCACAGAGGAAGTGCAAGAACACCCCTCGTCTCCGGACAGCTCGTTCCACGTGTTCATCAGCCTGTCCCGGCTGGCACCGATCTCCAGCCCGTCCCATGCCTGAGCGGTGATCCTGCCGTGCTCTCGACGTGTCCTCGGTCTGCAAAGCAGGTATGGGAAAAGCCCTGCTGCCGGCCTAGAGTTTGTTGTGCCGCAAAGCCGTTGACAGGCCCAGCGTGCCCCTGCTGAGACCGGTTGGAGAGGTGACTTAAATGATGCCCTCAATTAACATGGAAGGGATGCGCCCTGCGGCCGGGGAGCGTTGGGTACCGCTGCGAGGGGAGCGGGCACCGGCACCGGGCTGGTTGCTGCCTGCGGTGAGCCCTGCGTGGTTGGTGCCTCCACGGCGAGTCGAAGCCCCCGGCCCGCACAGCCCCCCGTGGGGCCAGGGGCTCAGGCACCGGCTCCAAGGGCAGCACCGGGGATCCGGGGACAGGGAACTGGGGGAGCGGGACGATGCGGGGAGCAGGACCGGGGGGGG
>NW_008823962.1:251954-256272 GCF_000699105.1 Pygoscelis adeliae
ACGGAAGGATCTGCGGCCGGGCTCTGTCTGCATCTGCAACCCCGTCACCTTCTCCCGGCTCCAGCCACCAGCTTTCGGCCGCCGCCGGGCTGTGGTAACCATATCCAGAGCTTTGCAGGGGCTGGGAGGCGAATTTCACCCCGGCGTCGAGGGAGGGAATTTCCCACTCTCGCTGCGGTCTGTATGAAGGCTTTAAAAAAACAACCTAGACCTCAGATGTCTTTATTGCACATATATGGTAGCTTGTAGCCAGCACTGATTTAAATCCTATCGTTGCTTCGAGAGCCAATCCACAATTAGGCGCTGGGTCGAGGGAACGGTTTATCGCAGCGGGAGAAGGGACTGACGGCTGTCGGAAGCGGCGTGTGAGTCCTGGACGTGTGCTGAAGTCCCGGGTCTGAAGCCAGGATCATCTGTGGATCCTAAATTCAGGCTTTCGTGTTCGTGGGCGCTCCTAGATTTAACGGCAGAAGCGGCCGAGATGCTGCATGGCACAGGGCAGAGAAATCAAGCAGGGAAGGGGGAGTCTCTGTGCAAGATTTTAGGAGGCTTGAACACTTGTTTTTGGTTTTTTAACTGCTGGTTTTAGCTGGGCCTCTGGTTCAGACCCCAAATCTATCCGCTGCAGCACTGACTCCGGGGTGCAAAGCGGAGCTAGTGATGCTGCGCCTGAGATTTGCTCTGGGCTGTGGCAGTGCCCTGGTGTGAGCATCCTCGGTGTCACCACGCAGCTGCCCGTCAGCCGGCGGCAGGCTGCGGGCTTGTCCTGCGCCTCCATCCCCAGCAGGTCCAGGGCTGGGCTGGAGGCGGGGGGGGGGGGGGGGGGGGAATGAGACTTTCCTACGTTTCTCCATCTCAAGTTTTTAAATAGCGCTGGATCTCGAAGTGCTTGCTCAGTCCTGGCCCAGCTCGTGTCTTGCCTGGAGGAAGGAGCAGAGGAGGTGCAGTGCATCCCGATGCCGGCTGCAGGCACCCCAGGGGATGCCGGGCTGTCCCTCTCGCTTTGCAGTCAGTCTGTGCGCAGTTGCAGGTACTTTGCAGCAGGATGCAGCACCAGGGCCAGGCTCCTCCTGGGCTGCACAGCCACAGGATTTGCAAGGGCAAGGGGAGATCCCAGCACCTTCCAGGCGTCGTGGCATCCAGCCCCCGGGCTGTAAATAAGAGGAGCTGGTCCAGTCTGCTGTGACACAGCTGGGGGGAACATGCAGGTCCTGGCACTGCTCCGGTGTCCCTTCTCCCTGGGAGGTGGGCACCCCCGGGTGCTCTTGCTGAGGGATGGCTGGGTGGTGCTGGGTGCTGGAGCAGGCCTGGCTGTGGCTGCACTGGGTGCCCTCCCACGGTGCAGACGTGAATCACAGCTCTCCACTCGGCCATCTCCCTGCTCTCCCAGTGAAAGGCCCCTCCTAGGGCTGCCATTGGGCTGCTCTCCTATGGCTGTGCAAGGCTCGGGGGCTCCAGGGCATGCTTTTAAGGTTGATTTCCACCTTTGGGGGACTACAAGGGAAGATCTAAGATTCACAATATCCACTTTTTGAGGTCAAGGTACCTCTCGTGTGGCCCTAAACACGGCCCAGCCGGTAGCGTGGCCGGAGCAGGTGTCACCTTGGCTGTCCCCAGCACAGCGTGCCATGCACGTGCCTGGTGCATTGGCGTTCAGCACACAGGGCAGGCAGTTTCCTATCCAGGAGAGCCCCATCCTGTGACATGCTGAGCCACGCCGTGCCCAGGCAGGGATGGGCTTGGGGGTCACAAAGAGCCGTCAGCGGCCTGTTGATGCCAGCCCCTTCCTACAGAGCATCTCACGGTACCCAGCGGGGCTGAGCCTCAGCAGAGAGGGAGATGCTGAGAGGAGGGAGGGTCCAGGGGCCCTGCGTGGGTGCCCATTGCAGGAGGTGCAGTAGTGCAGCTCAGGACTGGTGTGTGTTATGCTGGTGTGGTTTTTTTCCGCTGGTGCCGCAGGCAATTTCATTACCCTTCTAAGCTAAAGCACATGTGCACAATCCCACTTCCAGGACCCTTGCTAAGCCTGGCCAGGGCAGCAGCATGTGGTCCCGCTCCGGCGGCTCCCAGGGCTCAGCATGAGTAGGGAGGGGGTGAGGACCCGGGTACCAGTCGGCCCCTCTGCTCCCACCGTGCCAGGGACCACTTGGCATCCCAGGAGCGCCGCCGCAGAGATGCAGCCATGGGGCAGACCGGTCCCTCGGTCAGGGTGAGCCGTCTGCTCCAGCTCCACTGTTAGCTGGTTGGACTGGAGAAATCCCACCCGACCCAGCTGTTTTCTGGGATTTGGCCAGTTTGGAGTAGTCTTTCCCCATTAAACTTGGAGGAGATGAAGAGAAACCCAAACCTGCTCCCTCCTGATTGTGCCGAGCGTGGTCAGAGATGCTCTCGTGTGAAGGAGCATCCTGAGAGCATAGGAACGAAGCAACCCCCTCTGCGATCGCCCTGCCACAAGCAGTTTTGTTCCCATTGCTTCTTTGTCACGAAACCCAAAACGGGCTCACTTTGTAACTCAGCATCCAAAGAGCTAAATTGAAACAATCTATTTGCCACCGCGTTGTTCTCGAACGATGACAAAAAAGCATTTCCTTCCACAGCTGTTCAAAGCCCGCGTCGCCAGCATGTCAGTCCCCTAATAAGAAATGTCAGTCGCATCAATGCTGGTTTTTGTGCAGTGTTTTGATTTTGATGGAACCACATTTTTTTTTTTCCAGCAGAAAAGTTTTCCTTTGAACTTTGTCCAAAGCGAGTGTATAAGGGGATGGATGGTGGCTGCTGGGAGGGAGGCAGGGCAGCCCTGCCCGGCCCTGACTGGGGGAAGGCAGTGCTCTGAGGGGCCAGCATCCCCGTATAGCCCCGGTGCAGCAGGAGATGTCCCAGGAGGGGAAGTTCCTCCTTTAGCATCACTCCCAGGCTGCAATAATCCAAGGCAGGAGTTGCATTTTTCTCTATTTGAGCAGCTTTTTTGCAGCCCAGGGACCTGGCTGCGTGGTGCTTGGGGCAGGGTGGTAAATCCCATCCGTGAGCTCTCCTGGGCGATGCCCAGCACTGAGCAAGGAGATCGTTCATGAACAGGATCCAGGCTTGCAGGGTTTGCTGTAACGGGGCTCTGGGCTTTAGGGAGCCCCTCGATTTCATCTCGGCTTGTTGTTTTCCAGGCCGCTGCGGAGGGGTGAGGTGGTTGTAAGTCCACCCCTAGTCCTTCCCAGGGAGAAAAGCGTGTCCCTGAAGGAACCAAATCAATGCCAATTTTCAAAGCCTATTTGAAGCAAGCAAATAGGCCAGGATTTTGGGGATGGATGGATAGAGCAAACAGCCATCACGGGAGGCTCTCAGGGCTGGGGAGGGCTGGCAGCCCACCACCCTTGCTCTCTCCAGGCCATGGCAGCTCCAGGGGCAGCCGGGCATCAACAAACACATTTTGGTCGAGTCCCGGGGGTGAGAACCACCTTTGCCCCGTCTTTGCCGTCTCTGGGTCTCGCTCGCAATGGCAGAGCTGTTTGCAAAAGTGCTGAGCACTCACATCGCTGACCAGGCCACGGGGTTCTGTATGGCTTGTGGTGGCTTTTTTGCCTTTAATAACGTTGGTTTTGGCTGTGCTCTGACGGAGCTGGCTGGGAGGTGTATTTATTGCTGGCTGGTTTTGCTATCTGACCCTCCCCTATAAAACACTAGGGCTGTTGGACTTGGTGAAGGTGGCTGGTGGCCGAGGACCTCTTGGCACTGTAAAACGGGGCAGAGCCCCCAGTCCTGCTGCCCCGGGCAGCCTCGTGCTGCGCTCCTGGAGCAGAGCAGGGTCAGCTCATCCCCGTGCCACTGACATCGGAGCTGCAAGCCAAAATCCTGAATCGCCATGGGGTCCATCCCAGTGGTGGTGGTCCCTGAGCAGCTTTGGGCTGCAGCCAGCAGAGCCGTGCCGGGAGGAATGAGCAGGGGATGGTCCCAGCAAGGTGCTGGAGCAGCCTTTTGGGTTTTCCCTGGGGTTCTCCCTCTCTGCTGCTTTCCCCTTGACAGGCAGGGATGCCGTGCCCTTGTGCAACACAGGGGGACCAAAGCCAGCCAAAACCTTGGGTATGAACCAAAACATCTTCATCCCCTCAAGCAGGTGCTGCATCCCACCCAGCGACACCAGTCCCATCCCTCCAGGGTGTCCCCGACGAAAGGCTCGCCTCTGGTTTTATAGGGCAGCTGCTGTCTTTGTTAAGTGGCGCTGGCTTATTAAGAGCACATTTTTGAGGCTTAGCAGCTCCACGGAGCCATCTGGGAGGGACGGTGCCAGCGGCGGAGCCACCACACGTGGCAGGAGGACGCGGGAGGC
>NW_008823962.1:256321-261175 GCF_000699105.1 Pygoscelis adeliae
TTGGGGGGGGCAAAGGAGAGGCTGGAAGGACCCAGCCAGGATTTGGGTGGCACGAGCCCTCTGAGCACAGGCAGAGGGAGGACATGTAGGCGTGAAGGGACGGGGATGTCCGGCTGTGCCCTGGCAAAGCATTGCTTGCGGTAGGATCTCCCTGGCAGAGGACTGATGGGGAGGAGAGGGGGGCTGGCCCCCCGCCTCTCTCCAAGAGCAGGTCTGAGGACAATTGATCTTTTCCATCCCCAAGCGCAGGCACAGAAGCTGCGGTGGGACGGGCTACGCCGGCTACGCCGGCCATGGGTGATGGAGGAGAGGTGGCATCGGCGCACCAGCCTGGGGCTCCCCGCCGGTACAGGGACAACAGCGGGGTGTAGGGCTTGGCCGTGCCTGCTGGCTCCGCTCCCGCAGGCAACGAGAGAGGAGATGCACAGCGATCCATCTTCTTCCTGGACCTCTTCCTCCACCCACACCGTTATCTTCCAGCAGCGCTTTCTTTAATTTCCTGTTGCTCCGAGCAGCGCTGGCAGGTCCCACTGCAGGATCTGGGCTGGGAAAGGTGGAAAACTGGCAGAAAAAGGGGCACATTGTCCCTGCCCACATCACCCCGCGGTCCTGCCCTCGCCTTGCTGCCGGGGGTCAGCTCCTCCGCAGGAGCACGAGCAGGATTTGGGCAGCCGTGCTCCAGTTGCAAATAACGTTTTATGGCAGCGCAGAGCGTGCCACGCCGTCAGCTGGGGGCAGGAAAAACGCTCCCGATCTCTTATCCACAAGCTCAATCGGATCAAAAAAAAAAACGGGAGTCACAGGAGATGGCAGCCGGGCAGGGAAGGGCAGTGTCGCCGCAGCTCTCCCACACACCGACATCCTGGGTGTGATCAGAGGGCTCAGAAGGCAAAACTTTGCTTATTTTTGGAAGCTGCGTGGCTCTTCCATGTGGAAAGCCTCCGGTCCCTGAGGGCATCCCAAGCGGATTTTCCCCGCAGCAAGAGGAAAGCTCGGGGAACTTGACCGTCTGCATCGGCGTGATGCTGCGCCACCGTATCGGCACCTCTACATGCAACAGGTGACTCTGACCTGCTGCCTTTTGGGGACCCTCCAGCTATTCCCGTCATCTCCAGCCCTCTTTATCCCCAGCATCTCCCAGTTTTGAACTTCCTCCACCCAAAATCTTCATTCCCAGGCCACTGCTGTTGCTGTCTCGGGAGGAATTTCTCATTTGTTCGCTCTGGAGCAGCGCTAAGTGGTTCAGTATGTCGGCACTTGCTGCTGGAGTCGGACAGTAAATGCTAATGGGATATTAGTCTGTGCACCGTCCAAAACCCACTGGAAGGGTTTAGTGCAAATTGGATTTGCAAACCTCTCTCGGGTCTCTCTGCCCTTAGCAAAGCACTGTAATCCCCAGCGGGTGCCTTGACAAGCCGGCTCCTTCTGCGCAAAAAGACATTAAATATATATATAGGGAAAAGGGCAGTGAAGACACGGGGGATTTCCCACTGCCCGGCTGGAGGTGGCATCAGCATCACCCGCGCTTCGTGGTCTGGCTGCTGTTGAGGGATGCTGTTGAGGGATGCAGATGGGTGCTCATCCCTCGCAGGGCAGCCGGGGGCTGTAACTCCATCCTGCCCCCGGCACGGCTCGTTTTTGGCTCAGCCTGTCCTGCTTGCAGGGATGGTGAGATAGCGCAGGATCTGTTTCTCTGGGGATGAGAGCGGGAGCCATTAAGGTGGGAGCTGAAGGGACCCCACCGGCCCACCAGAGACGTGTGGAAAAGCCAGAGGTGGCCACTCCGCTCCCTGGAAAAATACGCGCGCCCTGGAAAAATGGGGAATTAATACATGGAGTCCTTCAAGGGCCATCGTGCTCCCAGGGCATTTTTGCAAAGGGGAAACTGAGGCACGCTGTGGCACAGCGACCCCCCTGGGGGATTTGTGGGGGCTGGAGCGTGCCGCGACGCCGACCAAATCCGCAAAGAAGGAAACCCCCACAAAACAGGGAAGGCGAAAGTGGCCAAAGCTGCTGTGTGGGAGGAGGTGATGCTTTTACGGCAGCCCTCTTGCCCTCCTGCCTCTGTCATTTTTTTCCCTCCTGGATCCCACCGAGGGCTTTTCCTTTCTTGGGAAAAGAGGAGATTTTGCCCCCAGCGCACCCGTGGCAGCTCACAGATACCAGCGGTGTCGAAACCGGCCCAGAGGAAAGCACATCTGGGGCCTGGGCTCCGTCTCGCTGCCAAAATTTAAGCTTTTAACCCTATTTCCCGAGGCACTGGAATTGTTCAAACAAGCCACAGTAATTAGTTTCCTCCGACAAACCACTCCTTTTTGGCATCGCGCTGTTATTTTGGGGGGGGCGGTAGTTTGTCAAAAAAATTACATTCAGACTTCAGGTTTCAGCATGAGGTGGAAATTTTGGGCTGGAGAAACGGTGTTGGGTCGTGGATAAGGCTGCGGGCTGTGCAATGCTGTTTGCCGGCACACCAGCACCCGTGGGTGCCCAGCACTGGGGGTGGATCTTGCCTGTGGATTTTTTTGGCTGGAATTATCCCTGATTTCCTAGAGGGCTGCAGAAACCATCCTGGCTTCGGTGGGATTTCAGACCATATATTTTATTTTCTCTGCCCATCAGCAAATGGCCATTTCCACGGGGATTTGGCTGCATCAGTGGGGGTTTTTTGCAGTTTTTATTCCCACCTTGTTCCCCTTTACGGTGTTAGTTTGCATCATGCCATGAGCCACGCTCTCTGCTCCAGCTGAGGCACCGAGCAATACACTCCTGAAGCGTTTTCTCATAATTTTATCTCTAATTACTCATCTCTTATCATAAAGGGTGGCTTTTACTGCTGCTTAGAACCGACTGAATCAGCTTATAAAGGTTTTTGGGTTGCTATAGCCTTGCTGACCTTGGTGAAGCAGTCGCACCTCGTCAGGGTCAGCAGGGACATGCAGCCGCTGGGCTGGGGACTGCCACGTGCTGGAAACCACGGGCAGGGGACCATGCCGCCCGTGTCCAACCAGCTAGGATTTTTAAAGGCTTTGGCTGATTTTTAGCTCGGAAGAGGAATAGAGATCCCCAAAATGATGTGTTGTTCAATGATTTTTTGCAGAACTGGAGGGATGCTGGGGTGCAGGTCTTGGCTGGGTGCCCCCGGACCTCTGTGCAGGCGCCACCCGGGTGTCCCGGAGCTGGCCGGGCAGGGTGAAACTCTGCAGTGAGTCGTGCTGCATTTAAACCGCTTTTTTTTTAATGCTGATTTGTATTGCAGCTGTGTCTCTGCCTCCATTGTGCCCCAGTGAGCAACGGAGAGCGGCAAGGGTGGGAGACAAGGGCAGCCGAGGCTGGAGGGAAAGCAGCGTCTTTATTTGCCCTCGCAGGGATCAGCCAAGCCCAGCCGGGGCTGAGCTAGCCCCAAGGGGGGGACCTGGCAGGACACCACGGCAGAAATCACTGCGCCGCCACGCTTGGGTCCACGTCTGCAGCGGGATTCCTCCCTGCCGGGCGCCCGCTGCGTACCCCCTGTTAATTAATGACATGAAAGCCCATGCGGAACCTCCGGGGAAGGAATCAAAGGCGCCAGCGCTGGCTCCCAGGGCACGGATGCATCCCGGGGGCCGCCTGCCTCCCCGCAGCCCCACGCCGTGCCGGGGCGCACGTCGGAATGTGAGAGCAGAAATCCCACGGGAGGGACATGGAGATGGTGAGATCGGCCAGCACCATCCCGGCATCCGGCTCGCGAGGCCTCCTTGGAGGAGTCCAGCCCCAAAATGGGTCTGAGTGGGGCTGGCTCTGCTGCGGGGGGGGCCGGGGGAAGGTGAGCGGGTCGTGGCCCCAGGGTTTCTGGTTTGGTGGCACTGGCATGGAGCGGTGCCAGGCGCTGCACAGGGCACTGGCACTGGGTTTTCCATCCCGGCGATTTTGGCTTCTGTCCGTGCAAGCCGGCATGGCTCGGGGCAGCTGGGTGCTGTGCCCCATCATGCACTTCAAGGTGCCCCTTGGCTGTGGCACAAATTGGGATTTTTTTTTTTTCCTCCGCTGTGCTCCATCCCCTCCTGCAAGAGCTCCCAAACCCCCTCGCTGGGCAGCATCTGCTCAGTTCCCATCGGCACCATGGGCTGCCCCGGCTAAGGGACACGGGACAGGGCACGTCCGCCTTGGCGTGGGGCTCTGGCCATGCCGTGGGGGCTGCAGGGGGTCCTGTGCCGGTTCGCTCCCAGCTCTACGGCCCACGGGGAGGAGATGCCCTTTGGTGAGCCCCGTGGCTGGAGGTGCCGAGGGGTGCGTGATGCGTGTACGGCACAGATGAATTAACGTACCTGAAATTCCTGCCACCTCCTGGTGCCATCTCTGGTGCTCAGCTTGGCTGCCATTGAGCTGGTTCGGCTCCCTGAAGTCCGAAATGAGGGAAATGGTGGGAATATGGATGGGGCCAAGAGTGGGGCTGCTCTGTCTGATGGCGACTCTCCGGGCTCAGCTCAGCAGGGCTGGAAAGCTGCACCCCAACCTTGCTGCTCAAGATGAGACACAGCGTCCCAGCCGCGGCAAAGCCATGAAATCTTCCTTCTCCAGCCACGACCTGGAGCACGGCGTGGCCATCACCTCCGACATCGCCTGCAGCACCGTGGGGTGCACATGCCCCTAGTAAATCCTTCAGCTGTGTCGCACGGGCTGGGTGAGGACTTATTTTTCTTATTGTTTTTATCGTGATGATGGGGTTGGGGGGTTTTTCTTGCCCAGCTGTTTGGAGAGATGTAAACCAAACCTGTCATAATTCAGCCCAAATGTAAATGTCATGTCAGCGTGGGAACGGCGCAGCTTGCCGCTGGTGGGTGTGTTCAGCCGAGGGGCTCCCCGCGCTGCCGGGAA
>NW_008823962.1:261272-264330 GCF_000699105.1 Pygoscelis adeliae
CCGGGGGGCTGCAGCCAGGGGGGGCTTTGGCGGTCGCCCCAAAAGGCTTTCCCAGAGGAGCCGGGCTGCGGCGGGGAGCCCAGGGACAAGGGTCTGGCTCATTTGTGGTTGGCCTTTTGGGAGGGGGGACCGGGGGGCTGGGGCTGCGGGAAGAACTTTGGAGTTTCTCGCGTTGGGCTGGTTTTCACTTAGGCAAAGCAGAACCATGTGTTCCGCACTCGGCTCTGGTTTTGCTTACAGGGGAGCGGGGAGAGCTGGGGAGGGGAAGAAGGCGGCGCAGGGATGAGCCAACGCTGCGGGGCCGTGGGATGCGCCGTGGCCGTCACTGCTTTTGGCATTCAAAGCGCGGGGCCGTGCCGCCATGCCGGGGTGGGAGAGCCGCTGGCGAGGACACGGGTGCCGCTGCCCCGTGACCCCAGCCAAGGGGATGTCTGCACTGAGATGGTGGCACTCCGTGTCCCCGGAGCGGCCTCCGGAGCAGAGCTGGAGATGGGGACATTGTCTTTCTTCCCCTCCTTTATGCACCCACTTACTGTCAAAAGAGCAGGAAAATCCAGCAGTTCAACTCAGAACAGGGTTTGGGGCTTTTTTCCTTTCAACGCTCCCCATTTTGGGGCCAGTTTTGCCATTTTGGGGTTGGTTTGACCCTGGAGCATTGGCCATCCCACTGCAGGCTCTGGTACTCTCAGTGCAGCATCCGCCCCGGTCAGGGGTGTCAGACGCACCGATGCCCTTTGGGGGGGTTCAATTCCCCAAAAAGCGTGTCAGAAGCTTGCGATAAGGTTTGGGAAAGTCTGCCCAGGCAGTCTCTCTCCACCAGCCCCGTCCCCTCCGGGACCGGCTGACCGTTCTCCGAGCGGGACCAGGCATTGAGCCGGAGGCTGCTGCTGGAGGAGCCGCTTTTCAGCAGCCCCTGGAGCTGCTTCACCGTGAGCCTGGATGGAAATTGTTTAATTCCTGCAGGGTGAGTCATGAGGAGCCGGGATTTCAAAGCAGCTTGGCTCCCATGTAAGGCACTAAAATAAACAGTGTGTGGCAGGTGGAAGCTCTCTCTGATGTCCCGTCAAGGCCTTTGTCTTTCCAAGTGTTTCGTGTTGCCAAATAAACCTCGGCCACTCTGTGGCCTCATCCATTCTTGCAGCATGGCTGAGGCCGAGCGCTTCAAAATAATGAATCGATGCCCGGAAGCATGAATCGACTGAAAATTTATGACACACTTATAATATAATGTCTTCTGGGTTCTCTGCTTTCTGGGCTTTGAAGCGTCAGAAGTGAAAGTTTTCGCGTCTCCTCCTTCCTCCTCCAGCAAGGAGGATTTAGGGTAAAAAAAAAATAAAACTCTGCTTTCCCCCCCTCCATCTCGTGACTCCAGGAGCTGAGGCTTTAAGGAGTCAGCGGATATCGGAACCAAACCCTGAGTCTGCTTGCAAAATTGGAAATGGCTTAGAAAAAAATCACTATGAGAAAAAACGAGAGCATGAAAAGCAAGAGATGGCCAAGCGGCCCCAAACGCTCTGGTTTTGTGAGCGAAGGTGATGCATCTGCGGGAAGGGGTTGCTGCTTTCTGATTTAGCGGGGAAAGGCAGCGGAAATGCTGACACTCGGGGGCTGAAGCGAAGAAAAATAGAAATGTGGCTTGACTGATCTGACTTCTTTTTGCTGAACAGTGAGGGTAATCAAGCCTTGGAAAAGTTTACTTAGGGCCGTGGGGTGGATTTGTTGGATCCTCTTCGAAAATAAAGACGAGAGGCGTGAGGAGCTCATGGAGGGTTTTTGGGGAGGATCTGCAGCGGCGGGGGGAGCCAAGATAATCAACTCGTTCCCTCCAGACTAAGCGATGGGAGTTGGCTGTGCTGCTGTTTGTTGTTTTTCCTTAAGATTTCCAATTCTTCAGGACACGGAGTGGTTTTTCCTCTGCCTGGAAAACAGTGAGCCCCGGCAGGAGCCGGTTGCAGTGGGGATGAGAGCAGGGCAGGTGACGGCAGAGGAGGCTGCCGGAGCAAAGGCTTCATGCCGGAGCGGTTTTAGTGCTGGGCTCCTGTGAAACGGGGCTGGTTTGGGGGCTGTCGGGCAGGGAAGGGTCTTCTCCTGCAGGATTGAGTTTCCCGCTTGGCAGCAGACATGGTGCGGCCAGGCGGTTGTGATCGCATTAATGGATTATCAGGAGAATGCAGAAAAATAGGGAGCTTTTGGGCTGTTCTCCAGAAGAAAAGCTGAGCGCAGACTTTGGCCTTTCATCAAGCCGGGGAGGATCCCCGCGTCCCTCCCCGGGATGTAACGTGGCTGCGAGCGCCCAGGCCCCGCCAGGACTCAGCCCAAAAGCCCCCTCGCAGCAAACCCGGGGCACGGCCCCACGGACGGCTGCGGTGTTCTCTTCAGTGGTTGTATTTTGGGGCTGGAGTAAATGCACAGCCCCTGTGGCAGAGGGTGACTCGTAAAGCTGGGATGACTCCATGGGTTTTGGCTCCCAGAGACACGTGGTAAGAGCCGAGCAGGGTGTCCGGCGCAGCCGTACTTGCCCATTTGCCCTGTGAAAAGAGGGGTTTTTCTGCTGGCAGAGGAGGCTGTGCAAGGACTGGGCATCCTTGGGTGAGACTGCACCTCCCTGTGAGCCGTCCTCCCTTGGCACACCCTCACACCCACATTTTTGCACCTACAGCTCCTGCGGCACCCCAAAGCCTGGGGTTTGCAGGGTTCCTCCATCCCCTTCAGAAAGAGGGGGCAAAGCTGGAGCAACCTTGTGCTCCCCCACCCGGCGTTTTGGCCGCCCACCTCTGCCTTGCAGCCAAATCCCGTCCCCACCCATGCAACGCACTCTCCTTTTTATGAAATTGCTTTGAGCAAGAGGGACGAGCCACCTGTGTGGATTTAATGGGCGATTTTCCAGGTCTGGGTGCCAGTCAGGGTACCCTGAGTGGCAGGGCTGCCTCCCGGCCCTGGGGACATGGCATATCCATCCTGCCGTGCCGAGCCCGGAGCTGGCGACGCAGGGAGACGGCTGCGTCTTTGCATTGTGGTGTAGCTGCAGTGAGAGCGGAAAGAAGAGCAGCAGCAGCAA
>NW_008823962.1:264569-266351 GCF_000699105.1 Pygoscelis adeliae
GATCTGGTTGAAGATGTCCCTGCCCATGGCAGGGGGGTTGGACTAGATGACCTTTAGAGGTCCCTTCCAACCCAAACCGTTCTATGAGTCTATGATTGTATGAACACTTGCCCCACCAGATGCTGAGCAATAGCCATAGGCAACTTTTTCACAGCAGCCTGGCATTGCCTGCAAACACTCGAGGTGTGGAGGTTTGGCCCCGGGTCCCCTTCCCCGCTGAGTCCAGCACCGCTCAGCATGGCCGGAGCTGTGTCGCCGGCTGCCGGCTTCGCCCATTTCAGCTCCTTGCAAATGCTTTGCACACTCGTGTGCCAACCGCCGCCTCCGGGCAGCTCAGGGTGCATGGCGCATCCCGGGGCATGGGCACCTTTGGGTGCAGGTCTGCACCTGGGGAGGTTTTGGGGATGGGGGATGCGGGATGGGGCTGGGCCAGCGGGACTGTACCCGATGTGTCTAAACAGAGAGGCGGGAGAGCCCCACAGCGATGCCTGCAGCGGTGGGTACAGGGGAGCACGTGTCAAACCCCTTGTGATTATTTATCGTTGCTGGGAGTGGGTTTAAAATACATGGAAACCGGAAAGATGGGAGGGTGCAGCTCGAACATCGTCTCAGGTGAGTCATGGCTGTGATTCCCGCGTGCGCGTGTGTGTTTTTCCTTTCCCCCCATCCCGAACTTCAGCTTTCCCCGCGGGTTGGCACATGCGGTCTGTGGCTTTTTAGAGCAAGAGAAACTGAAGGCAAAGCCTGGAATAATTTTTTTTTTTATTATTGTTTTGCACGTTGGAGCTGGGTCTTTTGAAAGGTCACCGGTGTGCGGGTGGGGGCCAAAATTACTGGCTGCCGAAATAGGAGGCTTTTTTATGGGATGTGCAGTGAGGCTGAAACCGCTCTCCTAAAATTTTATGGGCTTGCAATAAGCCAGAGGCCCTTCCTCAGGTGGACAGATCGAGTGTCACAGCCTTGCTCCGTCGCAGCCTTTTCCTCCTTGCTGCAGGGCGAAGGGGGCTGAGCCCCCCGGGAGCAGCTCGGGAGGCGGCGATGACGGTTGAGTTCTCGGTCGTGTGTGATCCCATTGCTGATTGTCCACCGTGGTTTTCACTTCCCAAAATGCCCCGACATCAGCTGCCGAAAGCTGTTTGTCCTTCCGGACAGCCAACCGCTGCCATCCAACGCGTCACTGCAAGTGGGGTCCCTTTCCCACCTCCAAAACCCGCACCGTCTGCTTCACCTGGCGCTGCTATTTCTTCACGAGTCCTTCATTCCCCGAATTTTGCAGGCTGTCCAAGAACAAACTGCAATTTTCTTGGTCCTTCACCATTTAGCACCTATCCCCAGACAGCCAACCGCTGCCATCCAACGCGTCACTGCAAGTGGGGTCCCTTTCCCACCTCCAAAACCCGCACCGTCTGCTTCACCTGGCGCTGCTATTTCTTCACGAGTCCTTCATTCCCCGAATTTTGCAGGCTGTCCAAGAACAAACTGCAATTTTCTTGGTCCTTCACCATTTAGCACCTATCCCCGCTGCCTTGCTGGGAACCGCTTGATGCCGGTGAGCGTTTTCGGTGCCTGTTCCCCCCTCTTATCTCAGAGGAGAAATCTGAACTTAAGGCACCTAATTATGATGATGAATGTAGATGCAAACACACCCAGCGGCCTCCATCACCCTCCCCGCGCCTGGAGGATGGGGACCGACGCACGTCTGCTGCCGGTGCTTATCGGCGCGGTGTCTCGGCCAGCTCCGCCGCTTTGTACCCCGGCCGGATTTCATGATCTTACCACCTT
>NW_008823962.1:267218-267485 GCF_000699105.1 Pygoscelis adeliae
GGACATCAACCGCCGCTGGGGCTCTGCGAGGGAGAGGGGAGGACGATGGAGCCGGGTGCTCCTTCCACTGCTCGCCACGTCCCGAGGAGGGGATGTGCCGGGCGAAGAGGTGTCACAGGCTGGCGTGGCATGAGTTTACCCGTCCTTTACTCGCAGCCACCCACTGCGATATCGGCCCCCGATGCGAGGAAACCTGGCCGGAGCGAGGGGAGGTGCATATCCACCTGCCCGGCCAGGCTGCGGGCTGTTGGGGGGGGATTGGCTGTG
>NW_008823962.1:267558-269881 GCF_000699105.1 Pygoscelis adeliae
TTGCAGCGCAGCCCTGGCCTGCACCGTATCTCCGTGCCTCAGTTTCCCTATTGCAACACCGGACCAGTCTCGGGCGGGTGAAGGGGACGAGATGGAGCCAAGGGGATGCTGGTGGTCCCTCGGGAGATGGTCAGCCAGCCCGAGCCGCGGGGACGGGGGGAGGGAAGAGGGGTCCACGGGCGAAGGCCGCATAATAAGGATATTTGTTTTGCCTGTTTTGCAGAGTTTCAATGTTCTGACTTGCTCTAAGATGAAGGTATGGAAGTTTGCAGCCATTGCATCGATGCTCCTCAGTTCCATGTTATCCATTTTAGTTTGTAGAGACATGTTCAACGGAAGCCGGAAATACAGCCCCTTGCCTTCCTCGCCGTCTTCCTCACGGGCATCTTCCTCCTCCTCCTCCTCCTCCTCGCTGCCGGCGGCTCCGCGGAGATCCCCACGGGCCCTGCCACGCCACAGCTCCCTGCTCTCCCCGCGTAACCTGCTCTGCCTCGCCCCAGGGCCACCGTCCCTCCCGCACCCGCAGGATCCGGCCCCAAAACCCCAGCGGGGCACGCTTTCGGCTCTCAAGCAAAGCCCGACGCAGCCTGGCGGGTTTATTCCCTGTTTGCTTTCCCCGCCACCCTCTCTTGCTTCTGTGCATCCCCTTTATGAGTGTTTAAAGAGGAGCTTGGGGCGCAGCGGGGAGGGCTTGGGGCGGCGAGCGGGGGGTCCTGCAAAAATGCAGCCACTGGGCACCAAACCTTGGTGCAAGCACGTCAGCTCTCCACGCAGGGAAACCGAATGCAAACAGCTCATCTTAATGCAAAGAAGCTGCTTTTTTAGCTCCAAATGGCTTTTTTTTTTAATTTTTTTTTTTTTATTATTTCTGCACTATTTTTACAAATGCAAAATGTCAAACAGGAGCTGAAAACGAGGGGGAACGGCTTCGGGAGGCAGCCTTCCCCCGCAGCGCCGCTCGCCCCTTCGCGCTGGCAGCGTGCTGAAAATCTCCGGCATGTTTGTTTTGATTCCAAACCAGAAGAACTTTTTGGGTTGAAATTTGGAAATCGATGACAAGCTGTCAAATTACGCTGTCCTCTGTCTTTCCTGTGCCTCCCCCAGCGCTGAGCTGGACTAACCCTGGCTTTAGGGTTAGGACAAAGGGACTTGGACATTGCCAGCGGCAGTCAGGGACAGTTTGCCTGTTGGCTGCCGGGCTAGGGGTCTTGGGGGCAGCCCTTCCACCCAGGCCATAGGGAAGCAGTGCCAATGTTAAATTTATTGGTGTTTCTTCCCAATCCCATTGCAGCTTTCCTGCAGCATCATCTCTTGGTCAGGATCAGGTGGTTTTTCCATTTTTTTTTTTTTTGAGCATTGGGGTGATGCCACCAAGGAGCAGGACTGGCATCTTTAATTCCTGCCGGGACGATCTTTGCAGGCGCTTCGTCCTTTCAATACCCCAACCACGGCGCCAGCGTCCGGCCATGCCAGGGAAGCACGGCTGCCCCGTTCTCCGGCTGCAGCCGTCTGGAAACCATGAGCATGGCAGGAGTTAATTGTGGGTTGTTTTTTTCCGCCCCCTAAATAGTTGACTTTTAAGCATGCACTTGATGTTGTGCAGCGGAAGGGGCTGCCTGGGACAGCTCCAGGCAGGGGAGAGCTGGTAGGGAGAAAAGAAGAAACTAAGGCAGAAGAGGGAAAGGGGAGGGAGGGGTTTGGGGTTTTTTCACCCTGCCACCCTCCTGCCCTTGCGGGCTGGGGGTGGCTTGGCCGCGGCCCCCCCCCCCTCCCTGCGCCCACCCTGGGGCTCCCAAGGCCACGGGGATCTCTGGCCTTGGGGTTTGGGTTTTAAAGCCTTCGGGCACCTCGTGCGCATCTCAAAGACGGCTTCTGAGGGACGCTGCGGTTCGGCCACACATTGTCGGGCTGGGGAGCTGAATTTTGCAATTTTTGCAATTGCTACCGGGCACGGAGGGAGCTGGGAGCCAGCACTGGGGGACGGCCACCACCTCGGGAGACCTCCATCCTGGGGGACCTCCACCTGGCATGGGGGACCTCCATCGTGGGGAACATCCACCTGCCCCAGGGGATCTCCATCCTGGGGGACATCTACCTGCCGCAAGGGACCTCCATATTGGGGGACATCCACCTGGCCAGGGGGACCTCCATCCTGGGAGACATCCACCCACCCCGAGGGACCTCCATCCACCTGGCCAGGGGGACATCCACCTGCCCCAGGGGACCGCCACCCGCTCTGGGGAACGTTCACCACCCTGGGGGACACCCGCTAACGTCCGCCCCTTCTGTTGCAGAGAACAGCTTGTTGGAGAGCTACACGGAG
>NW_008823962.1:270828-271297 GCF_000699105.1 Pygoscelis adeliae
CGCACGGTGTGTGTTACGGGGTGCATTACAGGTGTGGGTGCCCTGTGCTGCCCCAGGACGGGGGCTGAACCCTGCGGTCTGTAGCTGCCTGTGCGGGGGTTTCCCAGGGTCTCATGACCGCTGTGCTGGGGTCCCTGCACTGCCAGGGGCAATTTGGCACCCCAGGTCCCTGTGTTTGGGAGCAGAGATGCACCGACAGTGGTTTGCGCTTGGGGGACAGACTCTGGCTCTGCTCCCTGCACCCGCTTGTGCCCCCTTTGCCATCGCCTCGCTCCCCGCAGCCCCGGGCTTTTCTTCTTAAAACTCGCGATAATCTGAAGTAACTGGATTAACCTCCTGTCCCCCTCTGCGGGCAGCTGGGCTGGAGACCTGCCACCACCAGGGAGGTGACAGAGCCTCACGAGGCCACCAGCGAAGCCGCGGCGCTCGCCGCCCTCCGCCCGGGTGGCACCGGGGGGCGGAGCACCCG
>NW_008823962.1:271383-272988 GCF_000699105.1 Pygoscelis adeliae
CTCAGGCCTGGGGTTTGGCTCCAGTTCACATTTACAGCAGTGTCACTCTTGTTTACTCTGCGGAGAAATAAATGAGACCGCAGACTTTTGCATTCTCTGGGCAGGCTATATTTGTTGCCTGGGATTGATGGGTTTTCTCCCCTTGGCCCTCTTCCCAGAAAAAGCAAATCATAAACAGAAGGAGAATATTGGTGTCATGGCTTGGGCATTAACCAACGCGAGGGAAATGCTCTGCTTGCCGCCCCCCGATCGCAACGGCGTCCCAGCTCCTTGGTCCAGCTAAACGGGGGAAAAAAAAAAACAAAACCCATGCACCTCCCTCCCAGCGCGGTAGCGAGGAGGAGGAGTGCTTGTATAGGTGACCACAGCAGCCGAGAGATGCTGCTGCAGGATTTCGGGGAGCAGGTCGGCAATCCCCGGGACGGGACAGCTCGGTTTGGGGTGGGAGACAGCTCTCCCCCCCTGCATCTCCCGCCGGCGACCAGCAGCGCTCCCGACCTCTGCAAAGGGCCAGGCTAGCGGGTTTTGGTTTTTTTTCTTGCTTTTCATCCAAACGCCGCTCTTGGCTGAGCAGAGCCAGGGTGTAGTGAAGCAATATAAACATCATCCTTCAGCAGGGCTGGCCGCGCACCCGGCATCCCCGGGAAAGCAGCCTGCACTCTGTAACACAGAGTTTTCCCCTCGCTGTTGGGAAAGGGAGAAGGCAGCCGTGGGC
Organism: Pygoscelis adeliae; assembly: GCF_000699105.1. NCBI lineage: Eukaryota > Metazoa > Chordata > Aves > Sphenisciformes > Spheniscidae > Pygoscelis > Pygoscelis adeliae. The sequence continues at coordinate 272,099 of NW_008823962.1, forward strand.
GTGGGGTGCGAAACCCGTCCATGGGACATTGCACACGCTGGCGAACCGGCAAGGGCCGGCGAACCTGCACCCCAGGGATGCAAACGCTGCTGAGACCAGACAAACTCGAGCCACGCTGCAGGTGCACGGAGCTCCCAAAACAGCCTTGCAAGGTGCTGCAGCACCCCGAGGGAGAGTTTGCACCACTGGGTTTGGATGGAAATTAAAAAGGTGGCCCACAGTAAGCAGCCCGGGGAAGCACGGTGGGAGCAGGATGGGGCCAGCAGGTGGGCAGCCGTCAGCGTGATCAGCGCCGTGCTCGTGGCAGATAAGCGGCTCACTCTTGACTTTAAAAAAAAAAACCCACCAAAAAAACGCACCCAAATCTAATAATAATAACTGCACTCTCAAGGGCTTGGGTGCTTTCCAGTTCTCACTACTATAAAACTAAATTTAGTTTTGTTGCAGAAGCCTCCAGTATTAAAAAAGAGAAAAAAAAAAGAAGGAACTAGAGCAATAAAGCGAGGTAAGGTGTTGCAGAAGCAGTGCAGGACCAGGCCCCGTGGAAGGAGGATTTGCAGCAGGGCCTTCCAGAGTTGCCTCCGCTTGTGTTATCCTGAGCCCAAGGAGGTGGCTGGGAGATGTCGGAGCTGTTGCATTTCCCCAGGTAGCTGTTCGCACCCTGGTTTGGGAAATCTTTTGCAATATCTAGGGATTTAGGGTGCCTTGATTTGCAGGCACCCAGCGGAGCGCGTGAGCAGGCTGACAGCTCTCCAGGCCCTCCTCTCGCCAGGGTCTTGCTGGGAGCAGCAGGGAGGCGAGGGGGCTCGGGAGCAGGCGGAGGGGGCTCGGGAGCAGGCGGAGGGGGCTCGGGCGCTCCAGACCCGCTTTCGTACCTTCCAGCTGCAAAA